>NC_135411.1:39601035-40201035 GCF_051991245.1 Festucalex cinctus
GACCGATGCAGTTTCAAAATAACTTTCCTGTTACCTTTCAAGATAAAACACTCGCCAGCTTCTATTTCGCAAGCATGCTAGCAAAACGTGATGTGGGCGTAGACGGGCCTGGAGTTAACGTGCGAGGTGCTCATTCACGGTTTAGACACCAGTGAACATGGACGAGGAGAGGTTTATATTGAAGGTAGAAAGCCACAAAATAATAAAAGTCCACCTCTCTTTCTGCTTCTCTGTTGAGCACAGACTTTCTGTGTGGTTGTCGTTGTTTTTAATGCCACATGATCGCGCGCGGTCACGCGAGACACGGCGGGAAGTGGTCGGCGACGGAGTTGCCGGACCGCAGCTGAGCGGAGCCGGTGTGGATTTCTCAAAAAATTGACGCGTCCGGAGCACGCAGTCAAGACGCGCCGCACCGCACACGCAACCGGTGTAAACCCGGGGTAAGGTAACAACAAACGCAGCTCAGCTTCAGAAAACAGGTGAGCTGTGATTGGTCGTGGCCTGAGCCCTGAGTAACTGTGATGTCATCTTCAGTCGCCAGCAAGCGGCAAAATGGCCGCCCCCTGAGATGGATTAAAAAAAAAAATGGCTGGATTTTACTTCATAACTCTTGTTCCACAAATGCAATATTGATCAGAATGTCATGTTTAGACTAGTTAGGTCACACAAATTATTGAAATGTTTAAGATTGATGTCCACTTCATACTTTTTTTGTTTGTTTGTTTGTTTTTTGTTTTGTTTTTTGTTGATGATCATAATGTTTTTAATGATCGCGAGAAGCCGAAATAAGAAAAATCACAATTAAATTTGGTTTTAAGTTGTGGGACTTGCACTAACTTTGGTAAAGGTAACGCATCTACTCTAGTTTACATACTTTCGGTGTTTGAGTTTGTACTAGAAAGATTGAAGAATCACTCGCTAAAGAAAAAATAACGCTGTTGTGTTGTTCTGGTTAAAATTATTTGAGATGGACTGCTAATAAGATGTGAATTCCATTTTGCCTTTCTTGCTTTCTAAAAGTACAACAATTAGTTATTATTAATATCCAAATGTGCCTAATACCTTTCTTTCACTGGATTGCCTTGCAACCTTCACGTTTTATTTTTTACAAATTTAGCTATGTCGCACTGCAATAGCAACCCTCCATATTATATCTCATCAGGGAAGCTTGAAGATGTCAATGGATTCATAGTTAACTGTTTGTTTGTTTAGTTTTGTTTTTTGTCGTTTTGTTTTTTTGCCCCGCAGAACACAAGATGTCAACACGCATGAGCAAAAAGAGACATCTCTCTCATTTTTCAATTTTGTGTGGTATTTGTCATTTGCCACCATGGCTACAAGTGTGTACAAGTACAGTTTGATGTAGCTCATTGTAAAAGTATCATCTACCTGAGGAACTTATTTGAACTTGGCAGCTGTCTCAGTAAACTGTGTGTATGTGTGTGTGTGTGTGTGTCAGCTACATATGAGTGTTTCCCAGTTGTTCGTAGTTTGTGTTGGGATTCTAATAAGGTATCTCACAAAAGTGAGTGTAGCATGCACATTTTTGTAGGTATTTGCATTTGATCTTTTCATTGGACAATGCTGAATAAACTCAATTTAAAGTAGTCAATGTGCAGCTTGTATATTGGTGTAAATTTACAGTCAACTCAATATAACTATACCACTCAGCTGTCCATGTACACCCCAGTGAAAATGTTTTAGTGACGGTGTATAAATTAATGGCCGTGGCTTGAGTAGGCATGAGCCAGTAACAGATTATGACGGTATGATAACCTTGAGCAAAAAATACAATTGCAATATAACATGAAGACAATAGAAAAGTTTAATCATGTTTTATTCCTATCATGTCTATCGTCATTTATCATTTGCAGCAAATAGCTAACAATATAAGTGACAGAGAAAACTTGTTAGATGGACAGTAGTTATCATTATGAATGCTTGTTTCACACAGCTGTCACTGTGGCAGCCTCAACAAATATGCTTAGCAGTGAACCATGCAATGTAGTCAACTAACATTACAAGCTTATGATGCAAAAGTGAATCTAACAGTCAATGAAAATAAAAAATAAAAAAAAACAACAACAACAACAACAACAAGCACAGAATGCAAATAACGAATACAACTACTTTGAAAAAAATCCACGAACAACGACAAACATGTAGTTATTAACTATTTACCAAAACAGGCACCTGAAGGCATGCTGGATACTCCGTTTGAACTACACAAGACTTGAAATAAGCAGTTCTAAGCCAGGCTAAATGTGCATTCATTTTTAGCCTCTTCAAAAGACAGACTTTTAAGATTTTCCGAAAACGTCAAGAGACAGGCCCAAAAAGCTTCGCTGGGGTGCTTACGTCACCTACAAGCGGGTACTTACATAGCAGCAGCTATTTATTGCAACAAACTTTGGCTGGATAATACTGCTAATACTATAAACACGATTCACACCTAAGTTAGTAATCACAGCCTCCATGGCGGCATAAATACAGCACTTCATACAAGTATTGCTCTCGCGAAGCGATTACGAGGAATGATTAACAAGAGGGAAAGACAGAGAAAGCTTGATAATTGCTATGCTAACTAGCTAATGTTATTGTGAAACCGGCTTTAAGTGCTTGGGTGATCGATTATGGTACACTTTAAACCAAGGTCTCGCTGGAAGCGCGTTCAAGCAGAGTGTGACCAACGTTGAACAACAAAAGGCAATTTAATGAGTCCACGGAGAGAAAAACTAATGCTACACACTTAGTTAAACAGGAGTGTTATGATTGTTGTCCCTTACGTTAGCCGGAGGAGTGGTCGAGAAGATTAAACAAATAAATTTATATTAATATTGAGGATAAAGCAATTCAGAAAATGGATGGATATAGGCTATTTGTTTTCACAATGCAGTCGAGTGTGGAATTTGAGTTTTGAAATCTGCACAACAAATGTTCTCAAAATTACATTCTTTTTCTCATAATTTTTTTAATCATTTTTTTGTGAAACTTTTTTTTTTATGCCACTTATTTAGATTGATATATGCATTTGTGAAAAATATGTTGGCTACTGGGGTGGCACGGTTGGTGAGTGGTTAGCATGTCCGTCTCCCAGTACTAAGGACGCAAGATTGAGTCCGGGCTCCAGCCTTCCTGAGTGGAGTTTCCATGTTCTCCCCGTGCCCGCGTAGGTCTTCTCCGGGTACTCCGGTCTCCTCCCACATTCGAAAGACATGCATGGCAGGTTGATTGGGCGCTCCGAATTGTCCCTAGGTGTGCTTGTGAGTTTGGATGGTTGTTTGTCTCTGTGAGCTCTGCGATTGGCTGGCAACCAGTTCAGGGTGTCCCCCGGCTACTGCCCAGAGCCAGCTGGGATAGGCTCCAGCACCCCTGCGACCCTTATGAGGAGCAAGCGGTTAAGAAATGGATGGATGGATGTTTGTTTGCTACTGTGCCTCTTCTGTTTACCTTTAAAAAAATATATATATTTATAGCAGCACTACTTGATGTGTTTCTTATTTGATACAGATCAGTTTAATGCCACTTCAGAATGAAATGAGAAAAGGTAAGCAGCCGTTGTGTGTTGTATACATATTTTATAGAATAACTGAAATATTCTGATATATCGTTATCATGACATAAAAATAGCCTATATCGTGATAGATTTTTTCCCATATCGTCCAGCGCTAGTATACAGATATGCAAATGCAATTGATTAATTGAGTTGATGTATTGATGACTATAGGCATATCTGCAGTATTTATGTATGTATGTATACATATGCATGCATCATGTTTGCATGTCGGCATGTGGATTAGAGAGATTAAGAGGTGGTGAGGGCAGAAAGCAGAGGACAGCTCAGGATGCCTCAACGTGTGACATCAGCAGGGATTGTTGCTTTGATTGTGCGCATGTGCATGTTTCTCACTGTGTCATTGAGAATGCACGTGTTCTTGTGAGTGTTGCCTCATGCCCTGTACCCTCCCCCTCTGTGAGTGTTCAGTCTCAGAGCATTCTAGATGCTCACAAAAGCACACACACACAGATGCTGATTCAAAACTTGAGATAAGAACAGAATGCCTCCATTTTCTTCCGATGATAAATGAATCCATACGGAAAAGATAGATATTAAACTTATAAGAAATCAGTGCGCTGTGCTTCTAAGTCTCATATATGATTTACTCCTGAAAGTGGTCACTTTCACATTCTTTTCATACACAGATATTTCTGGGGAATTATGTTTGTGATATGGAAGAAAAGTGTATGGCAAAATATGTTTTCTATACGTGATTCACATAAGCTTCATAGTTTTTATGTTATGTGTTTTAAAGACATACTTTTTCTATATGAATATATACCATAATATATAGGTTTTCTGTATGTAAAGTACATGTAATTTGTCAGGAAATGTATGCAATCTTTATATATTTGATATACATTCTTTATTATGTGATTAGAATTCCCCAAAACATACACCTGACTGTGTCCAAATTCACAAGGCTGGTCATCCGAAGGCCGAATTTGTCGGCTACATGACGTCATTCCTGACAGCACACACGGACTTACACATGAATGGACTGTTGGTCAATGTGCTACCGACAAGCAGTATTGACAATCCATTCGTGCAAATATGCAAACTTCATGCAGGAAGGGCGAAGCCTGGACTCAATCACACGTCCTCTGCACTGGGAGGCGAACGTGCTAACCAGTCACCACCGTAATCGATTGAGGAAATTACAATTGATACCCAGCCCTATTAAATTCACAAACTATATTTCCTTGTCTAGAACAAATGTAATGTAATTTGAGAACTTTTATTGTGCAAACCTCAAAAGTCAAAATCAAAACTCAGGTCTTGTCCAGTGGAAAATGCGACATGAGACGTTCACATGCAATTTTCCAACTAGATAGTCCACGTGGCTCCAGCACCCCCACGACCCTTGTGAGGAAAGTGGATCAGAACATGGATGGTCGACGTGTGGTATTATTTACCATAATTTGAATTTGAAAAATAGCACATACAATGTCAATTTTAAACATTTTTATTAGATAACACTTGTTTATTGTTTATGCAAATTTTAAAATCCCACTTAAGCATTATATTTTCTGTTTATAAATGTAAAATGGAAATCTCTTTATATTATTGTCATTTGTATTCTTTAAATAGTTGTAAAAAAAAAAAAAAATCATTGAATGAAAAAACGTTTTTTTTTAGGATAACGTATATGACTGTGTTTTATATTTGCGGCTCAAACTATTAAATTGGGCAATTACTCCGTTTTTTGCCATTTGCAGCAGGGCTATCGCTCACAAAATTGGGGATGGAGGGTGTTAAGTATAGTTTGATGTTTTGATCTCTTATTAGCCATGTTTGCATGTATTAGCTGTTGTTTTTTGGTTCTTTATCCTATTAACCATTGACCTACATCTGAGACCAAGTCTTTTGACAACTAAACAGCACATTTCACAAATCCCAGGCTATTTCAAAGACAATTGGGCATTTTTCCATCTTTAAAAATCATTTATTCCCAGGGACGTAGTTTTATGTCTTAAGAATCCAGACATTTAATGCCAGCATTTTTTTTGATTAGGGTTTTTATGTTGGTGTTTATTCACATGGGACGGTAAAGGAGGGTGTGAAAATGGCTGAAATTTAATAGGTTGTAACTGTTTAAACATGAGAGAGGTTCAATATTTAGCAGCAGGTCATGGATCGACCAACAGTATAATGAACCAAAACACATATAGACAAATGGAGAGAAATTGTGAATCATATTCATCATCTATGGAAGGAAATGTCTGATTTTCCTAACGTTATTATTCTTTTTTCTTTTTTTTTTATCATTACTTTTGTCAATTTCAAGTCACTTCAATGACCAACCATTATCAACGTCAAATCTTCAGTTTGTGCAGGTGATTGTTTGCAGTTTTATATATATATATATATATATATATATATATTTATATATATGTATGTATGTATGTATGTATGTATGTATATGTATACTACTACTACTACTTCCGCAAGCAATATTACGTCGACCAATAAGATGAGCGGAATCTGTATCGTCATACACGTGAATGAATGTGCTGTCAACTCATTGGTCACAGAGAGCAGGGGAGATCCTTGGAACTTTATCGTAAGTTGTTACATAAAGGGCACTGTTATTATTAATTCCATTGATATTTTATGGATTATTTTTTACTCTCTCTATTAATTAACGGACAAAGTGCGTCCCTTCACATCACAATACAGGATGCGTACTTATAAATTCTAACTACGGAACAATTCCATATTTCAAAGGACGGTTGGCAGCCCTACTCCTAACACGTCCGCGAAACGAGTCTACCAGTCTACCAATCAGTAGCACAGCTAAATTTGCATATGACACGGATTAAAGTTACTTGACTGGAGGTAAAACGTCGCGAGTCGGGACCATATGTACTTCCGTAAACGCTGCAACGTGACGTCGTTGTTTCGGGTGTACGTCACTCGATGTGTGCTCTTTGCGCATGCGAGTCGCATCACGGGCGCTTAGAAGTCGCATTTGTTTTTGTAATGTGAACGAGTACGGAAAAACATCGGATTTAACAAAATAAATCAGAATTCGGCATCACGCCCTGCTGCAGTGTGAACGTAGCCTATGTCTTTGTTACATGCCACTTTGAACATCCAACCACATGACTGTCCCACCTTTCAACAGAAACACACACATAACCACTCTGCATCCAAGCCAGTCCTCCCTTCATGTGACAACACATTATACAACACTTGCTTGGTGCTTGGAGGCAGTGTTCCTCATCAATTAAATTAAATGCTTGAGTGTTACTTAACTGAAGCATGGAAGTCACATGAACAGTCCCACAGAGTTTTAGCTAATCTGCACGATTAGCCTGGGTTCCATTCAAATATAATCAAATTTTCATTGGATTTTTCAAATTAAAACTGGGTGATGTTTGGTTTGGATTTGGTTGTATTTTTGTTGTCATGCTTTCCTCGTGTCTCCCGTTGTCTGTCTCATCAAGTTTTATCATGCCCACGTGTGCTTGTCATCCTGGACCCTTCTGTCAGAAGCCAATCGGTATGTCTTGTCTTCCTCTCGTCTCGTTATGTGTATTTAGTTCCCTGTTTTCTTTCGGTCCTTGCTTGTTGTCTAATGTCTATTGACTGACTCACTGGCTGCCTTACTCAGCTTTGACTCTGGAAATTCAGTTAGGGAAGATTTATTACTGTTGACTAGACATTTCATTGAATGTACGTCATAGAGCAATATATATTGTAATGGCGAATGAGTAAAGCCAGAATAAAAATGGTCTGAAATTTTACTTAAATGACAAGAATGGGTGGCAGATCATAATGTAAGGCCCTGTCATGGAAACCAAACAAGTGTTGGTGGGAAAAGTGTCATGTTGAAGTTGAGTAGAAGGGAACAAGTGGTGTTTGGGAGGTGATGGTTGAGTCACACAGGTTTGAATGGCACACTAAAATTTATGGGAAAGAGCAGTGGGTTGTGTGGTGTCATGCACTGGATACTATAGATTATGTACTTGTCAAAAGTAGCAGGTATGCTGACTTCAGTCGACCATGGATTGAAAGAGAAATGCAATGGAATACGATAATAAGAGTGTAAGAATGCAGATCCACACATAATTGTTTGCAGTTAATTTAACAACAGTAAAAGAAAAAGTGACTGTGAAATGGAAGACAGTCGTGGAAGCCTATTAGAAAGCATCAAGAAGCCTGAGCTGTTGCCAGAATTTACTCATAGATGACCAAATTGTTGAGTTGTGTGTATGTTTGTAGAGGCCACTGTGTGCTCATTGGAATCTTCAAAGTAGCAGATTTTTGTTTTCTGCACCCTTCCGCAGATTTGTGCCTTGAGACAATCCTGTCTCAGAGGTCTACAAACAAGAACTTTGACTTCATGCATGGTTTGTGCTCTGACATGCACAGTCACCTGTGGAACCTTATATAGACAGGTGTGTCCATTTCCAAAATCCAAATCATGTCCAATCAACTGAATTTACCACAGGTGGACTTCATCAAGCTGTAGAAACCGCTCAAGGATGATCAGTGGAAGCATGATGTACCTGATTTCAACTTTGAGCTTTGACACAAAGGCTGTGCATACTATTTGTATTTTTAAAGGGGAATTAACCCAAAATAACAAACATGTTCTATGCAGCCCCAGGAATCTAAACACGGTATTCTGGCTAATATTGTGTTTTTTTGAATATGGATAAAGCAGCCTCACCGAAGGGGGCTGTCGTGGTTGACACGCCTCTACAACATCGCGTGGACATCGGGGACAGTGCCTCTGGATTGGCAGACCAGGGTGGTGGTCCCCCTTTTTAAGAAGGGGGACCGGAGGGTGTGTTCCAACTACAGAGGGATCACACTCCTAAGCCCTGTCTGGTAAGGTCTATTCAGGGGTGCTGGAGAGGAGGGTCCGTCGGGAAGTAGAATCTCGGATTCAGGAGGAGCAGCGTGGTTTTCGTCCTGGCCGTGGAACAGTGGACCAGCTCTACACCCTCAGCAGGATCCTCGAGGGTGCGTGGGAGTTCGCTCAACCAGTCCACATTTGTTTTGTGGATTTGGAGAAGGCGTTCAACAGTGTCCCTCGGGGAGTCCTGTGGGGGGTGCTTCGGGAGTACAAGGTACCGAGCCCCCTGATACGAGCTATTCGATCCCTGTACGACCGTTGCCAGAGTTTGGTCCGCATTGTCGGATTTTTTTCCGGTTAGGGTTGGACTCCGCCAAGGTTACCCTTTGTCACCGATTCTGTTCATAACTTTTATGGACAGAGTTTCTAGGCGCAGCCGAGGCGTTGAGGGGGTCTGGTTTGGTGGCCTCAGCATTGCATCTCTGCTTTTTGCAGATGATGTGGTGCATTTGGCTTCATCAAGCCGGGATCTCCAACTCTCACTGGAGCGGTTCGCAGCCGAGTGTGAAGTTGGGATGAAGATCAGTACCTCCATATCCGAGGCCATGGTCCTCAGTAAGAAAAGGGTGGAGTGCCGTCTCATCTTCGGGTTAGGGATGAGATCCTGCCTCAAGTGTCCTCCACTACCCTCACTCGTGAACAAGACCCCAAGATACTTGAACAGGAGTTCAAGTATCTTGGGGTCTTGTTCACGAGTGAGGGTAGGATGGAGCAGGAGATCAACAGGCGGTGCAGCGTCTGCAGTGATGCAGACTCTGTATCGGTCCGTTGTGGTGAAGAAAGAGCGAAGCCAAAAGGCAAAGCTCTTGATTTACCGGTCGATCTAAGTTCCAACCCACGAGCTGTGGGTCGTGACTGAACGAACAAGATCCCGGATACAAGCGGCCAAAATGAGTTTCCTCCGCAGGGTGTCCGGGCTCTCCCTTAGAGATAGGGTGAGAAGCTCAGTCATCCGGGAGGGACTCAGAGTCGAGCCGCTGCTCCTCCGCGTTGAGAGAAGCCAGCTGAGGTGGCTCGGGCATCTGGTTCGGATGCCCCTGGGCGCCTCCCTGGGGAGGTGTTCCGGGCATGTCCCACCAGCGGAAGGCCTCGGGGACGACCCAGGACACACTGGAGAGACTATGTCTCTCGGCTGGCTTGGGAACAACTTGGGATCCCGCCGGAGGAGCTGGTTGAAGTGGCTGGGGAGAGGGAAGTCTGGGTTTTTCCTCCTAAAGCTGCTGCCCCCGCGACCCGACCTCGGATAAGTGGAAGAAGATGGATGGGTGGATGGATGGATGGATAAAGCAGCAAAATCCACCCGTTTTGAGCCATCTCTGGAACTTATTTTTGGTTTGACTTCCCCTTTAATCGCATTGTCATTGTGGGAATGCAGCAAATAACGACAGGTCAAAACTATTTCTTTTTTTTTTTTTTTTTGGTGCAAATAATTATACATATATTCAGAAAATATTCCCATTTATTATTATCTGATTAAAGTGTAATCTGAAATGTCCTAAAAGTGAAATCCAGGGTAAGAGCCAAGTTTCAGAACGTCATTTAAGTGGTCGTCATTGCACCCTCCAGTGGACGAAATCAGCAGCAATTAATTTTAGTGAAAAATTTAAGCTTGTGTTTTGTCCTCACGGGCCAGATTGGATGCCCTAACAGGCCATTTCTGGCCCGCGGGCCGTATGTTTGATACCCCCGCTCTCTGGTAATTTGACAGAGACGTGTCACAGACACATGCAATTTCTGGACTAATTACATAATGTCTCCTTTCACATGTGATTGTGTAAGTGTCATGTGGTCACGATCAAGTCATACTAACTGAAGAAATGGAGCAACAACATGTCCTTGTGGGTTTCTGACACTGATTTCATCTTCCTGTCGAAACAGAACATTTTCAGTGTGTCCTTGTCTCTAAGCGTAGCATGTGGATTCAAACTAGCTGAGACTGGAATTTACCTGGAGGTGTTGTTAAAACGGTCCAAAAGGGTGGTGTCGTCTGTGGAATAGAAGAGGAGCTCGGGATTCTGTTTTTATTGTTATTTATTATTTGTTTGATTTTACCAAGACATTTTGTAAGAACAAATTAAAAGTCTACAATAGTTCCTTAAAGTGCCCAAATGAGTGTCCAAATAACATTAATTGTATTGTATGATAATAATTAATAATACAAATAAAGAATACTGTGATAATCCTATATGCTGCCCACAGGCCCTGGTACACATAGAAAAATATTTTTGTGCACGTCTACTAGTTCATTTCAACAAAACTCATTCATCAATACTGGCTTTCTTGTTGATTTTCATACATTCATGTTTGCCCTTGAATTTGTTATACCGGTAATTGCTTCTCAGTGTAAAATGATTACCGGTATTAAAATTTAGGTAAGAGGTATGTGTTTAGCTGCAGAGGTTTCCGAGGGCAAGTCTCAGTCTGTCACTTTTAAAAGGAACTAGTTGGGAAAGTAGGCTTTTGTAGAAGTTCTGACCAGCATATTAAAGTCGCTTATTATTGACCTTGTGAAATGCCAACTCGATGACGCAAGTTTCTGACTGACTCTCTTATTGTAGCATTTTAGTTAGGGTTCGGATGCTTGTCTTCGAAGTAGTCGAGCTGATCCGGTCATCCATTTAGGTTAAAGTGGTACTTTACAGTTTGTGTTGGAAAGGACTACATATTTGAGACAAAAAGGCTCAAATTGAGTTTAAATGTTGTGCCCACACATCAAACCCACTGGAGAGGCCGCCTCAGCTGCCGTTATATAATCGAGTTAGTATTTCGGCTCAAGCGAAGTTGGATGTAGAAAGACTTTTTTTTTTTGGGGGGGGGGGATAAAGAGAGCGTATAAGTAAAATGCTGGAAATACAAAGGACATGGAATGAGTTCAATCCAATTAACCTAACAGCAGCAATGATGGTAACATGAGATGGGGACAAAGATTAGTAAATCAGAAGGACAAAGAGGACACTTGGGAGGAGAAAAATACTTTATGTTTAAATAAAGACTGGCAGACAGGAAGCTGGAGCATTCCTTCGAAACAGATCAGAGTGAAATGAATTGTATTGTGATGGCCGAGAATGCCACATGCTGACACACATGCACGCACACAAACACTGAGGGATGGGCCAGAGCAGCCCGAAAGGAGGAAGAGAGAGAGAGAGTGAAAAGGGGAGGGGGAGCGAGGGAAATAAACATCGTAGTCATTCCTGCCAGCAGCCAGTCTGAAGCAGACAGACAAACACTCGTGCTATCAAAACTCATAGGAGAAGCTTTGACTTATTTGACAATCTGATGAACTTTTGCACGGTCAATGTCAGTATTGAGGTCACAGGGAGGTTGTTGGAGTGCAGACCTCCATGTAGAGGTGGATCAATGCTGTTTGCCAACCGCTTTGAGGAGCTGGACTTCCTGCACTGACAACTTGACTGCAGAGCTGCTGTACTCAGTAAATTAGACTGCTGGGAGGCTGAAAGTGCACAAAAATAAAACCAGGAACAACATGCATATTTTACAGCCATACTGCATCAACAGGTTGGTGTTAACCTACTTTGTGTGTGGGTGTATGCTGTTGCCGTATCTTTCTGTTTGTTGTATTGATCATCTCTTTTCAGATAAATAGCAGTCAAGCCTTCTTGGTTGTAGCTTTCAAATGTATTTATTTATTTAAGTTTAATGAAATTAAATAGATTCCTAATACAATTTGTGGACTTGTTAAACACAATTTCTCAAGTAACACATTCAACATATTAGGTCGATTATGTGTAGCCCATACAAGGTTTTAAGCCGAATATCAGTGAGCTATTTTTTCTTGTTGTGGTGGTGGATGTTGGACAAGTTAAAACCTCAAGGCTCACTCATTGTTTGTTTGCTTTGCTCTTGCAGCATTTGTTGTGTTCCCAGTTCACCATGTTGCAGTGTACTGTATTAGTAGCACCATTTGAATGCTTTGTTTTGTAATCCTTTTCAGTATGCCACAATGCTGTCTTTTAACAGCGTCAGCTAGCCACTGTAGAGGTTTACAGTTCATTAACACACTGATAAAAAGATAAGACATTGTGATCTTGATTTTTGGCACTAATTTAGATGCAAGAAAAAGGTTAAATGAATAAAACGTCAGGCTGACTAACTCAAAAAAGATCTATATGTGTAATAGGAAGTTATTGCATAAAAGCTTGAGCTACATAAATGACACTTAAAAGCAACTTTGCCTGCTTTCGGTCAGACCAACTTCATATCCACTTGACTGGCAGTGCATAAGCCAAGATATGCACCGTCCAAAACAGACCATTTTAGTTTTTCTGCAAACTGAGTGGATGTTGCTGATCGCTCATCAGTCTTTTGTTGTTGATCCAAATGTTATGGGTACAGCAAAATAATGTAACTGACAACAGTGGTAGTGCATGTACTGTTTCAACTTCCAGTCAAATGGTACCCATTATTGTGAAATCATGTTTTGTTTTGTTTTTCCCAACTAGTGCAGAAATGACAAGAAATGTGTTTCAGTTCTTTCAGTTCCACAGCTCACCTCTCAGAGATTATAGTGACCAGTGAATGTTTCCCACAGTGTATAACTGCATGGGCATATGCACAGCAATAAAATGAATATAACTGTTCAACCGTGAAATGCAGCGTCAACTGACAAAGAAATGTCACTGCTCATTTTGTTTTTTCTCTCTTTTTTTTTCTGGTTGATGGGTGTGACTGCATTTTGTGGTTCATGGGGGTGTTCTAGTAGAGAGAAAGGGAAAACAACTTCTTGAGCATAACAGAAGGAAATATGAATTGAGAGAAAACTGAACCCAGCACAGGAGAGAGAAGGAGATGAAGGAAAATTTGATGCATGTTAATATAGCCATACATACATGAAGGATGGGCCAAAAAGATGAAGCAATAAGGTGCTCATGAAAAAGGGGGTCATCCAAATGTGTCAGTGACAGGCAACACATAAATTCTTGTTAGTGTGAGAAAAGGCCAGAAAATAATAAACCATAAAAAGGCAGCATAAAGAAAAGTAAATACATTATCAGCATGTGTTTGTGTGTGTATCTGTAAAGTCTGAAAAAACAAACACATTTTGAAACTCCTTTTGGGTTTGCCTTATATCAATATAATTTAAAATGCAATAGAAGTCAACATGTCCATTAAATTAACAAACTACTAGAAATATGTGGGGAAGTGAGTGAAGCTACTCGGTGAGCAACAGCTCTGCTTTGTTCATCGCAAAGATGATGTTAGATATGATAGTTGAATCGGTGTAGAGAGAATTATTTGAATAACATAATTGTTGGTCAAATCTTACTGCAAGCAAATAATGCAACCTTTACCAACCTAATGTAACCTCCTTGTCTCGCCCCCACAAGGTGGCTCGATGTGCCAAAGAGAAAAAGGAAGAACAGCCAGTCTTCGATGAAGAGTATGTCTGGTAAGGACGATTCACCTCAAACGTAGCCCATCCATATTTTGTAATCACCAAAGCAAAATAGAAAAGGGTGCATTCAATAGAATCATCACATAATATTCTCAAGATTTTGATGTGTGAGAAGAGTCTGTCTTTGGTGTATGATGTTCAGTGCACCTCATCACACTCGAGCCAACTCTCCCATGGACTGTGAATGGCTTTGTTCTCACTGTTGTATTAGACTCCTTGCTGCTTTCTTTTACAGGCTTTGTAGAACATGATTAAGCTTACAAAGGTAGCCAAGGTTTAAGAGTCCCTTTTTATACCTGGTAATCAGTCTCTCAAGGGACATGATTCAAATACAGAAGTAACATTTTGAAGAAACAGGATTCGCAATCTGAAAATATCAGACTCACTTTCCATTCATCCATCCATCTATCCATCCATTTCCTTCCACTCATCCGGGGTCAGATCACAAGCCAGACTTCACTCTTTCTAGCCACTTCAACCAGGTCCTCTGGCGGATCCCAAGACATTCTTAGACCAGCCATAAGGCATAGTCTCTCCAGCAAGGAGACATTCGAGCCAGTTGTCAAAGCCACTTTATCTGGCTCATCTCCAAGCCCCTCCCAGATGACTGAGCGGTTCACTCTACCTCTAAAGGAGAAGCCAGACAGTGCAGAGGAAACTGGTTTCAGGCACCTGAATCGTTGAACTTGTTCGGTCACAACCCACAACGCGTGACCATCGGTGAGATTGGGAATGTTGATGGGCTCACCTCCTTCTTCGCCATAACAGACTGATGTAGAGTCCTTATCACTGACTACATTTTTCGTGTCAATCTCCCACAACATTCCTTCCTCACTCAAGAGGGAGACTCCAAAATACTTAAATTTCTATACTTGGGCAGGATCACATCCACGTCTGCTGAGGGAACACCATCTCTGACTGAAGACGAGATTGGTTCTTATTTCAACCGCTTCACACTTGGCTGCAAAACATTCCAAAAAAAGCTGGAGATTGCTTGATGAAGCCAACAAACCCACATTTTCTGCAAAAAGCAGAAACATAAAACTAAGGTCACCAATTCAGAGGCACTGTCCCCTATGTCTATGTGGTGTTGCAGAGGTGTGTCAACTAGGACAGTCCCACAACATCCAGAACTCTCCTCCAGCCCCACCACGCCCCCCAGGTGATGACCCTTGGTGAACTCAACCTAGAGTTAAAAAGGCCCACCTCAGAGTCCCAGGCATTGCTTCCTCATAGGAAGGTGCGTGGGTGGAATTCAGGAGGATGAGGATGAAATTGACTTATTTCGTTATATTTGCCAACTATTATACAAACAAATTCTATGAGTACATGTTCTTGTTTGGTTTGTGTGACCTTGGAGGTTTCAATGCACTTGTAACACGCCTGAGGCTAAGGTGCATTATAAACAGGTTGCCAAATTAAATTCAAGGTTAACAGGTTCCTGAGGTTCCTGTGGTGTTGGACCTTTCACAATGACTTTAAAAAAATACAATTGAATGTTTAAGCTCCCTAATCCATATCAAAACTTTCTTGTAATGTTCATAAGTGTATCATGATGTAATTAATTGATATGTAAAATGTTAACATGGACAATATTGGTGCAGAGAATAATTTTAGATTAAGCATGTTAGATGGACAACTATTATTATTATTGGCCTATCAGCTGGCTGGCTAGCAGTAAAGCAGCAAATCTTCAATTGTTTTGTTTTTTTGTTTTGTTTTGTTTTGTCGGGGGGTGGAACAACATTATGCCCATAATCCAAATGGCAAATCAATGGGGAAAATTGAATGTTTTCAGCACAGTTTTTTCCCCCCAACTTGATCAGGCCTTTTACAACTGTTGTGCACATCAGTATAACTTGGATGTGAAAACTGTTGAGTTATAGATTGTTGCCCAAAGAATATATTTCTGGCATCTTGAAGATTTCGCATACCGCCAAAATCACTTTTCAGCTAACCCTAAAAATTCTGTATTTGTTCAACCATTAACATTACATCATCAAAGAAAGCAAGCACTATACATTTGTGGAAAAAATGTGAAACTTATCAAATTGTGGTATTGGATATTTTTTCAAATTCAAATGCATTATTTTGTTGCGGAACACCACTATATAAAACAACAGTGTAGGATTGTGGTTCTCATGAACAATTGATGAGCATAATTTAGTAATTTCACTGAAAACAGTTTTACAAATGTATTTTCACTGAAAGTAGTTATGATGAACACTATCAGAGTACATGTTGTTTTGTGTTGAGTGGTTGTTGTCGAAGGATTTAAATCCCAACAATCAGAGCGATTGTATTCCCCGTTTATACACTGCAACTACTGAGCCTCGGTGATCTTCCATTCTGCCTTCAGCAACGATATGCCAAACAACATGTTCTGTTCACTTGTGTGACAACAGACAAGTCATGATTTAAGGATAAATTATGAGTAAAAGAGATTAAATGCCGTCTGGCTTTGTTTAAAGGGAAAAGAAGGTTTTCTGGAAGTCATAAGACCGTAGTATTGAAGTATTTAAAAACACACGCACACACACATTGTAAAGTTTACAAAAAGCACCAAAGATGGACAATGATGAAGTCCCTTGATATGATTCCCGTTGTGCACTAACATGACAGCTTTGAGGTTCTTGTAAAAATATGATTTCTTGCTATGAGTGAGCGCAAACATGTTTATGTGAGATAATTGTTACCCGGCCTGTGAAAATCTTGTCTTGAAGCCTGTTGTGACGGACATAAACAGTTTTCATCCCAGTTCACAGACCCTCAGGTTCCATACAATAGAGTCGTTGAGGTTTTAATACAAAGCCCCTTCTCCCCTTGTCCTTCTCATTGTCGTCCCCATTTGTGATCACGCCTCATCCCTCAAACCTCTTCAATTTTATCGTGCCTGATCGTCATTATTGTCTGTTCATCCCACCTTGATTCGGTATATTCACCTCTTTCTTAATTCCATCCCATCCTTCTCCTTAACTTCCTCCTCCTTTCCTATAGCTCTTAGCATCTCTGTTCCAGGGTATATCCCCAGCTACCTGGAGAAGGATGAGCCGTGTGTGGTGTGCGGCGACAAGGCGACCGGTTACCACTACCGCTGCATCACATGTGAGGGGTGCAAGGTACAGTAAAAGTCTTTTGTTGAGACTAGAGGGTGAAGTAGATAAGAGAAGACACTACAGACAGCGGTCACAAGGGTTAGTGTTGTTAAAGCAACACAAGCCTTATTAATCATTTTCCAGTATTGGATTAGGCATTGTGTACAAAGAATAAAAGTACAAATATCTTTGGCATCTTATTCCCTGAATTTTAGTTTAAACCGATTAAGTGTCCGAATTCGAACATACGGTGTGGGATGCCATCTACCTGGTCACGTTTTCAATGGGAATTTGCTGACATAATGTGCAAGAAAAAGACGTCTTCGATCCCAAATACTGCGCCTATTCTGTTCAGAGTAAAGTCCTTAACACGTCCGGTTTCATGTCATTCCATGTGGGTGGTGGGTGGCCACTCCTAATTTCGACTAAAGCAGGCTTAGCACATGACATGTAGAAGAGTGAAAAGTCACCCGGAAGTTTAACGTCCACTCGACTCGCCGGCGGCCGAATCTGCCAGTTTTATCCGTCTTTTGGTGTCCTCCGTGACTGTACTGCTTTTGAAGAAGGTCTTCTTTGTTGTAAGGCGAAATTCCACCTTTGATGTCCGCCGTGGGACGCGATTATTCCTCATGAGTTCAAATGGCAATTTTTTTCAGGGAGGAGTTGAAATTATCCATTTCACAGAATAGCTGGTTAGTTTTTCACAAGTCTTGTGTTCCTTTAACAAATTGAATTTGAAAATATAATGGTGTAGCCAGAAAGCCCTAGAATGTGTTTAATATTGATTTGCTATGAACAAATCGTGATAGAACAGACTCGCAGAAGAAATCAGCTTCTCATGAAATCCTGCTGTGGTGTTGAAAATTGTGATTGTGTCCACTTTTTCCAAGTGACTCACAAACTGACAATTTTATTGCTATTATATCATTATAATCAGTTAAACCTATTTTGGTATAAATGGCCCTTACAAAACTGCTTTTTCCTCTTTGCCAACAAGGAATTTTCGCCCTTCAGCTGTTGCTTTGTTTGTGTGACAGGAAGATTAGACACAACCATTTATTTATTTTATATGCCGCATTGTGACTCATGTGTGATTCACATTTTGGTGCACATGCTACTGAATAGCACCCCCCCCCCCCCCCCCCATTTTTAGACAGCCCTCTCTATATTTCAATAAAACTGTTACATAATGTTATTAATTTTCCTTCCTCCAGTTTCCTGTTTATCTCATCTTGTCCCGATCTGTTATCAGTGCCTCTTTGTTTGTTTGTTTTTTACGCTTCCAGGGTTTCTTCCGTCGAACCATACAAAAGAACCTCCACCCGGCGTACTCGTGTAAATACGATAGCTGCTGCATCATTGACAAAATCACCCGTAACCAGTGCCAGCTTTGTCGTTTTAAGAAGTGCATCTCTGTTGGAATGGCCATGGACTGTGAGTTCATAGAACCAAAACACTCATGCTATCCTTTATCCATCCCGTTGAGATCAAACTAGCCCTAAGATGGGTCTCTTACCACTTTAGCAATTTATTTCAAACTGAAAAGGAAATATGTCGCTTTTGGCGGAGATTGTCCTCCTTGGGGTGATGAGCTACCGTCACAGTGCTTTCCTAATGAGCCTCTTTTACACAACATATGGAATGGAACTGTTCCACCATCATGTGATTTTAGAAAACAGTATTGACACTTGAGCTACTTTTTTTTCACAATGGAGAAGTTTGTTTTAATTTTGGATATGTAGCATTTCAAAGAAACATAACCATTAACTGTTGTGGCTACCACGATTGCTATCTTACCGGCTGACAGTCTCTGAGTCAGCAGTTTACTGCATAATGTTTATACTAAACTGTGGGGGATGGCAACTTATTACAACCAACCAGTCAACTATTCCCATTTTTTGTTTTTTGTTCTGCTCTTTATTGTCTCCATGCATATTCCATTACGTTGAATATTTTCCACCACCATGTTGACATTTGCATTTTTGTCAAAGCACCACTGATGATTTAGTCACAACCGTTTCCAATAAGTGAAAATGAGCCACCAAACTCCAATGCATGCATACCAACAAAACTGTTTTTCCCGTCTGCCCTCTCATCTATCAGTGGTATTGGACGACTCCAAGCGTGTAGCTAAACGCCGTCTGATTGAGGAGAATCGGGAGAAAAGAAAAAGGGAGGAGTTTGTGAGGACGCTGCAGGTGAGGCCAGAGCCAAACACTTCGGAGTGGGAGCTGATCAGGATGGCAACGGAGGCCCATCGACACACCAACGCCCAGGGATCCAGCTGGAAGCAGAAGCGCAAGTTTCTGGTAAGCTGAAAAGATAAAGCCCTCCGACCAAATGCTGCAGCTTGTCGGTGGAGGGCTCACATCTAAGCATGATCGTCTTAATTTTAATACATGCCATATTTATTGCATTACTTTGAATTAATCAAGCAGTTCATGCAGGTTCACTTGTCTCTGCTTTTTGGTGAAAAACTTAAGTGGTTCATTAACAGTGTATGCCTTATCGATGACAAAGCATATCATCTGTATATTGGACTCACATTTAAACTTTCACAATAGCCTTATCTATATTGAAAACGTTCTACTGCCTCATTAATTGTGTTAAATTAGACACTGCAGCAACACACTTTTTTGTGACAAAAATATAAATTGTCTTTAACCGTAGGCCACTTAAAAAAATAGTTATTTAACCAAATGAGTTTTGCCTGCAGCCAGATGACATTGGTCAGGGATTGGTGCCCACCTCAGAAGGAGATAAGGTGGACCTGGAAGCCTTCAGTGAATTCACCAAGATCATGACGCCTGCCATCACACGGGTGGTGGACTTTGCCAAGAAACTGCCCATGTTCTCAGAGGTAGGTTATACAGTATGTGCTTTTGTTTATGCTTGTGTTAAGGACATAAAACAAGGAAGACAGGCAGGAAGTAACAGTCATAACGATGAACACTGGGGCAGCAGATGCCAAAAGCTCAGAAAGATGAAATCAGGGTCAGAAACCCACGAGGAGAAAAAAACAAACTGGAGTGTATTAACACTGTGGGCAAATTCAGCAGGAAAAAATATAGATATATGTGACAGAGCGGACCTCAACAGAATCATCTGACAAGAGTGGAGAGTCTGAACCAGGCTTTCCTGTAGTTGACGAGTGCATAGGAATCAGGTGTACCCTGCTGCAGCTCTGTGAATGTAGGTCAGCTACGCCCCCTGCCACACGCCCGCACTGCAGGAAGACAGAAAGTATGCGAAACAAACCCGACAGCAAGACCTAAATTCAACAAAAACTGAATGACCAAAATTATACAGAAAAGCCCCAGCTTTTACAGGTTTTCATACATCCATAAAGCAATGTCACTGTATATCCATAAATCCTATTACAACATTGTAAACACGTCCTGTTCATCATGAGTTGTTGTTAATTTGTAATGCATGCAAACTACTGCGTAGAAGGACATCACCACATGCTATTTATAAATGTCTTTTTTGATTTTGTCTAAAAAGTGTTAGCAGAAGGACTACAAAGAACTGAAGCACAAACAAGTCTGCCCTGTTCCCTTTTTCTTTCGTATTAGATAAGCTGCTAAAACCTGGAGCAATCTTCCACTAGATGGAAAATGACAGCGAGCCTAGGCTGCAATTGGGATAGCACCCCATGACCAGCAATTGGATAAAAAGTGTTGACACATCATGAATGACTGTATAATACAATTTTTCACAAAGAAATCAAATTGGATGTATAGCAGGCTATTTTCTAGTTTTGTTTTTAGCTGGTTGAAGCAGACTTTTGAAAAAGCAATTGAACAATGACCTGTCACTGAGCACATATGACAAATTGTCAAACATTAAGCAGCTGAAGAGTCACTTTGCTCCCATGCTGGTGGAATTGCAGCAGCAGTTTTCCTGCAAATGGCCTTGCTTGCTGTCAAATGTTTCAGACAAATGATTGTTTTCACTGTGAAAGGTTAGGAAAATACCCAAATATTAAGATTTGAGGAAACCTGTTTTTGGGGGGTTCTATTTGGGATTATATCTCTGCTGTGTTTACTTCACAGCTTCCATGCGAGGACCAGATCATCTTGTTGAAAGGGTGCTGCATGGAGATCATGTCACTACGCGCTGCCGTACGCTACGATCCGGACAGTGAGACGCTGACGCTAAACGGCGAGATGGCCGTGAAACGTGAGCAGCTGAAGAACGGCGGCTTGGGTGTGGTGTCGGACGCCATCTTTGATTTAGGCAAGAGCCTCGCCCAGTTTAACCTGGATGACTCTGAGGTGGCGCTGATGCAGGCTGTACTACTTATGAGCTCAGGTGAGGATGATCATTGTTATGAATATCATTTTTATGAATACAAAACAATACAATTCAGATGTATATGTTTTTAGGATTTATTGTCAAACACACAATTGTGTCAAGGAAAGACATAAGAAAATGCTGGAGGCGAAGTCAGTTCCGGATCAGAGTTCACTGGTTGACAGAGTTCACTAGCGGAAAAAAGGGCTGCATTCATCTGATGATGAACCATGTGTTGTGAGAACAAGGAGCTTTGTGTGTATTTATACTGAAAGGGGAAACTCAATTTTTGGTATGCTTTTTTTATGCACATCGATGTGTTATTGTGGATTCCTTCTCTCGCAACAGTAATTTTACACTTAACTTCTTCAACTCCGAAATCTTTAAAGATGTATCTTCAAACATTAGACCTACAACAGGTATTGATACTAGGGGGTCAGGGGTCACAAATATGGCACCCGCAGGCTCCAGGGAACCCCCAAGGACCCCATAAGAAGCTCATGGGCCTGTTCTAAAAATAGCTGTGCATTCATGATTTCCTCACTGCGCCCCAATGCTGGCAGCACTCATGTAGCCCCAGACCATGACACTCCCACCAACATGCTTGACTGCAGCCAAGACACACTTGACTTCACCTGGTTGTTACCACACATGCCTGACACCACCTGAACCTAGTAAATTAATCTTGGTTTCATCAGACCACATGACATGGTTCCAGTAAACCGTGTCCTTAGTCTTCTTGTCTTGAGCAAACTATTTGCCGGATTTGTTGTGCATTATCTTCAGAAGAGGCTTCTTTCTGGAATGACAGCCATGCATACCAATTTGGTGCAGGATGTGGCATATGGTCTTTGCATTGACAGCAGAAAACCTCTGGATTTGACAATGAGCATGTGCACACAACTTCTCTGGCCAATCATGTCGAAGCCTGTTCTGAGTGGAACCTGTCTTGGTCACTGTGCTGCTGCTTAGTTTCAGGGTGTTGGCAATCTTATTATTATTGCCTTATTCCGCCTTTATGTAGAAAAGTTATTTTATATATATATATATATATATATATATATATATATATATATATATATATATATATATATATATATATATATATATATATATATTAGGGGTGTGAATTGCCTAGTACCTCGATCCGTATCACGATTCATAGGTCACGATTCGATTCGATACCGATTAATCCCAATATGAATTTCCAAGTCTATTGTTGCGATTTTTTTTTACTCAAATTTAGAAAATACCATTCAGTAAACTTGTACAATGTACACTGTAAGATTTGTATGAAAATGTATTATTTATTGATCTGAAACTTCACTTTTATAACTGAGCCACTGTATTTAACAAACAGGTTGTAACCTTTTTCATGTTTGAACAGCATTGAAATAAAATATTAAGGCTGAATGTTCCATTAACTCTTTGACTGCCAAAGACGTTTCATGATGATTAGTAAAATTCCAATGAATGGAATGCGATCTTTCATTTTGTAGCCACATTGTATATGTAGTAAAGGCAAACAATATTCTTTCTGCCTTGAAAGATGAGTTAAAATGCTCAAAAGCGGCTGGCACTGTGGATTTTTTTGTTTTGTTTTTATAACGCCTGGCAGTCAAAGAGTTTTTAATATAACATTCTTCCCTGCTTAAGGTATGAAAGTTAGACGTTTTGTTGAATATTTTCCCATCAAAAATGGATGTTATAAAATCGATTCGGCTGCCTATTGAATCGATTCGAGAATTGCGTGCTGTAGTATCGCGATATATTGCCGAATCGATTTTTTTTAACACCCCTAATACATACATATATATATATATATATGATATATATATATATATATATATATAAATATATATATATATATATATATATATATATGATATATATATATATATATATATATATATATATATATATATATGATATATATGATGATTTTTAATAGGCAAACTTTATTCGAAAAGAAAAATATACATATATAGGGCTGCTCGATTATGAAGAAAATATTAATCATGATTATTTTGGTAATAATTGAAATTGCGGTCCGTACGATCATTTATTTTTTGGTACAAAATAAGAAAATATTTAAATGTAAAAAATATTAAGATAAATAAAATTTGGAAACACTATAATTTTGCAAGTTATTTTTGGAAAAAATTACAATTTGAATAGTCTAATTAGAATTTGATCTGAGAATAATTCAAAGATCAGGTTTTAATAATAGTATATTTTATTTATAACACATTTATAAAATAAATCTTAACGTGCACAGTGCAGGCAACAATAAAAGCAATGGAAGCACATAGTAAATAAAACAGTCAATTACAAATCAGAGTAAAAATAATAATAATAATAATAATAAAGAATAAAAATCAACCAGGAAAACCTTTTTTTAAACCTTTGGAGCTAAGGCACTTATAAGTGAAGAAAAACCTCACAGTACACCAACAAACAAAAATAAAAAGTTTGCATATTAAAATAATTATCTTAGTCACAAATATACTTAGCGTGAAATCTGGGCTTGTATAGTTGGGACACACACAGGTTGGTTTTTCCTTCAGTTATTTGTTATGCCTGCCACTATATGCCACTGGCATAAATTGAATAATAATTTAAATGGTACTACTATAATAATAATATTAATAATAATATTAATAATAATAATAATAATGGGCGGCACGATGGTTGAGTGGTTAGCACATCCGCCTCCCAGTTCTGAGGACTCGGGTTCGGTTCCAGGCTCCGGCCTTCCTGGGTGGAGTTTGCATGTTCTCCCCGTGCCCGCGTGGGTCTTCTCCGGGTACTCCGGTCTCCTCCCACATTCCAAAGACATGCATGGCAGGTTAATTGGGCGCTCCTAATTGTCCCTAGGTGTGCTTGTGAGTGTGGATGGTTGTTCGTCTCTGTGTGCCCTGCGATTGGTTGGCAACCAGTCCAGGGTGTCCCCCGCCTACTGCCCAGAGCCAGCTGAGATAGGCGCCAGCAGCCCCCGCGACCCTTGTGAGGAATAAGCGGTCAAGAAAATGGATGGATGGATAATAATAATAACTAATTGTGAATAATATACACTTTCATTTTTAATTCCATGACATATTATTATTATTATTATTTTTTAAAGTCACTGCATACCGAATTGAACCGAAAACCGTCAGCACAAAACCGAACACCCGAACCGAACCGTGGATTTAGTGAACCGTTCCAGGCCTAATATATATGTAAACAAATGTACATACACAATAAAATACAATCCTTTTTTTTTTTTAGCTATGAGAGCATTTTACCAGTATTCAATTTCAAAACAAGATTCTGTTTGCCATTGCGGGCCACACAAATTGATGTGGTGGGCCAGATATGGCTCAAAAGCCTTGAGTTTGACTTCTGTGCTCTCGAATGACTTCTGATGTACAAATATTTCATTTCTCACCCAAGATCGCTCAGGGCTGACAAGTGTGGAGAAGATCGAGCAGTGCCAAGAGGCTTACCTGCTGGCGTTTGAGCACTACATCAACTACCGCAAGCACAACATTCCGCACTTCTGGCCCAAGCTGTTGATGAAGGTAACAGACCTGCGCATGATCGGAGCATGCCACGCCAGCCGCTTCCTCCACATGAAGGTGGAGTGTCCCAACGAACTCTTTCCCCCGCTCTTCTTGGAGGTCTTCGAGGACCAGGATGTGTGACTAGAAAGCAGTCGCACCCCCTTACTGGAACACCTTGACGCTGAGATAACTTTGTTAAGGGGTGCATTTGGAAAAAAGGAGAGAGAAAATATTTGTTCTTCTTCTTCTTTGATGGGAACATTTGGGAACACCCACCACCTGCCACCAGCACTCAACATCACAAGAAAGAAACTTTGTGGCTTCTTTGTCGTGTCACTTTAAAAGGTACACTTGTTCAAACGACACACTCAAGTAGAACTATATGCAGACCAACAAAAATCCAGCAAGCCTAATGTCTCACCACACAGACACCTTTCACCTCATAGGGTGTTTTGTTTTTTTCCTGGTCATAATCTTCTCAGACAATCCCACTCCACATGCTTCTTTGCGCCTTCCTTATCAGCAGCGGCGGCCGCCACATTTCAGCTTGACACCCATTGAGCTGCTTCTATGACAGTGTTCGCCAACCTACCTCCCTCACATAGTGAGCTCTCAGTCTACACACACACACGCGCGCACGCACGCGCACTCTCCAAAATACGACATAAACGCCTACAATTTTACCTCATAGCTTGTAAAATGTAGTGTCTTATTTATTGTTGGTTTACTGAGAGAACACACAAGCATGTAGTTTCAGTCTTGGTTTTACGCTGCAGTACAGTATAATGTATTACAATTCATGCCTGACATGAGATGCAGCTTACCCCTGCTGTATCTTTTCTTTTACATTATGATGGTCTATAAACACAGGCTTAAGACTTTCTATTTGGGATTCCTAATCAGTGGCGGCTGGTGGGATATTCTTAATGTAGACTGCACCATCAAATCCATTGCAGCAAGTATCCCTTTCAGATATAATGAATGAGGAATAGAGATATTCAAATCACGGATCTACATATATACTATATTTTCCAGATATTTTTATTCCAAGCTGCAAATAAAAATGATTATTTATTAAGACGCTTCTTTGGATCTAATTTTGGCGTTGCTGGGGAAGCCAATTGGAAAGGTGAAGTGGAAAAAGGAATTACTCTGAAGATACTTGGCGTGGGAGTTTATTGTTGCGCCACGATAGAAAGCGCCAAGAGAAATAAGTAGCTTGTGAAGAACTATAAAAAAGAAGTAGATTAAATGAGGCTTGGGTCACAGTTTTTACTTCTAAAAGAACTTGCCTTTATGTACAACAGCCAAATACTAGTGACATAAATTGAAACAGTCTGATATGAAGAATTTTGTGCAAGATTCTCTCAAAATTTAGGCCAACACTGAGCTGTGTTGAACTAACGCTCTTCTTTAGTCAAGCTCTTTGTAAGCAACGCAAAGTTGATTTGCTCCTGTAGAGTGAGACATTCGCCAAACAATTCTGCCTCCTCCTCAGCTCGAAATTGTGCCGGATCTTCATTAGGCTCAAGCTTCCTGCAAGGCATTTCTCAGTTGAGTCATCTTTAAAGTTGTGCATTTATTTCTAGAATCCCTCAATGATTTGAATATGATTTGTTGTGGTGCCTCAGAAAAGTTGGCACTCTCATATTCTCTTTCTTAAAGGGAACTTCAACCCAAAAATCTTATTTACTCGGATATGTGCCCCCACTAATCTAAACATGGCATTCTGATTAATATTACATTAGTGAAATATGAAGGGCGGCACAGTGAATGAGTGGTTGGCACGTCCGCCTCCCAGTACTGAGGACTTGAGTTCGAGTCCAGGCTCCTGGATGGAGTTTGCATGTTTTCCCCGTGCCCGTGTGTGTCTTCTCCGGGTACTCCGGTCTCCTCCCACATTCTAAAGACATGCTTGGCAGGTTAATTGAGCACTCTGAATTGTCCCTAGGTGTGCTTGTGAGTGTGGATGCATGTTTGTCTCTGTGTGCCCTGCGATTGGCTGGCGACCAGTTCAGGGTGTACCCCGCCAGGTGGGATAGGCTCCAGCACCTCCCGCAACCCTTGTGAGGAATAAGCGGTCAAGAAAATGGATGGATGGATAGATGAAATATAAATTAAGCAGCAAAATCCACCATTTTTTGTCCACCACGAGGCGACCATTTTGATCACTTGCTGCAGGGATTCAGTTCTCCCTCGCCCCAACGGGTTTCTGTCATTTGGAAAAATAAACAAACAGGTGTGCGCTGACTGTGCTCTTTGACAGATGAAAATGTCAAATGTGCACAGTTGTGTGCACCGTTAAGTTAATCTTAATGATGTGTGGGGAGGGGACAAGGGTTGCAACATGCTGGTTTACTTTTTATTATTTACAGTACTAACTTAATTTTTAAACTGTATCAGAATACTTTATAAAAGTAACAATCCCAACCCTGCTTATATAGTATTATATGACCATATAGCGATAGATTGATGCTGTCTTTTAATTCTACTTGATTTGTTTTCTCAAGATGCATCAAATTGATGTTTAAATATAAAATATTATTTTATTTTTTTTTATTTTTTTTTAGGCCCCTTTTTATTTATGTACACTCACTGTTGACATTAATGGCCGAATTACATTGTTTTCTGCCTTTATGTTTTGTGTTCAAAAAATCACGTAATTCGGAAAAGATACGTATAGTATACTTGTCATGTGCAATATTTAAAAAGAATGTGTACACCTCACTATACTGCAAAATTTTGGCTATTTTGGCTGCAGTATATGCATAAACGTTTTCAGTTAAAATGTTTTTGCTTTAATTGCTGCTTGCTGTCGACTGAAAGTGACATCACAGTTCAATCAATGCACAACTTGCGAATGTCACATGACCAAACTTGTAAAACTGGTGAGCAACTGGGATGTCATTTTCAGTCAACATCAAGTTGCAAAATGGCTGCCATCTGGGATGTATAAAAATGGGTGGATTTCGCTACTTGAATCACATTATTTATTCACCATGCTTAGACTAGTGGAACTGCCTAGAACATATTAGTGTAAATAGTTTTTGCGGGTTGATTTCCCCTTTAATTAGCTGTCCCTGATTATTTGAAATCTAAGACCATGATATGAAATGGACACCGTAATGTCACTTAAGTAACGCCACAAAGCTTGGGTCATGCCCTCAAACAAGCAAGTGACAGTTTGAAAGTATTTTTCAGGTAAAGAGCCACATATTATCCTCAGGAGTTGCAAACCAGAACCAAAGGAGAGTGAATGTTGTCACCAGGTGAGATGGAACACAAATTTAAAATCCCTCAAAAATTGCATGGGAATGCTGAGAAATGTCCCAAACACAAAATGGCGGCGAGAAATTATTGAGGACGATATGCAAATTACTCCCCCATGTGGCTGTGGGCAGCATTGGAATAATTTGTTGTGAGGCAATCCCAGGGCATGATCGTTGCCGCCAATTTGAATCTGTTGGGTAAACACGCTGTTATGTGCAATAAAAGCAATGTTAAGAAAAACTATTTGAATGCCTATGTCAGCATTCAGGTCGTTTTTTGGATTTACAGTGGCAATGATTTTCTTAGCAATTCCATTACATAATCAGATGTTGTTTTATTGAATATGACTTTGCTAGGAACAGCTCTGCTCTCTCGTCCTTCATATTCATGACATAATGTAACTTCACAACTCTTCTGTCATTGCTAATGTAAAACCAACAAGACTGGCAGGGGTTACCTTGTTGCATAGTAATATATTACTTATAGACACGATACAGAGTTTATCTATTATACAGTATTTCCAATATATACCTCCTTTCTAAGCTTCATCTCGCACACGCTTCACATTTTTCTTTTCAAATATTATATATGACCATATTTCTACTTGCATCTCTAGCAATCACCACCACACGTCCTGTTCTCTCAGTGGGCCACAAATCTCCTACCCGCACGATGGCACGACCCAGCCGCCAGCTCTCAACTCCCGCTGATGTGATTGGAGTAGTTGTGGGTGGTGGGCGGGGATGATGTCTCTTACCTCGTCGCTCAAACTCGTTTCAAAGCGGACCCGATTCTACCTCACCTTTCATCTTGGTGCAGCTGCCCTCTCAACTGCAACATGAAAACATACAGATGCCAACATGTCCTACAGCTCTTTCCAAACAGGCCGTGGATCAACAGTTGACAGCCAAAGTGGCCCAAGTCTGTTTGTGGGACCAACAGTGACTGTTGTTTGTTTGGAACCTGATACAGGATAAGACTGAGGGCCCTGTTCACATGTGATCTCAACACGGATCTGCGTGTGATGACATGTTAAGTAGGCGCTATTGATGGAGTTACATGATCTCTGCTCGGTATGCAAATTCATTGCCAAAATTCAAAACAGCAACTGTGCTGTTGATTGCTCTTTTTTTGTCTTTAGCAAGTCTCCTAATTTTTCCAAACCCACCTCTATTTTTTTTTGTATCCTATTTGGGTGAAGCCATCTTTTGCAACGAGCGTGGACATCTAAGGCATGTCTGAATCGGGCCTCTTTATGACTAAGATTTTCGGATGTAATGAGGAGCGAAAAATGGGACTCCAGCAGGAGCCATTTTGGCCTGATTAGATCATGTCAACAACTTCTTTGGTGGGGTTCAGTCTGCAGCGTTTGCCTCTGGATTCATCCAAACCAAGAGGAAAGAAACACCACTTGGTGCCATGTGACTTATGGCCTAACCAATAGCAAAGTTGCTGCACGAACTGCTTTCTTGAGAGCGCCCTACTGCTTGTGCCTGCAGAACAAGACGCTAAGCCATTTACTATACAAACAAAACAACAACAAAAGTTCCTCCTGCTGAAATAAGCTCCACGTTGAAATTTGCTCTCTGATTTCGATTTGCAATGGATGTAATAACTCCAAATACTTTCCTTACAGCCCTTCAAATCCCTTCATCGTTCTCCTCAAGCAATTTTGAATAGGGTTGCAAAACAAATGTACAGAAATACAGAATATTAATGAATAAAACAAGACGTTTAAAATGATGTCTTCATTTGGGGGTATTCAATCGAATGCAATATATTGATTAACGATAGCTCAATTAGAGACTTTTTTTCTTTTAAATATTTATCTAGACAGTTCCAAAATGACTTGGTGTCCCCTGGAGAGTTTCTAGAAACATCCTGCACCCATTTGCAACCCTAATCTTGAGCAACCTAGAAGGTAACTGGCAATGTGCTCACGCTACCTGTTTTCTCACCTCGTCATCCCCTGAGTAAGCAAACAAGGGGCCCTTTTCACAAAGACAAATTCTTGATCAAGTGGTTTCCATGGGAACAAACAAAAGCATCTGCAAAAGCGCAATGCCAGACGCATTATCAGAACTTACAAAGTCTCCCAATTGAACATAGTCAAGGAAGGCCCCTCACAGAATCATGGCCTTTAATTCAAATGGAATTTTCTACGTTTTTATTTCAATCGAAATGGGAGCAGCGATTCAACAAGGGCGCTCACACACACCTGCACGCACACATGCAGGCAAAACCGTAGGATGATCAAGCGGTGCAGTTTCCCACTTGCCGTCTCCAAGGCCTGCTGTGATCTGACCTTTCCTGTGAAGGAAAGTCATGCAGCAAGTTCTGCTGTGCTCATTACAGGAGTTAGTATAGAAATCCGCAGATATTTTTTGAAGCTGTCCACCTCCAATCAGATCACAAAGCAGTCATGTAGCACACCTCCATGTCGTACACAAACGCATTCCGACACAGTGAACTTCATATTCTGCCACTTTTTTTTTTTTTTTTCCAAAACTCAGGATCACGTCCCTGAGCACAGAGAGCACTCGCGTGTTCCAGTTTAAGGACAAGAAAGAAATGAGGCTCGGCGTCATGGTTGGAGCTGGCAGCCATTCTTGCCCGCCCACGGGAAGAAAACGCCCTTCTTCTATGATCAGCTATCACCAGCACCACAGAACGCACTGCCTTCAGCCATGATCACATGCACCAGCATAGCAGAGAGACAGACCTCCAGTCAGTGGTCATCTTCTTTGCCGACAATTTCCCTTGCCAGCTACTGCAAGGCCATGTTCAAACAAGAAAGCTATTTCAATCCGATTGCGCGATTGTTTTGAACTCAGCCTCTCATTTTCTGTCAGGGTTTTAAGATGCATATGCTGCATTCGAGATTGATGGCAAGTTAAATATATCCGAGCAACAAAAACGCATGGCTGAGAACCCCCATAAAATAGTCAGATTTGCTTTGTTTTTTTGTTTTTAAAGACATAATCTGACATCTATTTCTATGCAGAACTACAACAAACACTAATTTTGGGGTTTCAAGTTTCAAATCCATCCATGATTTAGTAGCTAAGGATCCTCATACAGCCACCAGAATTGCAAAAACAGCAACACTGGCCACTACTTCGCATGGCGCGCCAGTACAACACCTACACGCTTACCCCGGGTTTTCACCGGATGCGGTTGCGGTGCGGTTGCGGTGCGGTGCGTCTTGACTGCGTGCTCTGGACGGGTCAATTTTTTGGTCAATCCACACCGGCTCCGCACAGCTGCGGTCCGGCAGCTCCGTCGCCGCCCACTTCCCAACGTGCCTCGCGGGACCGCGCGCGCGCGATCATGTGGCATTTCACAACGACAAACATACAGAAAGTCTGTGCTCAACAGAGAAGCAGAAAGAGAGGTGGACTTCTTTTGATTTAACCTTTTCTTCTTCTTCTGCTATGAGATTCCATGCAGCATCCTTTTTTTGGTTGTCCTTCCGCGTCCGGCTGCCGCTCAGTACGGCAAGCGAGACGGGCACAACAAGCAATCGCGAACATCAAACTCACAATACATTACAGTCCTTATAAAAAGGATGTGCCGTGTCATATATTATTTTGTGGTTTTCCACCTCCAATATAAACCTCTCCTCGTCCATGTTCGCTGGCGTCTAAACCGTGAATGAGCACATGGCCCGGCGACGCCCACGTCACGTTTTGCTGAAAAACTTGCGAAATAGGAGCTGGCGAGTGTTTTATTCTGAAAGGTAACCGGAAATTTATTTTGAAACTGCCTCGGTCTTCCTGTCCCGCTCGATGTGTTTTGTGCTAGCTTGCCATTTGCCGGAGGCCTACCGCTGCGGCGTCCGGCAAAAATAGAAAATAGGCTATCCTTGCGGAAGGCTTGCGGCACGCCGCAGGCCTTCCGCAGTCGACACGCAACGCACCCGCAAGCGGTGTAAACTGCACCATTCGAATGAATGGAATCTTATTGCTTGCGTCGCCGGACCGCACCGCAACCGCACCGCAACCGCATCCGGTGTAAACCCGGGGTTACTGCTTGTCGTCACTTGTACAAAAGATAATACTACTCTCTTTATTCAGATTTTCAGTTGTTCAGTTTTGTCACTTTACTATCTTGAGTGAAGTCATGTTTTGGTTTCCAAAGCGTTCGCTGCAGTATAATCGAGTAGCCAGAACAGCATTTTAGGTCAAAATAGATCCTCCAATTTGTGTCCGTGGCCACCAGTATTATTGTGTCAGGTACGTTTACTGCATCTTGTCGTATAGCAGCAGTAGGATTAACCGAAGATGTGTTTGAGCATGGCTTTAGTAGTACACAAGATAATCGAGCTTGTGTCCGCTGTTGCCTCATGGCAAGATATTTGTTTGCGTATGTCACGACTTAAAAGCAAACGGAAGCATTTTGCTGACCACTGAACTTTCCCGGTCTGTCACTTTGTGTACTCGTTGTTATACCTCATGTTTACGATAAATTAAACTGTGAACTCTAAAAGTACACTTTAAAGCCTCAACTCACACGCTTGCTTCAAAACTGCTTTTACTTACCCAGGGAAAACATCTGTTAGTCAACATCCTCTCTGTCCTCGTCCCAAAAATCCTCATCTATCGTAATGGCGAATGGCGAGCCTCCTCTTCGTCTTTTTCTAATCGATGCAAGTTCACTCCAACATGCCCTTCAATCATTTGGTAGAGAAAGATGACAATCCTCTATAGGAATATGTCCACATGTGGAATGTAAAATAATTGCAATTGTACCATTCATGACACGGTGAAAAGTCGCACACTCGTGCTGTTGATGAATTTGATGTTGACCATTGTGCACCAATGTCCTACTTCGTATTCTTGGCTGTGTGAGTCCAGAAGGTGCGAGAACGCCAGGATTGAGCAGTAGATTTTCTTTTTTTTTGAATGACTTATATATGTGTGGAATGAGGACTAAAAACCCTGAGCAATGTATTGTAATTGTTTTCTTCTCCTTTGACTTGAGTGTGACGATGGTGTCGAGAATGGGTCTACTTGTGTTCATTGGCGTGATCGACATTTAATTAGGTATTCAGTTTACCTTCGTTAACAAAAGCAGCTCATTATTGATCCGGTCTTCTTTGGCAATGGAGAACCCATAGATAACTTAGTAAATTACAAAGTGTTCCTTCATATATTTATACTGTATATTGTGTGTGTGTATATATATGGATAAATGTGTAGTAGTTTGTAGTAAAAGGAACTTCATCACTAGTCAAGTGTCTGACTAAAGAATTGTTTTAAATTTATGAAAATATGAAACCATTAATATATTTCTTTTTAATAGCATCTTGCTTTCAAGACAAAAAGAAATTACTAATAAATAAGATAATTTTTCAAAGAAAGTCATAAATGTGTATGATAATATGAATAGTAATTTTACGAGAAAGAAAGGTACGTTTTCAGAGAATAGCATTCTAATATGAGAAAAATCCAAAATATGCAAAAGTGAAGTGGTAGTATGCGCTACGGTGACGGATTTAGTCAAGTTCCACTTGAACAACCATCATCGCTACTGTATGCTTAACATCTTCGCTTCCTGCAAAAGAATTACACACACTAAAATGGCCTCTTTTTTCCAGTTTGTTCAATCAGTCAAGTGTTTGAACAAATATTTGATGATGTTACCTGATGACGATTCTCTTGAATGACAACCGCCACAGTTGGTCTCAGACTGTTTGTTTGTCAACATGGCCTCATTACGCTTACTTTATTCTCAGAATATTATAACTTATTTTCCACAATTTCTGTTCACCATGGCTCAAGTTCTCCGTGATGCAAGTCAGTTATTAGCATGCAATTCCTCCAAGAGGCTCATGTTTACAGTTTTATAACTTTCATTTTTTTACATGTATAATGAATTCATCTCTTTATATCAATGTTGTATCCATTTCCAAAACAATTCAGGTAGAATAAGAATGTTGTTAGTTTTCGCTAAACTGCTGTTTCACTTTGGAATCCATCATCCATTAGTTGGATGAGGTGTATCTTGTTCCATTTTCAAAAATGCGATGCTTTGGGTGTGGTTAGGAGACCTTCAACTCGGGTCCATCCTGTGTAAAATAAAGTATCAGTATCTACAGTATCTCAATGTTGTGATAAGAATATTGCTGTTTGTTGATGAAAAAAAATGTTAAACTTACAGGTAGTATCAAAACTGATTTTAACCTTTCATGAAACATCGCGCTGCTTTGTGCAAGAGTGTCAGAGTGTTTTTGACCGAAACTGTTCAGCTCCTGCTCCAATTCCAGGGTTGTCATCTAGACGGGAAAATGAAATGTTTTTGGAAGACGCATAGATGTATGAATCATGAAGCATCTGTGAAGGATTGTAAGATGGTGTCAATGTTTGTGACTCTTAAAACAGCCTGCACTTCCTCTGTTATGTCTATAAGCCTTAGCATGACATATGAAGCCATTCTTTGACTACTTAGCATCAGATGGCAGATTTTCCTTCTCTGCCTCGAGTCAACCAAGAGAGGACGGCACCATCACGTGAGCAGGAGTGCAAACTACGACGACATGGCCAAAGAAAACATCACTTATTGGCAACGAAGTATTTAAAAAAAAAAGGTCAAAAGACATTTTGACGTTCAAAAGCGATAAGCTTGAGTTTATTTCCGATCCGAGGCCAATCTATTGTGCCTTGAATGAAAGATTTAGGACCCAAAGTCCCAAATGATTGCCATGATGGAGATGTCCTCTCTTGCTTCTGTTTTGTCCTTTTCAGTGTGACTGTATACTGCCCCAACTTGTGAGACGTCGCGTGAGGCTGTTTCCTAATGGCAAAAGCAACTCGCTACTTTTGGCACAGCGCAAAGTTGAATGTAAAAGCTGATAAAGAGTTGATGGTCTCAAAGGCCGCTGTGAGTGTTTGAAGGTGTATTGATACACTAGTTCTGCTTGTGGGCTTATCTGTTTTTCTTTTTTGTTTTTTTGTTTTTTTCAGTGACAAATCAGTGTGGCACAATCAAAGAATGGCTTCTGAAAAGCTATTTGTGTTTGTGGCTCTGTGATATATATTTTAAGCATTATAAAAAAAACTTTTGGTATCAATATGCATACCTTGTTTTTTATTTTTATTTTTTATTTTTACTTTCATGCTCAAGCAACTAAAAGAAGCAAATATGTAACATGGATGTGCACCTGCCACGTACACTGTAAGTTAGCTTAGCGGTTAGCACGTCTGCCTCACATTTTTAGAGGTGTGGGCTTTGAATCTTGGTTCAGAACCTGATTATCATTCCAGCCATGGATAAATAGATAATGTACGTACAACAACCATGATCGTGAAGTCCACTTTAAATGTTTTGTATTAAAATTGATTTTGTTAATAATGCTTACAGAGTTGGCACATACGTTGACACACAGGATTGACTAAAATCACACTAGACAATACTAACACACGTTAAATTTGATTTATTTATTTATTTATTTATTTATTTTAATTCATTTTGGAGTAAACCGAAGCCAGTTTCTCAACATTTAATGAGCTGACTGCTGAAGCATATACACACTGAAATAGATCACTACTTTACAGGCTGTGTACTCACTACTCAGCGACATTCAGTGAATTGTATTTGAAGGTTAGGCTTCATTTGTATGATAAGTGTTACTTGAAATTTAAGCCTGACATTTCTGATGCTGTACCTCAAATATTTGACAGCTTTTCTTATTTGAGATGCAGACACAAGATAGAATATGGATTAAAAATGTAGGCCAGACGTGATTTTTTTTTATTTTATTTTTTTTATTTTTTTATTTTTTAGAAAGCACAAACATGGACTCAGTGCACACAAGACTTTTTTTTTTTTTTTATTATTAGTACATCATAAATGGAGCATTGAGGAAAAACAAAGAGGATAAATACAAAATAGAAAAATAATCTCCACTTCTGTTTTTTTTTTTTTTTTTTTTATTTTTTTAAAAACCTTAAAATTCAGATGGTCACTGGCGGGCAAACATTCTTAAAAAATATATATAAACTATGCCGATACTCTAAATGGTTCAGGAACAGCTTCAAACTTTGAATGCAACTTTTTTTTAAAGCATTTTCGGCAAAATTGCTCGCATGATAAGGGGTTAACAAACTGAGGCATGTGTGTGAGTGACGTGTGTAGAGCGATAACGTAAAAGTCAGTTTACGACGGTCACACACAAATGCAGATCCGAAGAAATCCACAAATCTCCACTTTGACTGGAATTTTTGGAAACCTTAGTTTTTAATGGGGGAAAAAAATCCACAGGGACATGTGGCTGACAGGGCAAAATTCAGAAAAATATCTCCCGTTTGCAGAAACGCCCCGGCTACGTGTAGACAGGGCCTTCATTCGCATTGTGTGATAAATGGGAGGTGGAATGCATAAATGTGTTTTTACCACAACTGTCAGACCGCAGACTGCTCCCAAGTTGATCATGAGGGGTGGAGGGAAAAATGAAAGGTGGGGTTTGTGTGTGCACGTTATTATAGTTCAATATTTAAAAAGTCTTTCATTTGTGTTGTTATTGTTGTATATTTTAAAAGTATTTTAACTCACTCGTAATGCTATGCATTCACAAATTGGAGGGTGAGGGTTTAATCTCTGCCCTCCACATGACAATAATAATAATCATACTTAATAAATTAATAAATAAATTTAAAAAAAATAAGGTTGATCCCGTGAGCAAGAAAGGTTGGGGTTCGAACATTGTCATTATTTAGTCATTTGTCAAGTAAGAAAGTGAGTTTTGTTTTTTATTTTCTACCCATACAGAGGAGGCAAACGTTAAAATTGTTACATTTGTATGGCATCTTTGAGTATCATTTAGCATCTTGAGATCAGGCCGACTGTTCTCTTTTTTGGAAATGAAAATATGATCACCCATCTTATTTTGATTCAGTGGAGTCAGAGAAATATTGTGTATTTATAATACATAATTTCCACTCCAGTTAAGTTGGATAATTTCCTGATATTTCATGGCTGGGAATCACTGGTCGAAGGTACTTCAAGTTATACATCATAAACTTGATATTTTAATGACAAAACGACTTTTAACTGTCATTCTTCATCATCAAATCTCCAAACACTTCAGCTCAATGTGCTTCTTATTGGATTAATTCCATATGTTTTTCTTTTTCTTTGCAAGTGGCGGGGTGGGGGGTGGGTGGGAAACATCATTAAATCTGTCGACATCAGTAATAAAAAGAACGGAATGTACACCACAAAGTCAGGCGTGTTTAGGCTCGATAGGAAATGGCTCCCCTCCCATTCAAATGTTGCAATTTTTACCCACGTCCATGCCTCACCACAATTAATAGTAAGTACATAATTTGTTGTTTTTTCACTTTTACAGTACAACTTTTATTTCATGTTGATACATGAACTCTCACTCAGTAAAGCATCCCTTTGCATTTTCTCAAAATGACACCTTTGCTACGCATCAGCCAAAGGGTATGTATTTTTATTTTTTTTTTTAACAAAAAAAAAAAGATGCTGGTGATCAAGTTCATAGCAAGCAGCTTTTTTTTTTTTTTTTTTGCATGCTGGATAAAACTGAACAGAAAAAGATGGTCGTAAAATAAACCAAAGACATATTCAAATCTGTTACTGTCCAATCCATTGCATGTATTTAAACATAATTGCTTAATATAAAAATTCTCTTCTAATTTTAGAGCGCTACAACACTCCGCCCAGCTCTGCAGTGATGTTTCCAAGTCTCGGAGCGTTTCCATGCCAGCGACAGACACCACTCTCTTCTCTTACAAAGCACTTTATGATTTACATAATATTGAAGCTGGCCAGTGAGGTGCGGTCAGCACATCTGCCTCAAATAGCAAAAGTTCTGTCTTCCAATTTTGGCTCTGACCTTTGCTCCCATATTGCCAAAACACGCTTTCGCTTCAGTTACGCCTAAATAGAACATAGGTGTGAATGTGATAAATGACACATTTACAGCTTATTGACGAAATGTTTATTGCACATTTTTACTTTCTGTAATAAGAAGAGAATGACGTTTTTTTCAGGGAGACGTTGTAAAGTGTTTCGTGCACCTGTCTGCCCTTGAAGTTGAGGCAAGTGATGAATGGAATCTTTTGAGCTGGACCAGAGGAGGCTCATCCAGCCGATTTTGCGGCTGTTGTAGGGGTGATGATGTAAGAGTGGGCAGTTTTAGCTTCCACCAATCCCGCCTTTCACTGACACACACCTCCCCAAACCCGCCTCCCTTGGAAATCCACCAAAAACACTGAGGGGCACAGCTGTTACAGAGCTGACTCGTCACGGAATATGCGGCTTCTTATCTTACGTTTGCTTTGTTCTGTCTGAAGATTTGGATAGCAACATGGAATGGGTGGTGGGGCACATACGGAATTTGGTTGGATTCCCTGACAGTCATTATTAATGATGCGGTAGGCTAGCAACCAGTTCAAGATGTACCCTGTCGCTTGCCCAAAGTCAGCTCTCTCCCTCTGTGTGTGATTAGACAGCCTACATTTATTTTGTGTTTGGGGAAAAAATGTCCCGAGACTAGTCTTAACTCCATTTCCAATACTACTTGTCCGCAGTGGGATGAGCCTATCCCAGCAAACTTCAACAAGAGTGGTCTACACACTGTGCCGATTACCAGTTTGAGGGTTTACTATGGTTTTGAAAAGTCACGTTGTCAATAACCACGCACACTGCCTGTCACCGGTAATGTGCACTTCTTGTTTGAGGGAAGTTCTAACAGGGCACAATATGATTGGCTGCTTGCAGAGATCGCTAAATGAGAAATGGATGCCGTTTTGCTACACAAACAGAACAAAAAAAAAAATACACCATACCAGCGGGTACCAAGTAGCCCCAAGGACAACATAAGTAGCCAACGAGTTCTCAAAATAGCTCACCAATGATGGGACACTGTGAAAAGTTTGAATGTTTATTTATTTTAACTTATCATGGTGCACCTTTTTAATGTGCCAAATATCAATCAATCAATCAATCAACTTTATTTATATAGCACCTTTCATACATTTAAAATGCAACTCAAAGTGCTGGACATCCATAATGCAATAAAAGAAAAGAAAGAAAAAGCCCCCCCATCCCCATGATCGTACCCACAGACACACCCAAAACCCAACAAACACATGAAAACCACAACATGGCGGGGCACAGATGTACCCTGTAAGGAAAGGCACCCAGGAGGAGTTCATCCACAGTGAGATGGATGAAGACCAAGCATCCCTCTCACTGTGGAGGCTCCCCCATGAGAAAACACTGGAGCTAAAAATTTTATAACTACCAAATAAAAACATTTAAACACTAAAAGAAAACGGTTAAACACGATAGAAAAAATAAATAAATAAAAACAAAGCTACAAGACAATATAGATTAAAAGTTAAATAAATAAAAGGGGATAAAAAAGTAAAAATAATAATAAGTAAAATAAAATAAAATAAAATAAAAATAAAAAAGGTCAATCAAATGCCAAACTAAAAAAGTAAGTCTTAAGCCTCCTCTTAAAAACATAAATATTCTCTGCAGACCTGATGCTCTCTGGCATGCCATTCCATAGGTGAGGACCATAGTGGCTAAAGGCAGCTTCACCATGTGTCTTGGTCCTCACCTTTGGAATAGTTAAAAGGCCGCTGCCAGAAGACCTCAGAGGCCGCGAGGGGTAATAGGGTAAAGTCAGTAAATAGTAAATAGTCAGTATTTTCTTTAAAAATAAAATAGATTGTGTTCAATGTAAAATGTGCTGTTTTTAATTATGTAAATAGGACATTTTAGAGCTATAATTTTAATACTCTGATAACGTGATATTTTTTGCTCACGCTTGTCATACCTCCCAATCAAAAAGTGGCCCATGCCTACCCTCGACTGCTTACACGTCAATTACAGGGTGCACTTAGACCAACAAACACTGATGCTCACATTCACATCTACTGATAGTCTCAAACTCAGCTCGTGGAGGGCCGCAGTCATGCATGTTTTAGAGATGTTGCCCAACACACCTGAATCAAATGATCAGGACAGTTATCAGCTTGCTGCTGAGCTGATCCTTTGAATCAGGTGTGTTGAAGGAGAAATCACTGAAACAAGCTGGATACCAGCCCTCGAGGACCGGTGTTTAACACTTATCATTTTGAGTCTTCAATTCAAGAGGGAGTTGACTGTGTTCCAACTGCTTGCAAGATTTGAATGTAGCCTCAAAGCTTCTGAAGACCAAGGTAAGAGGTCAGCGCGAGGCCGCGATTGCACAGCAAATGGTTGACACCAATGCAGACATGTGCGGCTATCATGGAAGACCTATTTGTCTCAAAATGATTCACACATATATTTCCATGATTTTTATGTGTTTTTGAGATCCGCAAATATATTGGTGATTTTCACATTTGTGCATGAATTCATCATGACTTACCATGACTTAGGAGTTGACGAATGCATTTATTTTTTTAGCTCTTTCAAGATATTCACACATACAGGTCCTAGATATTCACGCATCTAAAGGCCCGTCGTTCCTCCGTCCACAAGGAGGCAGTGTTGCAGTCTCCATTGGACGGGAATGAGCCATCTCCAACTTCCGTAGAAAATTGGAAATTGAAAAATAGGAAACAAGCCTTAATCTGATCCCCTATTATGTTTTTATTTAACACAAGCTGGGAAATAAAATACAGCCATAATTTGTTTTCCTCAAGCTGACGCTGCCTTGACAGGAAGACATTCTTCTTCTACTGTTGAATTTACTTTTCCTACACCGCGAAAGCAACAGCAGTCAAAGAGGTAACAATAGAAAAAACGTGTCTTGAATTGTCTTCTGGGTTAAGGCAAAACAAGCACAAAACAAATAATGGGCATTCAGATTAAGGCTTGTTTTCCATTTTTCAATTTCCAATTTTAAACAAGAAACGGAGACGGCTCGTCCCGTCTAATGGAGACAGCAACACTACCTCTTTGTGGATGGAGGAGGAACAGGTCTTTAAACACGTGAATATCTAGGATCTGCGTGACTATCTTGAAACAGAATGATACGTCTAAAAAAATGAACCCCCGCCACTTCCACTTCCGGTTCACGACGCTGTGCTTCGCGGTGTTTTGCTCAAGAGACAAATTCTTCTTTTTCTTTTTTTCTGAATCTCCACCGCTACCCTCATTTTTAATTTTTACTTTTGTGACTATTTTTAACGTCTATAAACTGAGACTCGTTGATTTTTACCGTTGGTGGCTGTACCGCTGCTCGGACATTAGCGAGCGGCCTTCAAACTGCCCGGCTTGTGAACCGCCTCCGCTCTCACATTCTCCAACCGACGGCCACTACAGTATACGCAAGTATGGCTTCATGCAACGTAAGTACTGCTTCTTGAGCCTTCCATGACTGTGCACATTAGAGCAGGCCGGGCGACAGGTGATTAGCGAGCCTATTAGAACGGGTCTGGAGTCTGTAAGGAGTCTGCGGCCTTCTCAAGGTTTCTTTTTTTTTTCCCTTGCCCTTTTGTGGTTTGATCAGGGGATGTCGTTGCTATTTGTCAACTGTTGGTATGTGAAGCCCTTTAAGAAATTCATACGCCACATCAACAAATGTGGAAAATCACGGATATATTTGTTTCTCAATAACACGTGAAAATCATGAATATATTTGTGTGAATAAATTTCAGAAAAATTCAAACACAACATTAAACGTAGTGTCCGGCATTCTTCCGTTGCTGTTTGTAAACGTAACATTCAAAACTGGCAGCAGGATGGCAGCCAACTAGGAACGAGTGTGAAAGCAGTCCACCAGTCAGGAGCTGGGATTTGCACATAACAAAGAATAATTGAGAAGCACTGATATACTGTAGGCCAAATTTGCATCATCCACCCATGGTCTGCTTGCTGTTCCTTATACTTTTCCTTCATTAGTTTCTTCATCCGCCATGCCAATGACTGCGTCCTGTGTAGAAGGGAATGAGAGGAGGTGCTTCAACTGGCAGTGAATCAAGTCAGCCATGTTGACGCCCAGAAAATGGCCATTTTTAACTGTGCCGCGCAGTTTGACAGCACAGCTTTGTTTGCTTGTTTATTGAACATATAAACCAGCAACAGAAATTAACTCTTTGACCGCCATAAACATTTAAAGACGTTCAGTATAAACCTAGAATTGGCCGCCATAGACGTTAATTGACGTCTACTATGTTTTTTTATGGAAACGGGTGGAGGAAAGCCTTGGGCAGCTGTGCTCCAAGTATCAAGCCGATCGGGTTACTATAATGAGTATTCCTGGCCACTAGATGGCTGTGATGAGTCTTTTGGACAAGATCGGGTAGGAGACAACAGTAGAAGGAGAGAGGCTGAGCTCGAGTGTTGAGGGGGAGAGAATGGCTAACTTGGCTAAGGGAGTCAAAAAGGCTACAGATGGCAATCAGCTCACGCTTGATCCTTATTTTCAAAGCTCAAAAGCATCGACCAGTGCTCAAGAGCACAGTGATGACGGGGTTAAGTCATAGTTGAAGCGGTGACGCGGCCGTTTCGACCACGTCCTAAGGCCCCACCGGCTAGCGATGCTAACACCGGAGAAAAGTGGTGCACAACCGAGCACGTCTGCGCAGATGACGTTTCATCGGACGATGACGACTACTACGGGTCCGATGCAAGACAGTCTTGGACAGTCTTTCGTCCTCCAAAGAACGTGAAGGTAAGCGCTAACATGCTAAGAGATTGCTAGTAAGATTACTTTACTAACTTTTCGGCGATCTGCTAGCAGCGTGTGTAAATGTGCTGATATACGCTAAAACATCTATTACCTATACAAACGTGAATGTATATTTTATAGATCGTGCTCCCAGCAACGTCCGACCGCTGGTTCTACGACAAAGAAAAAACAAAAACGTTTTCAATACACCACAACAATAAAAGGAAAGTCTTTCGATAGTATTGTAATTGTATATGTTTCTTTCAGCTCCTCCTCATAGGGCCCAAAGTGACCCTTCTCACAGTGAGCAGAACAACGGTAAAAAGAAAAAAAAAAAGATTCTCCACAGCTCTAATAAAATATTTGATGGTTAACGTCTTCTATAATTTACAGAATGTGCATCAACCAATAAATCCAAGAAAAAAAGGTAAACATGCACACACACACACATTGCATCACAGTGCTCTAAAATAATATATGATATTGAAATGTATATTTGCAGATCCCAAAGATTCTGGCTGGCTTGAAGTTGATGAATTCGGCTGGCAGCCAACCATCTTCCCCTTTGCTGCAAAACCAGGACCAAGGGATGCTGCAGCAGAGCTGAATTCCCACCTGCCAGCTGACATCCTGGAGCTCTTCATCACGGATGAACTTCTCCAGCACATCGTTCATCATACCAACCTCTAGGCAAATCAGTCCATGCAGAAGCAGACTGACAAAAACTGTTGCGCACGTGTAAATAGTTTGCAAAGAGTTTTCCAAATTGTTTGTTCGGATTGCTACTGTTGCATGTAAATAAACTGTTATTTTGCAATCAAAAAACATTTTTTATTGTTGGGGTAGTGTTTTATAGAAGTTTAGGTGTTTGTAGAATCACTCATGCAAAAAAAAAGTGCCAAATTCACTAGAGTGCATGAATTAACATCGTTTCACAAAAAGCTTGATTTCTCCGTATTTTGGAAGAAAATAGAGGATTTGGGTGAAATGAAGGTGTTTTCTATTGTTGATTACTGAAGATCCGAATAAGGTAGAAACAAACTTTTTTTTTAGATGAAAGATGAGACTTCAATCTTTCATTTGGTAGTATCCGCGTTTCCATAGTCCTAACACAACATTTTCTGTGGAGCTTGAAAGCGGTAAAATTCTGTAAATCCGCTGGCAGTATAGGGGTTACCTTTTCCGAAAATGGCTGGCAGTCAAAGAGTTAAAATTAAAATACTAAAAACCAAAGTTTTTTTTTTTTGTTTTTTTTTACATATATGGTCATAATTAAGCACAGCTTACATGTTCAAAAGGGAGTAGGAAGAAGTAAAAAACTTAACGAGTACTATCACCTAACAAAAAAAAACAAAACAAAAAAAACATTAGCTTACACATACAAACAGCTGCATTGATATTCCAACAGCATTATACATTTAGTTAAGCTAACATTTTTACAAATATATAAATCAGCACAAAGGCTTACAGATACATTTTTAATTGCACTCTATTTTATACATTTGTACTGACTTATACCTGATTTAAATATTGTTGTTGTACTTTGTTTTTATACATCTTTTTAAACACAACCAGTGATTCGCACCTTTTCAGGCTAATTCCAAAGTTGTTCCACAAATTTACACCCATAATTGAAAGACACCTTTGTTTAATATTTGTTCTTATTTTGAATTTCTTTCCAGACACTGGTACCCCTTAAATCCTAGTCACTGTCTCTGATTTCAAATAGCTTCTGAATATTGTGGCAAAGTTTATTATTACATTATTTAAGCTATTTTAAACTCAACTAGATCATAAAATTTCATTGGGTTTAATTTGATAAATAATGAATTTGTTGTATATTTTGATCGGTTAATAATTCTTTTTGCTCACCACAGTTACTTACAAACACACTTCGGTCATCTTGTTCTCTTTCAATATTGTTCTCCTTGAAAAGTTCCTAACAAAGTCATCCCACCTGTGTGGTATTCCATCTCTGCCATGATAAGGGGATGTTTCAGGTCAAGGGTTTTTGCAGCACAATGAGAACAGAAATCGAAATTGGGGATATAATTGTAAACCCCGCTTTTCTCTGCTTTCTACAGGTAGCAATGCTTGAGCTGCACTGACACAAAATACCGAGAAGGTCCTGTTCATTGCCTTAAGATAATATGATCACGTGTTGAAATTTACATTACATCAAGGCTAATAGCAGGACTATGAGCTCACGCTATATCTTAATTTTACCTTTGATTAATGTGGTTACTTTGAAGTTTTTAGGGATATATCTGAGATTTTATTTTGGCATAGATATAACAATGAATAGACTGTTTGTTTTTCGGTCCATGCAGTTCCTGTCTTGTAGAAAGCATCTGATAAGTATCTTCATAGAAAATAACTTTAGTAATGTTAAAGTCACCTTATGGAACATTAGAATTTTCTCACATTGAGTCTACCGAGTAAAAGTATTTTTGAAAAGTAGGTGGTTTGAGTTTTGATTGTTTTTATTTATTGAGTTTTCTTCAATGGGGTTAATGAGCTGCGCGCTGGCGAGCAAAATTAGCTTCTTAATGGATCCTTAATGATATCAATAAGATACTGTATATTCAGTCAGTTTATATCCCGCTTTAACGCAAGTATTAAAGACATGTTGTTCTTTTATACAATCTCAAAGAATTTGCTGGCGTCTTACTGTTTTGAAGGTTTTCCTCACGCGATCACCTGTTTTTAGACACATAACACAAAACAATGTGACTGCTCTGGCAAAGGCTGAAGTGGGAACTGACACTGCCAACAAGGTAAGACAATTCTCTCTACACTGGTAAAATTGTTTTGTCAAAAAAAACAGAAACTTCAAAGCTACTTGTCAATCTGGCACTGTCATGTTCAATGACACAGATGTTTACAGTTTTTACTGGTGAACTAAGGATTTTGAGCAAAAGACTGTCTTTTGCAGTTAATCTCAGATGTTTGGCGACAAATTGTTTTGAGAAATGCACTTGCTGTTCTTGCAAAAGATGGTATGAGAAATACCTGACACGACGAGAGGAGGTAGGACTCAGACGCAGAGTGTAAGTTGGCCAAAAATGCTGCAGCTTTAATCGCACGAAAAACTCAAATCGCCTCTCAAGGAGGGAAAAAAGGCTGAACAAAAAGAGCTCCACACGGGAGATACAAAAAGGGCACTCAAAAACAGGGACAACAAAAGGCGCTCCACAAGGGAGGAAAACCAGGGCAAACTAAAGGCGCAAGACAAGGCAAGGCTAGACATCAAACAAGGACTGTGGTACGAGGACTGAGAGGACGCTTCCATGCACTGAGATATGTGACACTTCGGCACAGAGGGGAGGAATCAGGTGGCTTTTATGTCCAGGTTGATTGGGAACAGGTGGTGCTGATCATGGGCGTGGACCGGTAATCATTGAGCTGCAGGAAGGGTAAGTGACCTGGGGTGAGAGTGGAGTCAGGGCTATCAAAATAAAACAGGAACATGACTGTAAAAACAAAAGCATGAACCGCCACTCTGGTGGCGGCGTGACAGTACCCCCCCCTCAATGGCCGGCCCTTGACGGCCTTTCAGCAAGGAGTCCAAAAACAAGGGCGGGTGGAAGGGGGCACGGAGGTGGGAACACGACCCACCCCTCCGTCCCAGACAAAAAGGCAGTTCAGGAGGGCGTCCATGACGCCAGACGAGAGTCCCGTCGGGACCGTTCCGAAGACCTTCTCCTAGCGCAGGATCAGGTTTGGAAAGTACCAAGGGGATCCCGTGGATAGTTTTGACTTGGTAGACCTGGCAGACTTGGCAGACTTGGCGAGGCGTGGCAGACGTGGCAGACTTGGCGTGGCAGGCTTGGCAGATTTGACGAGGCGTGGCAGGCTTGGCAGACTTGGCGTGGCAGACTTGACGAGGCGTGGCAGGCTTGGCAAGGCGTGGCAGGCTTGGCCGACCTGGCGTGGTGTGGTAGACTTTGGCGTGGACGGCTTTGGCGTGGCCGGCTTTGGCGTGGACGGCTTTGGCGTGGACGGCTTTGGCGTGGACGGCTTTGGCGTGGACGGCTTTGGCGTGGACGGCTTTGGCTTGGTCGGCTTTGGCTTGGTCGGCTTTGGCTTGGTCGGCTTTGGCTTGGTCGGCTTTGGCTTGGTCGGCTTTGGCTTGGTCGGCGTGATGCAGAGACCTGGCGTGACTTGATGCAGAGACTTGGCGTGACATGATGCAGAGACTTGGTGTGGCTCAGGGTCTTGGAGATGCGCCCGGCGAGACTCGGGGGCTTGAGGCGGTGACTGGCGAGGTTCAGGAGCGAGAGGTTCAAGAGTCACCTGGTTGACTGCGGCTGAGGATGCACTGGTTGATGACTGTTCCAAAACGTGATCCATACAGTCCATTCCCCATTCCAGTACGTTTCCGGAGTTCCAGTCGATTCTGGGGTTGTGTAGATGTAGCCAAGGGTGTCCCAGAACCAAAGTGGGTGACGAAGCTTGGATTACATGGAAACGGAGATTCTCGATGTGTAGTCCAATTTGAACCTTCAGGGGTTCGGTGATGTGGGTGATATAAAAGAGTTCCTTGCCATTCAGAGCTCTGGCCTGAATGGTCCGGGGAAGGGGTTTGGTGGTGGCTCGTACTCGCTTTACGAGGCCCCAGTCCATGAGGCTCTCGTCGGAACCGGAGTCGATGAGGGCTGGCAGGTCTATGGTTATAGCATGGTGGCTTATCTGGACTTGCGTGATTCTTTGAGTCTTAGCATGACGGGGTGACGGGAAACTCACCGGTGGACCTCTCTTCACGGTGCAAGATCCCACCAGATGACCAAGTTCACCACAATAGTAGCAACGGCCTTCTTGGCGGCGACGCTGTCGCTCCTCAATGGTTAGCTGGGTCCGACCAAGCTGCATAGGTTCCTCGTCATTTCCACTGACCTCCCTCGCGGTAGCTGACTGGGGAAACGCATATCGTGAAGACTCACTTGCCAGTGGATGCTGGAGGGGTCCCGAATCAGGTATCCTTTGGTGTCCGCTGCTCTGCTTGAGCTCCCGCCTCCGATGATCAGTGCGGATGGCAAGCGAAATCAATGAGTCCAGGTCGCCGGGTAAGTCATTTGGAAGCAAGAGTTCCTGCATGGAGGTTGTGAGCCCCTTCAAAAAGTGGTCAAAGAGAGCTGTGTCGTTCCAGCCACTCTTGGCTGCTAGAGTTCGGAATCGGATGGCGTAATCATTAACCGATTCTCTGCCTTGTCTGAGATGGCTGAGTTCTCGCGTCTTCTCTCGATCCATGTTGGTTGGATCAAAAACGAGGCGGAGAGCCCTGCTAAACCCGGCTGCGGTTGAGCAAGTCGGGGAGTGCCGTGCCCATTCCGCGGTGGCCCAGTCTCTGGCTCGTCCCGTCAGGTGGGAAATCATGAAGGCCACGCGGGAACGGTCTGTGGGAAATGCCTGTGGTGAGAGTTCGAAGTGAATGTCACATTCGGTCAGGAATGCCTGACAATGTCCTGGTTCTCCCGAGTATCGCTCCGGGGAGGCCAGTCTCATTCCAGCCCCGGCCAAGGCTGGAGTCGGGATCGGGGATTAAGCTGCTTCCGGTTTCGTGACGGTTGGCGTGGAGTGTTGCAGGTGGTTCACCAGCTCCTGCACCTGTCCAGCAAGTTCATCTATCCGGATGACCATGGCTTGCTGGACCTCCTCCAGGTGCGACAGGCGGGCGGCCTGTCTACGTAGTGCAGCCTCCAACTTTCCTGCTGGGTCCATGCTGGCCGAAGTGTACTGACACGACGAGAGGAGGTAGGACTCAGACGCAGAGTGTAAGTTGGCCAAAAAGGCTGCAGCTTTAATCGCACGAAAAACTCAAATCGCCTCTCAAGGAGGGAAAAAAGGCTGAACAAAAAGAGCTCCACACGGGAGATACAAAAAGGGCACTCAAAAACAGGGACAACAAAAGGCGCTCCACAAGGGAGGAAAACCAGGGCAAACTAAAGGCGCAAGACAAGGCAAGGCTAGACATCAAACAAGGACTGTGGTACGAGGACTGAGAGGACGCTTCCATGCACTGAGATATGTGACACTTCGGCACAGAGGGGAGGAATCAGGTGGCGTTTATGTCCAGGTTGATTGGGAACAGGTGGTGCTGATCATGGGCGTGGACCGGTAATCATTGAGCTGCAGGAAGGGTAAGTGACTGTAAAAACAAAAGCATGAACCGCCACTCTGGTGGCGGCGTGACAATACCAAAACAACTGAGAAAAGCTAAAAGCTCTCTTTAGTATCCTTTGCTTAAAATTCACAAAAAGGGTACCACCACATGTAGGCTAGTAACATCAATGTCACACTCTGATTAATGAACCAAAATCCATTTACAATTGCTTATTGGTCAAAATCCCAAACAGCTGTCTCACTGACACATTTTTAGAAATAGGCAGAAAACAGAATATTCTTTGATTCACTCTGAATGGGTGGGCAGGCACTCCAGAGAAGTGGTTCTCAAGTACCCCTATCCAGCCTGTTTTCCATGTCTCCCAGAGCCAACACAGGTGTTTCAAACCATTAGCTAATCAGCAAGCTAGCATGAAGCCTGATAACGATCTTCAGGTGTGTTGGCTGAGAGAGACATGGAAAACGGGCCGGATAGGGGTACTCGAGCACCGGGGCTGAGAAACAGTGCTCTTGAGAACCAATTATTTGTATACAAGTACTTTGAACATGTTTTGCTTGCACGCCATTGTTCCTTGGAACGCTTTGGTCCTTGACCTATTCCGTCCGTCCGTCTTCAGCAACTTTGACACAAGCAGAATGGGAAAATAAATTAGAGGAGAGTACAGCGAGAGGAAGCAATTGTGCTGGAACGTAATAATATAGAAAAAAAAACACACCTGGAGGAAAACAAGACAAGGACATTTCAAAACTTTTGGGGACAGATTGTCTGAACATTGCACTCTGGCAGAAATAGGAGAAGTTGGACCAAAAAAAAAAAAAGATGTCAGATGAGCTTGACCCAGGAAGCCCAACCAGGGAATAATAAGTGTTGAAGAGATCGAAGAAACACAGGTGAGTGCAGATATGAAGAACACCACCAAAGAAATATCAATAAGTATGAATACTGAAAAAAAAAAATAAGGATCTCATCTTAATGTAACCACAAATTAACTTGCTCAGAGTGAAATCTGGGCACCAAGGTAGCCAATCACGCTCTAAATTGTCCATAGGTCCAAGGTTGAATGCAGACTACGGCCACAAATTAGGATTTATGGCCTGGTCTAGTTGAGGTCTTTGTTAAATATTAATCCATTATCAAAGATACAATGGAGCTGTTATAAACCGGAAGTCATAGAAAAAAACAACTCTTGAATATCTTGTGACTTCAGTTCAAACCACTGCCACGGGTGCCTTCACGTAAAACACGGAACAAGCGATGTTAATTTCTTCTCAGCCAATGAAAGGGACTCATTCAAAGCAGTATCGATATATATATATATATATATATATATATATATATAGTTTTTATTTTGTCATTGTCCTTTCAAGTTATATTATAAAGTTGATATTTCAATGATGCAATATATATATATATATATATATATATATATATATATATATATATATATATATATATATATATATATAAAAGAAAAGGTTAATGCTTTACAGCAGTTGTAAACAAGTAAGAGTGGTTTTATTATTGACACACAAATCTATACAATAACCTTGTCATGAAAATGTTTGTTCTGGACCTGTCGTTCAAAGCAGAGAATCTTAATAGCAAAAGTTTGTACGTAAGTGAAGAGAATGCTGAGGCGTTTGCCACCCGGAAGTACGAGTGACGCCATGGTCAAATGTCCTATTGTGCACTAATGAGCGTGTCCTAACAGTCACAATGTACAACGTGTGCTTATCTGTAAACTATTGTGTGCTTTTCTGTGACCTCAGAGGTCTTCTATAGGTTTGTTCTCACAGTTACAGTTTATGAAGACCACTTGATCTAAATAACACTCGTGATTATTACTGTTCATGTATTCTGAAATATACTAGAGAAGTGCTTATTTGGTGAAGTTTAAATAAACAATTGAAGTGACGGTTGTCTCACGCACTGCAGGCGTTACGATACGTTACGAGACAGAAGCGCCTCATCCTCAGACAGGAAATAAAAAAGTTTGAACACTGCTAGTCATCTGGTGCTAGATTTTGATTCCCATTTTCCAACCATGCTTTTATTTTTTTTTATTTTTTTTAGGTCATCCTGACCAGTATAGGAAGCTGGCTTTGTTGTATACCTTTCTCCATACAGTCCAGAAGACTGCAACGCAATTGTCCCACATTTTTATTATACCAATCACCACGCTGGGTATGTGTGTATGTGTCTGTTTTTTTTGTTTTTTTCCCCAAATACTTTATTCGGCTGTGTGTCTGCTTGTACTGCAAATGCGTGTGACGTATAGTGAGTACTAATGGAATAATTTTGGTTGCCTACTGACCTGAAAAGATGCAAGTCCGCCACAAAATAGTGATAATCCTAATTTAGCGATGACGGAAACATGTTTGCTCAACTTGAGATAATGACGGACTGACATCTGACGAATGATAGACCAGCAAAATTTATTTGTCGATTTATTTTTTTTCCATTTACATCCGGTTTCATTCTCAATATTACCACCATACTGTTTCCCTTTCAGAAGTGTGTCACTTCGAGAAATTGGGTCAAGAATGGACCGACAACTTTTTCAGTTATTAAATGAAATGAAATTATTAACCAACAAAGCAACACAATTTTTTGGGGCGGGGGCTGTTATGTGGGATATCTAATGCAACTGTCATTAATGAAATTAATAATCCACAAAGCAACCATGTCTTTTTGGGTAAATTGAATAACCAAATAAGTTGGGTCTGTCTCTTTTTGACCCAACTGTTTTTAGAGTGTACCATGGCTTTAAAATGACCTATTTATCTATACGCCCAACAATTCTTCAGATGCTGTGGACAGACATACTGTAAAATCGAACAGTGGATCTTGTTAAAAAGAAATGTTACATAACTTAAACCTTAACTTAAGAGTTACAATCACTCATTTTCCCAAAATAACTTAAAATCAAAGTTGATTGTTGTTGTTGTTGATGTTGTAATAACTCAATTGTTATGAATACAATACATTTTAGAGTATTTTAAGCATGATGACTGATAATATAATTAGCATTTCTTCCAAGAACTTGTTTTTCTTTGTACTAAAGACACAAGTATACAAATGGAACATGTTCCATGAGCATTTCGACCATTTTTGCTGTATTAAAAGTCTTGGATGGAAAGCGGGAAATCTTGCCTTTATTGCATAGTCAGCATCGTAGTTTGTATCTATACCTTGACAAAACTCATGCAAACTCCACACAAAAGGGGATAGGAAAGACCTCTTGACTGTGAGGTGAACTTGCTGACCACTGCCGACTGATCAAATGATGAGCAGACGAGTGAAATTAAAAGTTGTGAGGTTTCCAGTAGAGGACAGATTTGGCTTGAGTGTTGTTGCATGTTGTTTAATCTCCCATGGTGCGCACAACCCAGCACAAGGATTATATCCCAGGATTACTTTGTGTTGTGTTTATTTGTATATGTATCAAATCCATTTTGTTTATTATATCCACCCTGCGAGAGAGAGAAGCCTAAAAACTGATCAGATGTGTCTCATGTCCATCCCAAGCCACTGTTTGCTATTTACCATTTTCTGTTATGTCAATATTTATATCAGTGGGGTTTTATTTTATGTCAGTTGGACAAAGGCCCAGTGGGTCTTAAAAATGTTCCTGTTCTATACTGTACTGCACATGCTGTGAGAATTTCAACTGGTATACATTCACACACAAATGCACACGCACACACACACAATTTCAGGCTGTTGTTTTCGAAGTGAACTAGGGAAGGCAGGTAGCACAGGTTCTGAAACCTCAAGGAAATGAAATCCCTACAGGGCTGCAAATGAGGGTGTGTGAGTATATGTGCACATTCCACAGGTTAGAATATGGAGCTCAATGATTGGGCTTTTACTCCCTCTTGAATGTTTTCTTTCCGTTTCACTTTGTTTACTGTCTCTTTTCTGATTACACGCGCTCTTGCCTTCTTATTATGGCTCTCTTTGTGTCCTGCTCTGACGCATGGAGTTGATACAAGGACATGTCTGTGAGGAGAGCAGGTTAACACGCTTACGTAACAGTCTGCGTGAATGGATCCGTGGGGGAGGGGCAGGCATGTGCTTTCATGCGCCTGTGCTTATCAAGTGTGGCTGATTTAGGTGAATGAGAACATAGTTGTACTTAAACCTTGTACATTTTTTTTATGACCAATGATTCTATCATTTTCATTTCATTTTATGGATGGATTGATTCCTTCTTGGATTTCATCCAAATGTTACAGAGCCCCGAAGGTGACATGGTAGATAAAAAAAATACAAAAAATTGCGTTCCCTCGCAAAGATTGCGAGAGAACGCAAAGTTGTTTTGTTCGCGTTCCATGTGTGATTGTGTGCCCTCGCAAAAAACTTTGCGTTCTTTGCGAGGGAACGCAAAGATTGCGTGCCCTAGCAAAACATTTTGCGTTCTCTCGCAAAGATTGCGAGGGAACGCAATCTTTTCGTTCGAACGCAAAGTTGTTTTGCGAGGGAACGCAAATTTGTTTTTTCGCCTACCATGTCACCTTAGCTGCGCCGTAAACACTTCCGGGTCATCTTCCATGTGAACAAAAGCGACGAGGATGGAACGTTTGTAAATATGAAACAAAACAGTGGGAAAGCTTTCCCAAAGCGACTAGGATGGAGCATGTATTTTTCCACTGCTTTGTTTACACGTCACTCTTGGTCACTGGGAAGATGACCCGGAAGTGTTTACGGCGCAGCTAAGGTGACATGGTAGGCAAAAAAAACAACTTTACGTTCCCTCGCAAAACAACTGCGTTCTCTCGCAAAGATTGCGTTCCCTCGAACGCAAAGATGTTTCGCGAGGGAACGTAAAGTTTTTTGGGGGGTTTTCTCCCATGTCACCTTAGGGGCTCCATAGATTTGTAATGTTTGTAGTTTTAAAAAACATCGCAAGTGCACAAAGCTGGCTGGTGGTATGTTCCTGTTCACTTGAATGAGACCTCCAGCGGCAGAGCGCTCCATTTAGAAATAGCTAACATCGCGAGCCGATTGTGAATGGCAATATTTCATCCATGGTGGTCCATATTAAATTGTAAATATGGTTCAATGTTGGCGCGACTTGCCACTCGTGAAATGTTATCTCAGATCTGCACGCAATGCAGGAGTGCAAGCTTGGCTTGGACGGTTCAAATGTTGCTGCTCCCTTCTCGCCGTGCGCCAGTTGAAATGGAAAACCGGCGATTGCTGTCTGGTGTGGTTGCGTGAGGTGGAGTGTGGTGTGGTGTGGTGTGGTGTGGTACCCGGCCGTGCGGGGCGATGGAAAAGCGGCATTATAGCCCATTCTTAGTTTAAAGGAACACTTTACTTATTGATCCATTTTTAGCAGCAAAAAGTTGCTACTTTTTCAATAATTAATTTGGTGACGTGATTATTTTTTTATGTACATTTAATAACTTTTAAACCGATGTTAAAATGAATCGAACGCCGGCATGTTTGTTACACGTGACTAAATAACCCGGATGTTTACGTCACTAGTGTGTAAACGCTACACTATGGAAGCACTATGCAACGCAGCCGTGCATCTAGCGTCAAACCCGGAAGGATTAAACCTTATCGCTTCGATCCAACACGACAAAATAACCCTACCGAAGGAAAGTCTGCCTTGGATGTGAAAGTTGTGGCGCCAGATGGTCTTTTCGGGCACAAAATAAACTTTAACGAACGAGTGAATCAGGCGGGGTGGTGGTGCGGGAGCTGCACAGGAATGGACAATCCGCTAATGAATGTGTGCTGTCTGGAAATGAAAGAACTCGAGGATCGGTTCCTTGCGGACAATCTCAACTGCCAATATCCAACAGGTAAAGTGACACACAGCACGAGCAATGCAAAACGTGTGGAACTGACGAACTATTTCAGGAAAAACAAAAAATAGTAAAATTAAATGTATCATCGTTACAGCGCCCAACCTCCCCTAGCTGTTTTTTTTCTTTTCTTTTTTTGCGTAGCGTCCCGATGATGTAAACGAAAGGTTGCAAGAAGGTTGTGTATTAACCGTGTTTATTTATAGACAGAATGAAGTAAGGAAATGCGAGACGCCGTTACCTAGGCTGGTTACCACAGGAAGAACAGCGGGACAGAACACAAATGTAGTACGTCGCACACGACACATGATAATGACACTAATCCACATTCTATAAATTTTTTGGTAAAATAAGATTATGAACATGGTCAATTTGTGAAGTATAAACAACTTACGAGCTAATAAAACATAACGTCCTCGTCCCCGTACTTGACGATGTTCACACTCAAATGAATTATGAAATAAAACAGTCCGTGCAGTATAATAACGAATGCCCCCACCCCCGAAACATGCCTACCTTTCGCTTTAAATTTGCTTGGCTTCTCCGAGATCTTTCAGTGGCCGTAGGTAGACCTCGATTTGTGCCGGCTGTTGTGAGAGTGAAGGCTCCGTGTTGCTAGCAGTTGCGGAAATAGCCGCCAGAGATCCTCCATCGGCTTGATTATTTCCCACGTCTGGTTCTTTAAATATACTCGGTACTGCGTTGGGCTTTAGTATTAGGCGTGTGGCGTACCCCATCTCAAATTGTAACATATTTTCGAAGTCCTCATGCCTGAAATGTTCGCTGCGCGCACGCCTGCTTGTCCTTCGGGAGGTTGACAGCACTTAGCAAACAAACCATTGTCTACTCAAGTCGTTTGTTTTTTTTTGTTTTTTTTTTAAGGGGGTCTCGCGGGTTTTTCCTTGCCGACGCCTTGCAAAATTTTGCAATACACAAAGGCATAAGTGACAGTTTGTGTCCTCCTCGTTGTTATGTCTGCGTGAACTACTGTTCCCCAAGCGAGTATACACACTTGTTACGTCACCACTCGGGGGCGTTCCAACACGGAAGTACTTCTATGTTGAAGAAAAGTTAAATAAATCAATATAAGGGTGTATTCTTCAGCTCTTATGCATTTTTCGTAGCTAAACTAACTATTTACTGCCGATCAAGCCATACATGTCAAATTAAAGGAGCCTTCCTTTAATTTGCCTACCTATTGTCCAAGTGGGGCCCAACAACAAAGTCCACTCTATGCTCAACTTCCCCAAGTGGTGACCATATGGGCCACAACTGTACATGCTTGTTTTTTTGCTGTAAATTTGACAGTATTTAATCACAGTTATACAGCAGGTTACTGTATTTTAGTTCTATTTTTTTTTTACCCATAATGCACTTCTTTTTTCTTCTTTTTTTTTTTTTTTTACCCATAATGCATTGTGCTATACAGTTATATACAATTGTACAGTTGTATAGAGTTACTGTAAAATAAAAAAATGAAATACTGTAGAATTTTACTGTATATATTATAAAAATTTGTTGTAGTGCATAACATGATCATTGAAGGACCGGTTAATGTATTGACTTTTCTGTTGCTCAGATTAATAGCACACGTGCTATACTTAAATGTGAAATTGATAGTGTGTTGAAGACCACCAGCAGGCTAGTCATAATATCCATCCATCCATTTTCTTGACCACTTATTCCTCACAAGGGTCGCGGGGGGTGCTGGCGCCTATCTCAGCTGGCTCTGGGCAGTATGCGGGGGACACCCTGGACCGGTTGGCAACCAATCGCAGGGCACACAGAGACGAACACGCATCCACACTCACAAGCACACCTAGGGACAATTCATAGCATCCAATTAACCTGCCATGCATGTTTTTGGAATGTGGGAGGGGACCGGAGTACCCGGAGAAGACCCACGCGGGCACAGGGAGAACATGGAAACTCCACCCAGGAAGGCCGGAGCCTGGACTCGAACCCGAGTCCTCAGAACTGGGAGGCGGACGTGCTAACCACTCGCTCACCGTGCCATAAAGCTAATGGAACATGTTCTTTTCTGCTACTTGTATTCACAAGGTCCAATGGAAAAATGTGCGACATTTGTGCCCTCTACAGGATAACTCGATCAGTACCAGCAAGTGGAATTAGTGAGGCGTGGTAAAATAATATACTTTGCTTCTTTAGACTCATGATGAACATATTCAAATGCATGTGGTTAGAGTACAATCTTCATCCACCTCATCAGTCAATAGTTTATTTAAACTTTACTGTTCTCCCAATAACAACAGCAATCATTGGCATTGTGAGATGGCAGAAAAAGCACGTGTGGTTTACAAATCAAATCAGCCACTTACAACAGTGTGAGTGTTCGCTGACACCGGTACACAAAGTGGCTCAACAAAGACACAAAGATTTACAGTGCACTAACATTGGAATATGGACTACCTTTAGCTATATGGTGTCACACAATCCATGCTGCTATGCATTACAACATTGAAAACATATTTAGTTGACATTCACAGACTGATGTTCAATTGTGTTAAATATAGCTTAAAAAAAATAATAATACAGCACAATAAGCTAAACTTTGGAAGGGTTCAAAAACAATTCTAGTTATACAGTAGTTAATCACAACAATATTTGGACCAGCACAAAACTGCACAGAAAAACAAAAACATTGAGTATGTTTGGTCATGTGCTTCTTATTTATGCGCATATTTGTTTCATAAATACGTAAATATAATTAAATAAAACAGACACTATAGTACTACTGGTACAGTTCTACAGAATTTGTGACTTTATTAAAATGTTTGATCATATTTATGTTTTTCTTATGAAGTCAATCTATATTTTTTCATCATCTATTATGGTAAATTTGCCATTTTGTCAGTATCAATGAGGATTAATTACATTTCTTGACTAAAATTCCATTTCAACCGAATTCTTTGAGTTATACATTGGAATTCAAATAGGATGTAATTAATGGGTGACCGCATGTCTGTACACAGTGAATATGATTGCAAAATCAGGACAGTTTTCATCATGTTCTTGATGTTAGAATCGAATGTGGGTGTCAGAAAGTGTGGACACAAGGTTGTGGTGTGTGGCAAAAAAAAATAAAATAAAAAATCAACGTTGCTTTCCTCACATTCCTTTACAAAACTCTTTAAAGTAAAGCACGAGTGTAATACCATGTAATTAAGCATGCTTTCTTGCCAGCTTTTGTTTCGGCTTCATTTGTTCCAGAACGTTCTCTCAGCGGTCAGCCTTTGGTTGAGTCGGCAGAGTTGGCAAAGGAAGCCGTCATTAGGTCCGATCTCTCTTCTCTGTCTCACTGTAGCCAGAGCGCTGTGGACGTCCATGTTCTGGCGAAGCATCAGGTAGGCGATGACTAAGGTGGGGGAGCGGCTGTAGCCTTCCCTGCAATGCACATATACTCTACCTGGGGGACAACAGAAAAACACATCAAGCACTTGCGTTCTGAAGCACAAAGATACAAATTTAAAGCAATGGTTATTCAATTTGGAAGTTATTGTAGTATTTTTGAGAATATTCAATTTTTTTAAATTAAGTTTTAAAAACTACTTTGGGTGACATGGTTATTATTATTTGTGTGTTTGCTTTACAGAAAATAAGCACTTTTTTTTTTTTTTTTTTTTACATGGACTTTTAAATTAATGCCAGCAGACACCATTTTCTTCCACTTACTCACGATCAGGTGACTGGCACAGCAGCTTAAAGGGTCAACGTCACATCGTTATAAATGAGGTCCCTGGAGTGGTCTCCAGACCTCAACCCCATAGAAAATATGGAGGGAGTTGAAAGTTTGTGTTGTTTGGTGACAACCCAAAAACATTGCTTTGGAGGAGCTCTGCATGGAGGAATGGGCCAAAATACTAGCCTCAGTGTGTGTAACGAACTCATGACTTTTATTTGACAAGTTTTGGATTTTAATGTGAACATCCTGTTTCCTACATGCTTTATTTGAGTCGTATTTTCTATGTGACGTGCTTTTATTTTGGTGCACTTCCGGCAGTGTAGGAAGTGCTATCCACTAGAGGTCTCTTTACACGTAACAGAAGACGCTAGAAAGAAAGAAAAAAAAATAATGATTCAACATTTTGCTGACTGAATCGCCAATTTACATCGTTTTGTCTAAGCACCTAGCTGGAATGTGGACAAGGTATTTGTTTTGCTTATTGTAATTTTTCATGATGTGAAAAGGAGCTGTTTTTGTTGTTATTTTCTATTGAACTGAAGCTAACGACAGCTTCTCCTATGTGGTTGATTTATGCTAGTAGCGGACCCGTCGCCATGGGCGGGCCTTGGGGGTCCGTGCCCGCCCTGTCAGTCAGCCGTGCCCGCCCTAGCAAGATGACTCACCAAGTATTGGTCCTATCAGTCACGTAAACTTGCGCCTTCTGTTTTAAGTAAAGCATGGCGTGCCAGCCAACCACATACCTCCTTTCAAGTTTGGCTGTGATTGACAACTAAGCGAGCCAATGACAATCAGGATCAGGAGGGGTGGGGTGGGGTGGGGTGGGGTGGGGTGGGGGGTAGACGCGCGCTCTGCAGACGTGCCTTAGCCAAATCTACTTCCGGGTAGATAGTGCGCATTTGCCGGCTGGCGCTGGCACAAAGACTGAGCAGTGAGCACATCGTGCCGCTTTAATGGAAGCCACCAAATGCCAAACCTCGATCCAGGATGACACAGTTGACATCAATGGGAATCCTGAGTCCACTGGTTACGTTTACAAGTGAGTGTCAAACTTTTATTTGAATTAGTCAAGCCACACAGCACGGATGAATTGTAGCAAAACACAGTATGCTGTTAACAGACCCAAGCAGTCACACATACACAACAACAACTAAGCAGCATAAAATTATTTATCACTAAAGCAGTTGCAGTACAATGTGAGTTGAATTCTCTTTTTTTTTTATTGCCAAGTTTGTTCATGTTGATGACTGTCACTAAGTTCTAATGAAAAAAACAGCACTTTACACATCCTTTTGGATTGATATTCTGCTTAGTTTTTCACTGAATCCATATGTTGTTTCTGTATATCATCGACATAACTCAACCTTATTTCTAAATCACTTTAAAACAGCCATTGCTGCATAGAAAGTGCTGTGCATGGAATAGAAATGAGTCTTTTAGTAGACACAAGTGAAATAAAATAACACAAAATAAAATTAATTTGAGTAAATATAAGTAGATAAGTATACACGCAAATAAAATACTAAAAAAATTAAAAAAATCTGTACAAGTATAGAAATAAAATAACACAAAATACAGAAGGCACCATAAAAACAGTAAAATGATGTGAAGTCTCATGCTGAGTCAAAGAACAAAGAATAGAGATGTCTGGCAAAAATGAAAGGAAATTTTGTCCATATCGTACAGCCCTAATCCAACACGCAAATGAAGGCAACTGCTAGCCAATTCCAGATAGAGGGGGTTGGGTCACAGAGTCATTCATTCGGACATAGTTGTTTACAGAAGTGAAGAGTGGATTTGTTTCAAATGAAATTTTGAGTTGAATAAATGCAAAATGAACTACACATTTTTTTTTCAGTTTGTCTTTTAGATAACACAGCTACGTAAAAAGGCTGTGTAGCAAGATCTGCCTATTTGCGTAAAGGACTTTTCTACTGGGAAACTGACTACGCATGCACGAACACACATCGCTACTCAAAAAGGGCTGCTGGAGGCATCAGAGGCGTGTGCCTTCAGCAGGAGAATTTTGCAGCATTTTTGCCTGCAGGCCAGAAGAAGTGGTGAGTCCTTTTTAATTGAGCTATTAAAAATCGCCAGATGTTGTCACTTTCAAATCTATATAGGTAGTGTAGGCTATGTGAAATGCAAAAATAAATTAAATCAATAGAAGAAGCCAATTCATTTTCATTTCATTTGGTCTTGGTCAGGCAGTGCCTACCTTGCCTGCCCTGACCGCACGTCACTGCATTCCATCAATATCAGACTTCACACCAATCTGATCAGCTCCATGGATTGGGATCGGCTGATATTTTACATCTCATGCAAAATGGGTGATTGACTGCAATGTCTTAATTCTTCCGATTGATCAATGACACCGTTGATCGGCCCAGTGAATTATAGTTAATATTTATCAGCGTGTTTTTTTTTTTAAAGAATTTATTGGGTTTATTTATGCGAATATAGTGTGCTACTAAGCACAGTTTAAATTTAAGTTTAAAAAAAAAAATATATACTGTATCGTTGATTGTCTAAAATTGAAAACCAGTTGGTAACTCACTATTAAGTAAAATAAGTATTTTGTCTTGTGTATGTAGCGTGTCCCGGCTGGGTGCCCGCTGGCAGATATATAGATAATCCTGGAAATATCAGAAATACGACACGTAAATCAGCGACGCTGGACACTTGTTGCTCTTTGTCCATGCACTTGGATTATCTTTTATTTACATGTTCATAGAAAACGCTAACTACAATGGTGAAATAATTCTGCTTGTCAATATGCTTCCCATTCAAGCACTCGTTTCTCATCATAGTTGGATGACATCATTCACATAGAAATGTTTCCCTGTTACAATACAAATTTTATCACAAATAAAATTTACATAAATTGTTTTCACCAAAAAATATACATTTTCTCTTTATACTCATGTCTCATCTATCAACATTTATGTATTCTATCATCTATCATGTATGTACTTCACATCTTTGCTCTCTATTCAAGAGTATTTTTGTCATGACTTTACATTTTATAAGTATTCAACTTATACGACAGAATAAATCTACCTTGCAGTTAAGCTATAACACATTTACTTCTTAAAGAAAACTAAATGAAAAAAAACTATAATGACTGCCTCTTAACCATACATTGTACAGTCTCAAACATTCCCGGCCGCAATCAACGTGCGCCATTCTAAACTAGGCCGACGACAGTCATCGCCAACTCGGGCGAGCATTAGCTCTTTGCATTTTAAGCAAAGTACTCCACACACATGAGTCTGATTTATGCACACAGGAAAATAACCCTCAAATGACCAGGAGCCAAACAAAGCAAACGAAAAAATTAAGTAGCTACGTCATACGCTACCCTTTCCAAGCTACATTACACCGAGTCGCAAACAGTAGCATTTAAACACAATATAATGTACATTGAGCTTACACTTAACACATCGCTGGACATTCGAAGTTGCTTATAAACACTTTTAGTCACACAACAAAGGAAACACTAACCTGGAAATATCAGAAATACGACACGTAAATTAGCGACGCTGGACACTTGTTGCTCTTTGTCCATGCACTTGGATTATGAGCCTCCCTTCGCCGTTGTTCATTACGTGGTCCCTGTGACACTGCAAGTTAGTGCTGCCACCCAGTGTTCATTTCGCAAAACAACATAGAATCGCCTCTCAATGTTAATAATTATAATTTTGTTGTTTAATTAATGAATGTAGGGAAACACTGCAGGTGGCTGCTATGACATATTAACTCATTCACTGCCAGCCATTTTAGAAAATTTCAAAATTTTCAATACCCACGCGATATTACGTTCAATAATTATATATAAGCCGAATACCTTTTGCCCCGTCCCATTCTTTTATAATTGACAGTCGAAAAATGTAGGTTTGCCAAAATACAGCCATTTCTCCCATGGACTCTGAAACTGTGTTTATTTCGTATAAGATGGAGCAATGATGTCATCTACCGGTGGTTGGGCATCAGCAAAGTTGTTTCCAAGTTTGACATTTACAGTGGCGCATAATCAGATTCTCCCCCATTTATCCGCACTCTGAAAAATTATAATTGAAAAGTACACTTGTCACTGTGAGTGAATGAGTTAATAAGTGTGCAGCAATTTGTAGAAACTTTTATTTTATTCCCATTCCAGACGTACCGGCCAGTCCGTTCCGTTCCTGATCCTGTGGCACTGCTCATTAATACTGGGGCATGCGCTCCAGAAAAAAATCACGATTGTGTAAAGCCTAATTAATATTGTGGTGCTTGGATTAGGTTACTTACGACCCACATTTTTAACAGGTAACACAAGTAGCTGTATCAGAAAACCCTTGTAATGTGCTCCCCCAATAAAGCACCAAATGGGTGTATTTCACTTTGACTGATAATTCTTTGCTAATCAGTGGGAATTTATGTCTAAATGGTAGCCTATATGTGACTTGCAACTGACTCGCAACCAGTCCAGGATGTATCAGTTGCTCAAGTATTTACTTTTCCCCCCCAAAATATCACACGGAGTAATCCTAGTTTCTGACAAGCCTTGTTTTCTTCGTCATCCGCTTCCCGTCTTATTTTAATTACGAGGGACACAGAATGAGGACCAACAGTGAGAGCAAAAAGCATTTTTATTGTGCATGGATTGAAAACAAGTGGAGCGTTGCATCATACAGATTACTTGATGTGATTTCTGAGGCCACTTGAAAAGCTCAAAAAGCAAAGCTTGGCATCTTTGTTAGCTACTAATTAGGAAAAAACACCTGCACCAAGCCGTTACAGTGCACAAATGGAAAAAAAAAAAAAAAAAAAAAAGTCAAATTGGATAAAAAATGAATGTCACATAACTTTGTGTCCATGTCCAATCCGGCATTTTACTGTAAGCATATTTATCTTGGGATGGTTTTATGCGCATTCACAGGTTGAAATGAAGCCACAGGCATCTAACAAAGCTACAATCATCAAAACCTAACTGCAAAGTGGTGCCAAGTGCCAATTGCTTGGAAGACTGTTAAAACAACAGGATTCAAAATTGCTGCAGAGCTGATGCTACGTAATGTAGGAGAAGGGGTTTGCTGTCCTAATATGACAGGTAAGCATAATTTGACTTGCCATAAACTGCAAAACCTGCGTAGAGTGCTTTATCGAAAGACTCTTCAAAAGTATAGTAGTGTTTCAGATTCTTTCCAGAGACACCATACAAAGACAGAGTGCCTGCAGGAAAGTCAAGAAACACTCCAATCTTTTCAAAGCCACTAATAGAACCTTTCCACATGGGAAGATTCCCAAACCCGTATGCCACGTTTAGCTCAACTTGATGGCTGGCATGCAACCCCCAAGAAGTCACAATATCAGTGAAATGCAACTTGACAAAATGGTTGTTCTTCTTCGGAGTTGTACTGTATGCAGCCGCCACAACAATGTGACCCCTCCACTCCACCTCCCAATAATGACGACCATTTAGTGCCTCTTTGCAGAGAACTTGAGGATGATCAATAAATCTCTCTGTGCTCGAAGGATATGACTGGACTGTGCCATACGTCACCTTCTGATTCTCCTCTGACAGCGTGAGATTTTTGTTGACAGTATTCACATCCAGTGTGAGTTCAGTAGCATCTGATGGAAAGACAAAGACAAGCATCGCACAAATCACACTTGGTATGTTTTTACTTGGAAGTGGAAACAAAAAAGGAACTTACGCCAGATGACATCATTTCTGTCTGTGATGGTCTTTACTGGTGGGACAGATGGCACAGTGAAGTTGTCAGTGTGTAGAAGGCCATCTTTATAATGGTAGATGGAAGATCCCTTGTATTTCATATTTGGTATAGCAAAGATAAGAAACTTGATAGTATTGCTACGCCGCAGAGGTTTGGCATATTTGAGGAAGGTTTGGGCATTTTCCCTCATTTGTACGATGACATCATTCGAGAAGGACGTATACTCGTCAGTGTTTGCTTCAAGCTGGAGTGTGTTCACGTACCTAGCCATGCTATCAAGGCAGGGGTCATGTGTGTCCAAGTTGGTGAAAACATAGCAAAGGACATTTTGGACTTTTGAAGAAAAGACCACTCTGTCTAATTCGGACTTAGTGCTCACAACGTAAGCATTTGAGTCATTCGTGATCATGTCAATACAGGACTGAATGAGATTAATGTCTCGTTCTTTGTTGTCCAACCACTTGCTAAGGTGCTCTTGGCGGAACGGAGACTTTTCTCGATCATCCAAGAATTTTGTTAACACACTCTCATCTTCTTTGCCATCACGGATGGAAGGAAGCGTATTGGACATTTCCAGCTGGATTGCATTTTTGTAAAAAGAGCAAAGTTTCTGGAAACTGCTCACGTTTTTGCGTAATGTGGGAAAACCTAGTGCTGCACTGCTAAACAAACTATCATTGCATCTCATTTTCACTTCATTTTCATCTTCCATAGCTTGTAGAATTTTCCTTGACAGTGACACGCTGAGGTTACTGATCAGCTTAGCCGAGTTGTCATATAGCTTACTCAGAGGATACAGCCAGACAAGCACTGGAGCGTTGTTGTCCGCATCTCCCAATAGTTTTGGAAGCTCGCAGTAGGTTTCTACTGCTTGGACAAAGTTGGCAGGGTTTTTCTCAAGAATGAGGTCTCCAAAGAACGTGCAGGTGAACCTGTTTGTCAGATTTTGTTGGTCCTCTGTCAGCTTTATCTTTGCGTCTCCTTCAATTGTAAATGTGGGAATCTTCTTGATCACAGCCTGCATTTCACCCTGAAGATCTTGAACACTGCTTGACTCCAACTTCTCGCTGTCAAAGACGAAGACCGCATTTGCCCCAAAAAGGATACCTGTGACCACATGTGTTGCCTTGCTGTCTTCAATTACTTTTTTTTGTTGGCTACTTAGCACACCAAGAGAAGGAATAGACAGCTGCTTAAAGGTGGTGGTAGCTTTGTACTGAAAGGTTACCCTGCTCTGGTTCTTGAATTTCTTCTGGCTATTCAGGTACTTGGCAGATCCTCCAACTTCAACCAAGCCACCTAAGAAACTCATCTTCAGAGAAGCTTCCACATCCATCAGAGAAGACCTCGCTTCAATGGTGTCAGAGGCTGAAATCTTAAAGGAGCTGCTTTTTTGAGCAGATTCAATTGTCTGGTTATCTAGACTTGCTTTGTCCCACAGAGTGAAACCTGCACGAACAGACACGTTATACCAGTAAGATCCTTGATGATCAAGGTATCCCAAAAATAATAACAACTGTGTGCACCAATTTTTACCCGGGATTATTTCATCTTTGCAGGCATTATAGAGCATGCCCAAGGTGAAGGGCAGACCCAGAGCAGACAGTTGCAGGTTTTCTGTCATGTTGCTTGCAGATAGGAAGTGTAGCTGGTGGGCAAAAAGGAAACAACTCTTAACTTTAATAGCGAAGCCACACACCCATCAACTATCAGAGTTCATTCGGATTCACGCTGCACTCAACACACAAGTCGCATTGCTGCTTCGTTACCACTCACCCGATGAAGGTGTGATGATTCAGCCGAGCTGTTTCTGTCTTCTGGACTTCAAACCAGAGATGCGTGATATTCAGTGAGCTTGCTGGCCCATTTATAGTCATGATTGGCTGGCTTTTTCCATGTATTTCCATACTGTGTTTGGTTAGTTAAATGATGTATTTGATAACCCAATCAACTACTGTCATGTGGGAGTGCACCAGCTTATTGCTTCACATTATGGTCACTGTCAAAAGCGGAGCTACATTGGGTGATCTCTTTATACCAGTTGGCAGACACTCTTGCATGTCTAGCAGCAGACTGCTGCATGGTTGATTTCAGTATCTCGTATGTATGGCTGACAGCACGGTCTGAAAAGATTTCATGCATTGGTTCATCATTTTACTGCAAACCTTTCTCAATACAAAGGTAATGTGTTTGCCAAATTTGATCAAAGTTAAAAATGTCTCCCCCAGGTCAAATACATTACTTGTAGTCAATGGGCAAATGAATACAACCGGAAGAAAGGGAAATACTGTATTCGTAGTTGGTAAGTTTTTCAAAGGTCACTGTTTTAGAACCAAATCATCATAAATCTTAGCACATTCTTTTTTTGTTTTCGAATCAGCACCGTTGAACTTGAAAGGTAAATGGAAAGCTTGCAAACATGCTCGGGAGCACCTGAAACACGGCATCGAAAAGAGGAAGATACCAATTTGTAAGGCATATTTTTTAAATGTTTTTCCATGCCAATTACTAAGGAATGTAAACACTTCACGATAAGCCAGTTGGGCCATGGCTTGGATTATATTCCCCCCCCCCCTGAAAATAGTATATGTTCAATAAAAATAAAAAGATTGTATTGTTGCATGCATTTTATATGCCTCTATTGATTTAGAAACATGTTTTGGGTTTCTAGAACTAAAGTAGTTATTTTGGCCAGTTATAATATACAATATGGTTCAACTGCTAATCTTAAACTAAATGATCGTTTTAAATAAAGTACTTTTAAGTTACATTTTTTCTAAACGTTCCATTCCATTATAATAAAGCAATAAACACATTCTGCATAACACTTCAATACTTCAAAATTTAAAGCAACTTTTTATTTTATTTTATTTATTTATTTATTTATTTTTAAACGTAGGACCTACCTATCCAGGTTTATGGTGTTTAACCACCTGGCCTCTGGTCAAAGAAAATTTTGCACTGTGAATGCTAAATAAGCGAATGTGATTGAAAGGGGAAGGAAACCCCCAAAAATATTTACAATATGTTGTATATGCCCCCACTAGTCTAGACATGGTATTTTGATTAATATTATGTTTGTGTAAGCAACAAAATCCATCCAGCTTTATCAATTTCTGCGGTGGCCATTTTGTCACTTGCTGTTGACTGAAAAGGACATCACAGTTTCTCAGCAGTCACAGCTCAACTTCAGAAAACAGGTAAACTATGATTGGTTGTTCCCGGAAAACAGGTGAGCTGTGATTGGTCGTTAGGCCTGAACAACTCTGATGTCATTTTTAGTTGTCAGCAAATGACAAAATGGCTGCCCCTTAAAAGTAGTGTTGTTCCGATACCGTTTTTCAGCCCCCGATTCCGAGACGGATACCCAGCTTTGCAGTATCGGCCGATACCGATACCATAACGATACTTAAGGCTTTTTTTTCCCTCAACATGAAAAAGTTTTCCTGCCATTGAACCAGAGCATTCAAGGGCAAATAGGATATCTTAGATCGGCATGTAGTGAACATGTCACATATCAGTGAATGTCGTGCACTAGCAAGACACAAGATGCTGCATCCAAAATCCTATATTAGCGTTGGAATTAATGGTATCGGCATGTTACTTGTGAGTACTCACCGATACCAATATCGGTATCGGAACAACACCACTTAAAAGTTGTATTTCTTGTAACCAGCTGAAACTAGAAACCAAATGTTCTATTTCAAGATGTGTTTCAATATGTCCTATCAAGAAAATAAACATATTTTAATAATACTGACATTGTTGTTGAGTCTTTTGTTTGTTTTTTGTTTTTTAATGTGAAAGTTATCTGGCCCAGTGTAGGGCCAGAGTAGGGCCAGCTATGGTTATAGAACCCAGTCAGCAAATTTGGTGTGGCCCAGTGGTGGGCCACATAAGGCACATGTACTTGGCCTACATACCGCGATGAATTACGGTCCTTTAGTGGCCCAAATCCGGCATCCACCATGTGGGCCACGTGTGGGCCTTATGTAGCCCACATAAAAGCCCAATTGTATAACCACAGCTGGCCCTATGCTGGGTAGCATCCGGCATCCACCATGTGGGCCACATGGTGGATGCCGGATGTGGGCCACCAAAGGCCCGTAATTCATCGTGGTATGTGGGCCAAGTGCAAGTGCCTTAGGTGGCCCACCACTGGGCCACACCAAATTTGCTGACTGGGCATACTTATATAATGATAATCCCGTACTTATATAAACTAAATTTGTGATACTTTAATCGTCTGATGTAATTTATTTGTAGTATATATCAGAAATTAACAGGATTTTGAAGCAACAAAGTAAAAATGCTTTGCTACCTTAAGTAGCAATTTTGGGTAGCTCTACTTTAGTGAAGTAGTCATTTTCCAGCCCACTTTGTACTTCTACTCTTTACATTTTCATGCAAGTGTTACGTGCCGGGGGGCACGTAATTGATGTTAGGGAGCGCGGACAGCACACAAGGAAGGAGGTAGGGAAAAAGATGGTTACAAAGAGGTGCACATGACAGGGGAGAAACACGAAACACGGACACGCAGACACTACACCTTACGAAGGCTAGACAAAATGGAGCCACCGCTCCCGAAGCACCGACTGTCAAAGTGCACCGAATGAATACTGACTGGCACAAAAATGGAACAACAGTTATGGCAAAGGTCCTAAGTCAAAGGAATTGGAATGGGCGATTAGTGAAAGGACGAGTTTATGGCAAATGGCGCACGCCATGAAAGACAGCAGACACTAAAACGAAACCAAACAAACTATAGAGGCATAGGGACTGCGTGAGACTGAGTGATAAAGCAAAAACACTGAAACAAAAAAAAACAGCCAGCCAGCCTCTCCCTGGCAGCAACCGAACTAAATAGGTGGTGGCACACCTGAAATGAGTCTGACAATCAGGGCTCTCCCGCACCCTGATTGGTCAGTCGAGGCCGACGTCCACCACTCAAACGAAACAAACGGCCACGCAACAACGTGGGCCGTAACACAAGTACTTGTACTTTTAACTCTTTAAAAAAACAAACATGTGACTATTCATTCCAGTTCATGATTGTTCAAATTATGTCAGGATAGATCAAGTAATTTTAATTGTGGTTGGATAAGAACTTTGAGAAGTATCAGCAGCCATTGTGACATTTATTGTTGTTATTCACCATCAGAAGATGATCAAGGCTATGTGACCTGAATTTGTGATTAGGTAACAGACTGTACTTCAAGCAGTTAAGCGATATTTACATAAAATTTGAGAACAAAATTAGCTGTTAATTTTACATTTGTGTGCGTGTGGGGGTGTGCGTGTCTGTGTGTGTTGTGTGTTTGCGTGTGCGTAATTTATCACTGGCTTTTTCTTACAAGGACTGCATTTGTGTATTAAGATTATAATATTATTATGATTATTGCTGTTATTAGCAGCAAAATCAGTGGTGACGGTCACGAGCAGAGGAGTTATTAAGTTTGAGGGACTGGGTGAACCTCGTCATGGCAGTTCCATTTAGGAGGTTGTGACAGTCTTGAAGGAGGGAAATTTGGGCTGTGAGATGGAGTGAGGAAACACAGTGGTGATTTTGTCAGCTAAAACAGCACATTTAAGCAAGCCTGGTTTGTTGGAAAATTGATCAGTCAGAACTGTGACTGAGTCAGGTGGTCAGCAACAAAGTGTGTCATTTCAGCCTATTAAACAGCCTTTGAAATGAAGTGTTGCCAGGCTAGAGAGCATTCCAGTGTGACGTCACGTTGAAGTGCGCCCCTCGCGGTGGAGGGCAGGGCGTTAATGCGAGTGAATTAGAAAACAATCAGTGTGAGCTAGAAAAAAGTCAAACAGTTGATAAATCAGCGACCAATGCTATGGTGAACTTGTGCGCGGCCGACGGATGCTCTAATGGCTCAAACAGAGATGAGATCATTCTTTCGGCTGCCGGCAGGGATTCTAAACCAGACGGAAGACAGTGAGGAGGGAAACAGCACTTTAGTGAGACGATCTGTTCTGGTATGCCCCTTGTTTACTGCATTGCCCGAATCAGATCAACATCCCTTTGACTACTGGTTAGGAACGTGTGTCCCGACTTGACGGACGTATATTCCTTTTAAACTTTAGCTTAGCATTTTAGCAAAGAGTCCACGACTCCAAAGCACCGTAACAGCTATAAAGAAAAGATACCGACGGGTAAGTCTTAGCGACACACTCGCCTACTACACCTAGTGAAATTAATTAATAGCGCCAACAATTGTATTTGTCTTATTTCACGAGTCCTAAACACATGAAAAGTGTTGAAAGAAATTATGCAGTCTCGACAAATCCCACTGACGGATGGGATGGAGTCGAGGTGTGTCGGGAGCACCAAGTGAGAAACGGTAGGCAGTTGTATAACATTTGCATGTGAATGATGCAAGCATGGAGTTGGACAGTTTTATGTTCATGAAACATGTCTTAATGTGTGGAATTAGAAACTGAAGATATATCACCATACTCTTAATTGGAAGTGTACAAAAAAGTATGTTTTTCAGAGAGATCAAGTGGAAGCTGGTTTTGAGGAGGAAATGGGTCATGATAGAATTAAGCACTGCATATTGCAATATATAGCATTGCATTGGCAATATATAGTTTGATTATAATGTGGATAATGCACATGTAAGAATTTTTGCACTTTTGATTTTAAGATATTATTTGCGCTTTTCAAAGTTATGTGAAATTGTAGCTCAATGAAATACAACAGATATGTGTTTATAAAAATAAAAAAAAAGCTCTATATTTTAGTCAGTTTTTTTTTTTTTTTTTTTTTCTCTAAGGGTGGTGTGCCTCTAGATTTTGTCAATGAAAAAAAAGTGTGCCGTGGCTCCAAAATGTTGAGAAACACTGTGTTTATTGGGAACTAATATATTAGCTATCTTAATATGTTACACCCTAAAACCCGTTTTGGGCGTGTGTCTGAGAAGGTTATAAAAACCAGTTCAACTCTTTGTTCGACGGAGTTATTACTCTCTTCTGCGAAGAATGTATCGGTGTGTCAATAAATCTTTTCTCTAGATCGACTCCCGGTCTCCAGGACTTGGTCGTTTTTCCTCTGGAAACTGAGTTGTTAGTCATTGTGCAACCTGCTCCAGGCATGGAACATCTGGACATATGATTACTGCTGAGGGTTTCACCCCAATTGTAGGCCAATTAAATGCTATCATTTCCACTGGGTATATATGTAACTGAAACAGGTAACCTTGAATGTAAGATATTATATTACATTATAACAATTTTAGAAATATGTTTTTTTGGGGAGGTGTGGTGGTGCACAATCAGCACCTGTGACAGGACTTAAGCTTTACTTCAATAACTGAAGTAGCTTTGAAACCATTTACATTACATTACATTTACTCCACTATTATTTGATGCAAAAAGCTTAAGTTGATGCCTCAATTCTTCACATGAATACTTTTGAGACCTCTGTCAACTGGGATAAGTTCAGTCATCCACGACTCTAATAAGGAATATTGAAAATAGATGAATAAATTGGGATTTTCCTATGAGTGGGTGGCGACCAGTTCAGAGTGAACCCCGTCTACCGCCCGAGAACAGCTGGCATAGGCTCCAAAACGAGTGAAGATAAGTGGTATGGAAAATGGATCAATGGAAGCTTTCATTCATAGACAGGAAAAAGATGGGCGAAAAAAAATCCAGTAAGTCAGTGATTTCAAATCTATATGCAATTACTGACATCCTTGACAGCCATTTCGACAAAGTGTCTGTACAAATCCATACTAACCTTTTCCATTTTTGTATGCCAAAGCTTCCTCTATGAAGTCTGCTGCCCCTTCAAAGTAAACGCTGATGTCAAAGTGATCCGTGTCACTGGCTGCCACTCCATAGTAGATGATCCCTGTCCCTACATAGAACTCTGTGCTGGTGTTCACGTGCATGAAGGAGTTTCCCTCTGCTGCGTTGAGGATGTGGGTGATGCCCAAACGCTTCAAGCGTGTTATGTTTGTTGCCACAAACCTGCAAGTACAGTAAATGTGACAAATGCGTCCAAGCTCACACCACACAGTATAACAAGTATAACAGCATACACAAAGCTTAGCTAGTCTTGTGTCACTTCCCGGCAATTTGCAGTGGACGATGTAATTGTTACAAGTAAGAGAAGATAATATTTAGAGGTACATTTACACTATATGCTCCCAGCTGCCACAGCATACCTGATTAAGGGAACCATGAATAAAACTGGATGGGCATGTCAGGCTAGGCCAGTGTTTCCTCAGGCCCCCCTCGCCAGCCTGTTTTCCATGTCTCCCAATTGCAACGCAGGTGAGGATCGTTATCAGGCTTCTCCAGAGCTGGCTGATTAGCTGTCATTGGAATCAGCTGCAATGGGAATTGGGAGACATGGAAAACAGGCTGGCTAGGGGGGCCTGAGGACCGGAAGTGAGAAACACTGGGCGAGGCAAACGTGTTAAGCCGTGATTGCTGTGTATGCCAGGCGGTGAGTTTCATCAACTTAAGAAAAAAAAGAAAAGGAAAAAAAAACTGCCGCAGTAGTCATGTTGTGGTTGTGAAACATATATGATCACAGTAGAATGGGCTTGAGTGAGAATGAGAGTTGACAGGAAAAGTGAATACTACATATGATGTTAAAGGGTCAGCAACATAAAAAAATCAACTTTTTGGAGCTTTTAGCCGTGTTAAAATGCTAATTCCTCAACAAAAACATCACTGAAGTGTTTGTTTCGTCCATTCGCCCCACTCTGAGAAATTCTAGGTCATTCTGTTCTCCAAGCACCAGCCCCTCCCAACCTGTGAAAACGAGGTGTTGGCACTTTATGGCGTCATAAGGTGTGGCCCCACCCACATACCGCCTCTGCGTACTAAACGCACGCCTCCTTTCTCTGAGACCTCCATGGGATAGTGACAAAAGGAGCCTTCATCAGTAAACATTCGGTCCAAATTAATTCAAAGCGATTAATTATCCTTCATATTTGCAATGCCAAACAAAGTTAAAATCCCAAAGGCTCTGGCTGACACTTGAGTAAACTACAAATAAAACTTTTGTGATGTTGAATGAGCAAAAAGTATAGTGCAGGGGTCGGCAACCCAAAATGTTGAAAGAGCCTTATTGGACCAAAAAAAAACAAAAAAACAAAAAACAAATATGTCTGGAGCCGCAAAAAATTAAAAGCCTTATATAAGCCTTATAATGAAGGCAACACATGCCTTATGTATCTATAGTAGCTATATTAGCCTACTATCAAAATGACTAAGTTAACCAAGTTAAGAAATCAGATTGATGAAAACACAGCCTGCATTTATAAAAATAAAACGTCAGCCTATATCAAGTATATCAAATCAAATTAATATAGTTCAAGTTTGACGTCTGTGCAAATCCCAAGCAAGTCAGTGCAAGGGTAAAACCAAGCAGCATCCTCTTTTTTTTGACACGCAACCAACACAGCTATCCTCGGACCTGGGCAACAAAACACAATAATGTCCCTAAAGCCTGGTTCACACGGCAAGATTTTAAAATTGTCGGCCGATTTCCAATTTTTGACAGACACCACACGTGAAGAGAAAAAATCACGGGAGTTCCAGTTTTGAACGTATCGTGTGTGGTGTGCGGCCACACTGCACAATCACACACACGCAGAGTTCATTCACGTCTCGCAAAACCTCTTGAGATTAAACGTGGCTTCCGAGTCAACATGAGTCAATCTTGGTTTTCAGCCCAAGAAGCGGCATAAAAAGAAAGAGGTGTCGTAAATGGGCACTGGCGAGACATCGCTTGCCCTCGGCTCGGTGCTGGCGGCGCGGGTTGACGTCCCACCTGGAGACCAAGTTTATTTGTGGAGAATGTGTGCGTGTATAAAAAAAATAATGACAAATAATTAATAAAAAAAAAAAAATCAAATATAAAGAGTGTAATAGCGCAAGCACGGACTTTCTGCTGCATCATGACTGCTTTGATTTTGGATTCACCACTTCACCGGCTCGCTTTCTGATTGGCTGCACGTCACTGGTCTGTCCTCGGGGCACACCGCACACGGAGGGAAGTCGGGCCAAAACAATCCAACATGTTGAATATCCCCGATTTCAAGTCGGAGGTCCTTCCGAGCGCCGATATCGGGAGGCGCCGTGTGTGGTGTCAACACACACGGCAGGATTATCTGTTACGATTGTCGGGAGAGGAAATTCTCCTGCAGGAGATCGGAATATTCGCTGTCAACTTCATCAATGCTTTTGCAATTATCTTGTTCACCATCTCGATCACACTTGATTCGGTCCAAGAAATCATGAAAACGTTAAATCCTCTATTCTTCTCAGGTATTTTTCTTTTTTTTTTTCCCCCTTTGGGATCCATGGCCCATCACACAGCCACCAGTTTGTTTACAACAGCAACCTGCCCGGCATCCCGCCCTGCTGATAGAAACGTGTCGCAGGCTATGACGTAAATCTTTGTTGACATAAATGCTGTAACTTAATATTTATTCTACACATTTTTACAGCATTGAAAATGTTAAGAATGTTTGTGTCATGTTTATCCTCCTATTAAAACAAAAAAATATATATATTTCTCTTCCCCATCTTTTTCCATTTTCAAACATTTTTGGAAAATCTCCAGGGAGCCACTAGGGCGGCGCTAAAGAGCCGCATGCGGCTCTAGAGCCGCAGGTTGCCAATCCCCGGCCTATACAGTCATATATTCAGATCCGTGATGTATTGTCAGTGTATTCTGTAAAGTGCTTCCTAATTATATGGAATCAGAATCCTGCCAATACTCAAAACCTCGTAACCTCGGTTTGAAACCTCGTAACCTCGGTTTGAAACCTCGTAACTTCGGTTTGAGTCGTACTTGAAACTTGAGTCGTACTTGAAACTTGAAGCCACACGGTGGTCATGTGGTTGGGTTTGGAAGTGGAAGTGAACTTAAGTCCGTCCAATTGGCCACAAAGTGTTAGACCCACCTTGCTTAGCAAACCGAAAAGATGATTGGACTAAAGTACACTTACGCTTCCTACTCCCAACCACATGACCACCACGTGGCTTCAAGTTTCAAGTACGAAGTTACGAGGATTCGCGGAGTTTTGGCAGTGTTCTAACTGAAAACTTTTTCAGTGATTTTTCAGTCATTCAAAAAATATTTTTGGAGATTCAAAACAATTTTTGGGAGATTCCAAAACATTTTTTGGAGATTCAAAACATTTTTTTCAGTCATACAAAAATGTTTTCGGAGATTCAAACCGAAGTTACGAGGTTTCAAACCGAGGTTACGAGGTTTCGAGTATTGGCAGGATTCTGATTCCATATCCTTACAGCTACGGCAGTTGTGAAAGTGATGTATAAATAAAGTTGAGTGTATAAAAACTTGTTCTTTGCTTCTACCCTTGTTCTGTCCAAATTTTGCTCATGTCACAGTGCCAGCCTAAAAACCACCAGTTCTTCACATTAGTAAGGTTTTGGGAGCATATTGTTCTGATAGCGTAATAGTTGAGCCAGTGCTAGCTTTCACTATAAAAATGACCACATGCCACATGTAGTCAAATATGATTGTTATTGTCTACAACTATTTTGTGTTGTTTTTATTTTATACTTGGTTACATTTCAGGAGCAGCTATAGCTAGTAGTAGTAGTAGTACCGGTAATAGTGAATAAGTACTTTTTTCTTGTTTCTCTCTTCTTTTTTTTCAGTCTTTTTGTGTGAGTGGCATACTTTGTTTTGACATTCTGACTTTAGTTATTTATTCATTCATTCATTCTACGTAAACAATTGTCGGTCACAATATCGTCCGTCGTGGTCACAAATTCACAACTCCAAGCAGGGCTGTTAATTTAAGCTGCGTGTCCTGCATTGCACAAAAACATGTCGCGGTTTTAGGAAGGAACATTAACTCACGCATTGCCGACATAGATGCGTGGATAAACCTCATGGACATGCTTAGTTGGCCAGCTGTAAAAGCCGCTATCGTTTGTCAACAAGTCGTTGAGCTGCTGGAGAGTCACTTCGAAAGCCGACATGTCCCGTGGCTTTGCTTCTGACTCCGTGACGTGATCACTGTGTTTATTTTTGGTGAAGGACAGGGGCGTCACAAGGTTTCATGGAAAGGGGGGCGGGGGCTTAGCCCCGAGGAGATGGACAGATATAAAAGGAATACAATACTGTGTAAAAGTTAAAGTCATCATTAGACATGAAGTGTTATTTCCTTCAGTTTAGTCATTTTAATATGGTACACAAACACATGAATCATTTTTTATAAAATTAAACAAAAACTATATATGTCCACGTTGTCTACAGTGTACGAAAAACTATGCAAAAAAGGTAACTGTGCTGTCATAAAGTGAGTCATTTTCAATTAAGATACATTGAATTAATTATTAAGTGATCAACAGAGAAGCAAATGACATGAATTTGGCTCAAAGCACAGTAACTGTTTGCTCCCAAATACTTATGAAATCACATCTTACATTTTGGTGCATGTGACTTGATTGGTTGAAAGAAAATATTACCGTACTCAGTGACTTCTAAATTAAATGTGAAAGTAATATTAAAGTGTGAGTATTTTTTTCATTTCAGGTTAAAAACTTGTGCTTTAAGTTTTCACCATGCCCATGACTGAGATCTTTCAAAGTTTTTAACCCCAAATTATTTTTCTTACACTGTCAGTTTTATTTACTAACTTTAGAAATCTCTAAAATTAAAACATATATTGATGTACTTTGTAGGTATCTTTAGTTCTTTTTATTTTTGTTTTGCTTTAAAATATTGTACTTTTAATTCTGTAAAGCAGACCGAATTTCCTTGTCTATGATTTTACTGGAACTATCTCCACTTTCTGTTCATTACTCTCAATTTAAATTAGTCTTAAATGATGCACCTTAACTGAGATGTTTCATATTCATAATATTAAATCCATATTGAGTTTTATATGATCAGTGTCTGGTTCACAAATTGATTTTTGTTTCTGTAAACCCAACTCCTTTAGACTCACGTCTCCAGTAGGTGTCGTTCCACACTTGCTCTTTCTACACATCGTGCTGTTTCCTAAATGGGTGGATGATTAGTCTTGTCAATCATATTATTATAACCATCCACTGACGACAACCATAACTGAATGATCTTTTAACTCCTACTTTAGTGTGAATTCAAGCATAACGTTCCCTCTAAAGCCCAGCTTCATCTATTCATATATATATATATATATATATATATATATATATATATATATATATATATATATATATATATATATATATATATATATATATATTCTTTTTTTTTTATCTCATTCCATCTCAATTGTTGCAGCCAGTAAAAAAGTGACTATAGTCAATTAACATTGTCATTTTTCAACCTTTAATAAACTACAACATCTGCTTACTCTGATTGTTGAATAATGATGTAAAAAGTGAAACGAGATGCGCAGACGAAAGCTGAGTTTATGCTTCTTAAACTACACCTCCTGACATCACACCATCATCCCTATTAAATTACAAAAGTCATCTAAATCAAGCTGCATATTGCTAGGACATATTACCTATTGTTGCTTTACATTATAAGAAGCGAGAAGAACCATTTGTTTAGCACAAGTGAGGTTGCATTTTTGCTGCCCGGCAACGGAGGACTTTCAAAAAGCTGTCAATTTTGTGGGAATCCCGACGAAAGCAGGACAAGAGGAAGTGGAATTTGATCAGTTTGGATAGCTTATCCTGACCGATGTCATTGCTGCCTCTGTACGGCAGCGAGGAGATGGTCTGAGCTGTCGGGTCCATCTGAGTGAGCAAAGACATTCTGCATTTGGTATTTAAGTAAGTAATGTACCAAAAAAAAAAAAAAAAACAATGTCATCTGAATCCGTCGTTCTTCGGTTCCAACATGTGTACCTTGCCAGAGAGTATGTTCAGGCCATCTCCCAGGTTCTTGGAATGTTCCTGCAACTCGTGGATCTTGTTGATTATTTTACTTTGAGCCGGGTGAGGCAAGGTGTTGGCAGATGAGGATAGGATCACCAGTGGGTCCACCCAGGCTTGGAGCAAGGACCGAGCCAGTGAGAGTAGGTCTGACTCCTGGAAAGGTCAAACAGACGATACTGTCAACTGACGGCAGTTGGGAGTCAGGACAGATTATAATGTACGGAAAAGAAAACAGAAGTTATGGTCTTTGGTCCCAGCGGCCCTTCTCATCCTGCCGACTTGGGTCCTCTGGAACAATATGAAGCCAACAGCCTCAAACCTGCGTATCAAGATGGACAGTGACTTTAAAGTGGACCGGCAAATTGCCGCTGTTGTCAAATCCAGCTTTTTTCATTTTAGGCAGCTGGCTAAGGTAAAAAAAATCTCCTATCTCAACAGCACTTAGAAATGGTCATCCATGCTTTATTTTGGGATCAGCCAGTCCTCCCTGCAGCATCTCCAGCTTGTCCAAAATGCTGCTGCTCGTCTCCTTACTGGTGCCCGTAAGAGGGAACACATAACCCCTATCCTGGCCTCTCTTCACTGGCTGCCCATGAAATTTAGTCCACTTTAAGATTCTTCTATTTGTTTTCAAATCTCTCAATGGTCTTGCCCCACCTTATCTCGCCGAGCTCTTGCACCCCGACACACCTGCCCGGTGCCTCAGGTCAGCAGACCAGACTCAATTGGAGGTACCAAGGGCTAAGCGGAGGCTTAGAGGAGATCGAGCCTTTGCTGTTGCCGGTCTCTCCCTTTGGAACGACCTTCCACTAAATATTTGGCAGTCCCCCTCGTTATCCTCTTTTAAAACACGTCTTAAACACATCTGTATTTTTTGGCTTTTGGCGCACCATGAGACTTGTTCTTGGTGTTTTGCGGTGTGTATGAGTTTGATGTTTAGTCTACTTTTTATGTATTTATATATTTCTTTATTCACTCGCCTACTTCTTATTTATTTACTGATGTAAAATGTAGTTACTTGTAAAAAAAAAAAGAAGAAAAAACTTGTATTCACACTTCAAATGTTTGCTTTGTTCTTGTTTACTGCAAAACCGATATTTTTGTTTATGTACAGCATTTTATATATACAGCAATGCCTGTTCTTAAAGTGCTTTATAAATAAAGGTGAGTTGAGTTGAGTAAGACTAAGAGCTCTCCCAATCACGTAATATAGATTTTTTTTAATTTTTTTTTGCTAGATATTGCATATGAATGGCTAGCCATCCCATTTCTTTAGCGCTTATTGTCATTGGTGTCACAGTTGTGTTGGAGTCTACCCCAGCTGTCTTTTGGCAAGAAGAGAACACCTTAGACTAATTGTCTGCAAATCACAGGACACATACTGTATATACAAACGCAACCATTTGTGCTCACGTTATCATAATAGACTGCTCTTTTAAACTTCCTCTCAGTTTCTATGACATAATGATCACAATGGCAGAGAAAATAAATCATAGTAGAAATAACCAAAGACTGAAATACATATAAAGCTGGTCATGGAGCAGGCTTTGAAAAAGTCACCTACAGAAACTTGAAGCGCTTGTTCTTTGTCACTGGGCGTCTGCAATGAGGATGTGTGGCACGCTGAAGGCCGGGGCATGATCATCCGGCCCATAGGAGTGAAATGAGAGTCCTGGCAGGAGCACATACGTTGATAGCATTTAGAAACATATTGGAAGATTTCTGATTTCTTTCAATTTACATGAGTAAAGATCACTTGGCTGGCACACGGGTACTTACGAGCTCGTGGGCGAGTGTTGTGCTGAGAGAGTGTAGTTTGTCAGAGTGCTGAGAGGCTCGGTCCAGAAGGTCATTGATGGGGATGCCACCGCACACTGCCACCATGTACAAGACTTGAAGAAAAAAAACAAGATACAAGTTTTTGGTGCCTTTATGTTGTATATTAGCAAAACCTACCAAGTGACTAAAGAATTAAGCTGAATGCAATCTTTAAGTTTGACACCTATATGCACTACACGAGACCTACGCAATCGTCTACACTGATTGTCTTCATTGGGGTCACAGGCCTGCTGTAGCCTATCCCACCTGCCACAACAGTCATTATATATTATTCACACTCGCATTCTCACTAGTTCCTACCATGGCAGTATTATTATCATAGTTTGGGATTTTATTTTAATTTTTTGTTTAACTTTCTATTTTTTTATTTCATTTTGAATTTTTGCTTTTTAATTTCTGTTACTTTTAATTCATTTTTATTGGGGTGTTGTTAGTTTCTATATAAATTTTATTTAGTTTGTACTTTTGTTTTTTTTTTGTTTTTACTAGTTTTAGTATTACTTTATGATTATAGTGTATACTGTGTATATATATGTATGGTGTATTTGTCGCGTGATCAATGATGAAAAGGTCATTAGTAATATTTTGTGTTATAAAGTAGAGTAAACTAAATTTCTAAACGACAGTTTGACTTTCTTTTTTCTGTATGGCCACTAAAACTGAAATAGACTTGGACTTAGACTTGACTTTATTGATCCCTTTGGGATGTCCAGCAGCAATGAGAACAGATGATAAAATAAAAAATAATTCAGTCAATCTATAAATAAGGTTATTACACCAGAGATTGAATTAATAATAACAATAATAATAAAATGAAAAATAAGAATTCAACCAATCAATAAATAAGGTTTTTACACCGGAAAGGACGTATTCACGATAATTACAGTTAGTTTTAGTCTTGTAAATGTAAAATGTAGTTTCAGTTATTTATCATTACTTTAAAAGCATTCTTTATTTTTATTTTTGTTTTTTTCCCCATATTATTTGTTATTATACCCTTGCCAACCAATCGCAGGTCTTATACAGGTATATTATTATTCTTAATATTATTATTATTATTATTATTAATTTATTTATTTTTTTAGACCTTTTTTAATGTTACTAAGGAAACAGTGAAGTGCTGTATCGTACTACATTATGGGGTTAAGAATTTCCAACTAACAAGTGTCATTCCTTTCATTGAGTTCAAATTTTAACCTTTTATATTGTTTTACTGAAGGTAAAAGATAAATGATTAACTATAAAGGTATATTTTCTATAAGTAATGCAAATGGCCTCAAATTTAACTTTTTCATTTCCCCCCAAATTTTCAGGCCCTGAAATACCTGGAAAATATGGTGGGTTATGTAAAGATTTGAGGAAAATACATTTTTAAAACTACATCCAACATTGTATTTGGTCAAAGTGCAATTGTCTTACCTGTGATGAAAGATTTTCTACCATGACATCTGGCGTGGGCCATTTCTCTTTCCTCGCCTGCACCTTTCTGTTTGAGTTTTCCTCTTTTGCCTGTTGTCTCTGTGTTTTGACTCCACTTTATAGTTCTCCGACTTGAATTGTTTGCTTATGCAGCAGTAGCAAGGCTATGTGCTAATTGTTTGGTACTTGCTGGTCTGGTTAATAATGCAAGTATAGGCCATGAGATGTGAATAAATGCAATAGCTGCAGGTTGACTTTCAGTTGAGGTGCTTCTGTGCAGCACAGAAGTGGAAAAAGCTTCTTGATCACAATTATGTAGATGAATAAAAACATACATGTTCCCGCAATGTTTGTCAATGATGTTGTGACGTACTTTGCTCTCATTTATGCTAAGATTGATGCTTGGCTTAAATCCAATGTGAGCAACTTAACTGACCTTTAGAGCTGTTGTAATCATCAATTTGGACGTTGATAGAATTTTTTGAAAACAATGACATCTGCCAAATTCTGAAATGAACAGCAAGTGTCTTTTTATGCCATATGACAATGTATTCTTTTTAGGGATGGGCGAGTACCGATACCAGGTATCGGTATCGGGCCGATACCAGCCTTTTTCCGAGTACTGGTGAAAAACTGCTGCAAGCTAGCGCCAGTTACAGGCAAGGAGGACTCACTTAACGTCTTCCCCCTCTGCCAGCGGTCGCTTGTACTCGTCTGCGTCACGAGTACTCGAGTACTTGAAAAAAGGCTGGTATCGGCCCAATACCTGGTATCGGTACTCGCCCATCCAGTGTTCAATTTGTAGTCCTTTGGAGCACTTCCTTGCAGTCATTTTTTCCTTCCCACCCTATCCCCCTCTTTTCTGTCAGGACCGCACTGGTGTTTTAAATACAAACACATATGAATCCCCCATGCATGAGGAACACTCCCACTTTCAAAAAAGAGCACATTCGACATAGAGGAGTTTGCAGGCTTCCGCTCGCTGGCATTTGAAGGGGATTCCTGGCCAAACGTTAAAATATATTTTTATGCAGCCTTTACACTAACAAAGTGATTTCACAGTATATTTGGGAGAGTGTGTTCCTGAGAGAACATTGCATCCAGTAGAAAAGTTAATTGGATGACATTTGATGCTAATGTAATTAGACACTGCACACCGCTTTCTAATGGTGAATGAATGAGCTTTTGCATTATTGTGGCAAACAGCACAGACACCCTGGATGCAACGTGATCAGGGCCGGCCCTACATGATTTGGTACCCTAGGCGAAAATGTACATGGTAGCCCCCCCCCCCAATCCCATAAAAAAAAAACACACAAAAAAAAATTATAGATATATTATATTTAATAGCACACCACACAATAAATAGGTCGCTTGCACATGTCGTCACTTCCGCCTCGGATTTCTCGTAGTCGCCATGCTGGGTGGCCTCCATTTACGTAGCGATTCGGTCTAACACGTATCTATCACGTTTGTTTTCTGCGTTTAAAATGGTACATTGTTGCTGCATCGTTGGCTGTTCGAACAAAGCCAAGGGGGAAAATGGTCGGTCTTTTTTCCGAATTCCGAAAATAATTAGGAACCAGGGCCTGGAGACAGAGGAGTGCGGACTCCGGAGGGAAGTCGTTACTTTGGGCTCGTGTGTGCAGCGATCACTTTGTGAGCGGTAAGCTTGTTTACCTTTATTTAATGCATGAGGATTAATAACGTTTCGACCGCCCATATATGGGAAAGTTGCTTATGTTTTGGATTCATGAGCAAGCAAGTTCGGTAGTACAAGCTGGCTAGCGGACGTTAGCCGAAAGCTAACATCGAACATTTTCACCCAAGTAGTGCCAGTGCAAAGTGTTTACTGCTGAAATTAGATTGATTCGTCTTGGGCTTTTAATGCCGATAACATGTTTTTTGGTGGCAAAATGTAAACTTGGAAAAAAAGAGACAGAAGGGGCTGATGCAAGAAAACAGACCCCCGGTAGCCTACACATCATGCTAAAGAACTTATTCACGGCCACCCTACTGCGGTAAAATAACCAGTCTTTCCATATTTTATTTGTTTATATATGTGTTTATTTTAACAGGTCGCCCTGCGCCCGTTTTTCTGTCCAATCATCCCGACTGGGCTCCAACATTAAAGTTGGGTCCCAAGTTACAACATCTATGTCTCAGCCCAGTCGGTGCCAAGATATGAACGTGCACAGGAGAGACAAGCAAAGAAAAGACGACTCGAAGTGGCAGAGATTGTTGCAGTTATGCAGCCAGATGGCTCCAGTAACCTGTACCCTCAAGTACTGCTGACATCATTGACTCTGGTATGCCACTCAGAATTCATTACATGATATATTGTATGCATGAGTGAATGTATGTGTTTGTTTGTGTGTGTACACGCACCTTATATTTTAGAGACATTTGGAAGTGTTTATAGAAATAAGTATTTGCCTGTAGCAATGTTCATACATTAAAAAATGCAACAAAATGTGTACATTTCTTTTACACTGACAAAAAAAAACTATACTACTTTACTATATTAAACCTATTACTGGTACCGTATTTTTTTGTGATTTTTTATTTATTTTTTTCTTTAGGGATCTCATGCCACACCGACTTGATTGCCAATGACATGATGGAAACGAAGGCGAGCATCAAAGCATTGGAGGAGGACAACATGCGACTTTTTGTTTGGCGCTAATAAAGGCAGCGTTTATACAAATTCTATTGTTGGGTTTGTTTACAAAGCTATACATAATACAAATGACAGGATTTGACTCAATGTGCAATATGGTCCCTCTTAAAGTAATGGCATAAATCTCTATTATTTCTAAAAGCACAAAAAATGAAGTGAATAATGATTAGATGTAGTAATTTCAGGGTTAAAAATTGAACTGTTAATTAATGTAGTTTATTTTAGCACAGGTGCCTACCATCCTGAGATGACGGTATGATGTAATGTTGATGGGGTACGCAATGACTTTCATTATACTATGTACAGAGGAAAAAGTTGCTCTCTTTTAAATTTGTTTAATGTAAGACAAGTACCAGTACTGTGTTACAGTTTTCCCAATAATCCTTGTTTCACACTTGTCACAAAACCACTGTCCTTTTGGCAGTCTAGATTGGCACACTTCAAGTGATATCATTTGATTTTACAATCTGCTGCAGCACAAAAAACTACTTTATTCCGCATCTTTGAAGTACATGAGCAAGCGGTAGGTGACAGCGGCTGAGCAGGAACACTGGAAGTCCACTGCTGATCTAGTAAATGCTCTCCCGAGCAGTTCAGGTAAGGAGGGGATTTGGGGGAAAAAAAACTCTGGCTTTTCCAACTGGCCAAAACGAGCGATCTGGGTGGACTCGCTCAATCACACTTTGTCCACACCACAAAGTCGCAGAAGTCCCGTCCAGTTAAACTCATCTGTGCCTGAATCTGAAAATATTACAAACAATGTAATGAAAATATGAAACATAGAATTAAATAAGAAACTACAAAAAGTAAAGCCATACATACCTGGTAATACTATTGGTGTTGTCGTGACAAGTGATGGGAATTGTTGCCATCTGGCACCAGACAGAAATTGGGTGTTGTGACAGCCTCCTTAACCGTGAGATCATAAGAAAAGCTGTCAGTATGCTCAGTAGTTACCATGAACACATTTTATTGTACTGGAAACTGAAACTAAAAATACGTCCTCCGAGAGTGGTTAACCTTAACCATTTAGAATAAGTTGATTAAGTAACATGTAACTAGTGAAAGGGTAGCATTAAATTTAATTAAGCCACGGGGAGGCTGTGCAGTTACTTTTTATTCTTATACGCTCTGCCATATTTGCCTGTTATAAAATTATTAGAAAAACCACATCAGGTAAAGCCAGCTGTGCATGTAAACACAATGATAACAGGAAGCCTGAGAACAAATCAACATTTTTGTGTGCAGAATTACCAACACCATGTGGTTTACTTACGTGCAACAGCAACAGTTTCTTCTGATGCGATGTTAAAGTTTACACTCTGTATCCACCCGCTTACAAAATAATTGTAAGCCTCCAGGGATTTGTTGGCGTGTTATGGAGCATGTTGTCAACACGAGGTAGGGAAAGATGTCCAGAGATGTCACATTTGGCCAGCAAGCTTTCTCCGTCAAAAAAAAAAATCACCCTTGGTCAGGACGTAATTAGGATCAATCCCGCCACACAGAGACACCTTCTGCCTGTATCGTTGTTTTTGATCTTCCGGTAAATCGTGAAAATACTGCGAAAATTACATCAGGTTGATAAGCTCTACCGTGTAACTCGCGAGTGTACCTTGTGAACCGGCGGACACCCAATATGGCGCCCGAAGGAAAAACTCCCATGATGCATTACGATGTGCAAGCGACCTATACCAAATTCCACAAACAAATAAAAATAAGAAAAATAACAGAAGTACAATGCAATGCAACTTTTGATTGCAATTTTTGCAAAATGACAGTATTTAAAACCTCAAAATGTTTTCACTATGTACATTAATAATTGTGTAAGATACAAAAAATAGTAAATGTATCAATATACAAACTTTGATATATCGTAAAACTTTGGCAATAAGGTGATTCACAGATAATGTGAATAGTGTGCAAAAAAACTTCACTAAATAACTTAGGAACATAACGGCAAATACTTAAAATAGTGCACGCCGGGACCTCCTTGCAGCAAAGGCATCAATTGGTGCGTCCAAGGATAGCTGCCTGGATACTTCTTGATTGATGCTGATAAGTGCCACTCTAGTTAGCCGTTCTTGTGACATGGTAGACCTTAAATAGTTTTTTATTAGTTTAAGCTTGGAAAAGCATCTCTCAGCTGATGCTACAGTCACTGGTATGGTAGCGGCCACTCTGAGTGCTACCCACATGTTGGGATAGATTTCTCGAAGTTTTTTCTCCTCTAGAAAAACAAAACGTTACATGCTTGACATATTGGATTTTGGCCAGGTAAGAAATGACTGCATCTCTGCTAAGAGTTTTTTTTTTTTTTTTTTTTTTTTTTTTTTTTTTTTTAATTTATTAGAGTACAAATTGCACAAATAAGTAGACCCCGAGAAAAAGGCTTGTTAATTCCAGGCCTAGCAGACATGTTGCTACCCATAACAGTCATGGAGCTCATAGAAAATACTAGATGTCGTCGTTTTTGTTGTGGGGTGCTTTTTTTTTTTTTTTTTTTTTGCATTAGTTAATTTGATTAAATTGAAGATTTTGTAATCTATGCATCCTATTACAACCTTACTTTCATGTTGTGAGTCAAGTGCGTATTCTACAGAAAACATTTTGTCAATATTTTGGAAATTGTTGTTATGTTTATTGAGATATTGAACATCCATCCATCCATCCATTTTCTTGACCGCTTATTCCTCACAAGGGTCGCGGGGAGATATTGAACAAAATCTTTAAAATTTTCAAAGGTGGTATACTCATATATGCTGAGCACTGTACATGATTCAGCAATAGCTGATATAACTGAAATAGTCACCTGGATCTAGAAGATCGAGCTTTGTGTCACTCAAAGTACTGCTGATTGGTGCTTGACTGGCTGTTGCTTCAGCTGTACATTAAACAAAATACATCACTTCAAATTATTTTGGTGTTAAAGCAGGGAAAACAAATCCATTTGCATTATGATAGAATACAATGTCAGAAATTACGGCTGTTTGTATTAAATGCACCATCCATGCACTTACATTCAGTAGCCTTTGGTGAAGATGACACTGAAGGATTGTTTACCACAGCTTCTGCAGGTGCTTGTTGTGGCTGCAAATATTTTCTCAGCGCATCTAGTAAAAAAAAAAAAAATGTATTTACTATATCGATGTTTACATTAAACCAGCACATAATTCTTATTTTCAATAAATTAATGTGGTTATGTGAAACAATGACTTGTGCAAATCCATTTGCAGGTATCTGGACTTACTGGCTGTTTTAGTTTAAACTCAGCAAGCGTTGCCCCACTCTTGTGTGCAAAGTAGCTACTAGCATGGATGTAATGGTGCAGTAAACAAGTTACAAGCAAGCTAAGAAGCTAACGCTATTTTCGTGTTTATTTTATAAACAATGATGATTGACTGACATACATACCTCTACCCTGGGCCCGTTTTTCCTCCTCCTCCTTTCGCCGCTTTCTTAATGCAGCACTTGAAGGCTTGGACCTTTTCATTGTTGTCGATGTCAATGTATAAACAACACAAGTGTGCCAACCATCTATCTATCTTTCTAAAGTGCTGCCACTACACTCTGAGATGATATACGACCCCTCCCCCTACCTTTCATTCATTGTAAGCGGCAGCAGCGGGTCAGGTTCAGGGCGCCAGGACAGCAGGTCGTGAACTCACAGTCATTTATTTGAAATAGAAGTAATTAAAAAAAAAAGGAACTCAATAAAATATATTTGCTATATAACATTTTATGCTAGAAAATACGAGAGGGGTCGGAGGGCTTTTTGTGTTTGTGTTTTTTAAATTTTATTTTTTTTTCCTTTCTGCAATTTGGCGCCCCCTCCACAAGATGGCGCCCTAGGCGACCGCCTAGCTCGCCTGTAGCCTGGGCCGGCCCTGAACGTGATAATCACACACAAGTGGTGATAAAACAATTTAGAAAGAAGAACCAAAGTTTTGCCTGCGAGCTTCCAAGTTGGTCAAACTTTCAGACCTGGTGAAATGCGGGATGAAAACCTTCCATGTTTTTTTTTTTTTTTTCCCAGTTTTTGGGAAAATGACAAATCATTTCTAGCCACTTGTTGACATATAATTGTGTGTGTGTGTGTTAATTTCATCAATGAAAACTAAACAAAAATAATTTTGACAACACACATCTTTCACCAGACTAAAACTAGACTAGACTGGACTAAAACCCTCATTAATAAACAATAGCTGGGGACTATATCAGTTTTCATTTCCGTTGACTAATGAAGACGAGACGAAAATGTATTTCACTTAATCAAAACTGAACTAAAATGTTTGGACATTTTAGTTCATGAACAAAAACAAGACGAAAATTAAATGATTTTATAAAATCACTGTCATGAGACACACAGTTGACACGCCCCCTTTCAAATCTGCAGCTCGCATGCAACATGCACAAACATATGGGACAGACAGGAGGGGAATTCACTGTGAGAGGTTTAAAAAAAAAAAAAGTAAACTACAGTATAACATAACATTAATCCAACGGCTATAACGTTCCGACAATAATGTTAATCCGACCGCTAACTAATGCTGGCTAATTTACTAGCACATAGCATGGAGCCATAGTAGCCACTGTAATTGTGTGTCAAGTTGTTTTTCATCAGAAGGATGAGAGAACATTTTATGCAAAATAGTTTTAGAGCTGAAATGTAAAATGCCGAAATGAATACTGTAAACTGCTGACAAAAAATAAAAAAATAAATAAATATATATATATATAGGGGTTAAATGATTGTCCTGACTAAAACTAGACTAAAGCATTGACAGTTTTTGTTGACTAAAACTAGACAAATCAAATTACATTTTTTTGGACTAAAATAAATACTAAAATGCTAGACTTATAGTCGAATTAAAGTTGACTAAATAAAAACAGGATGAGGTTGACTAATAAAAAGTAAAAGGCATGATTGAAACTTGACTAACACTGAGACTAAATTTAAAAATGGCGTGTCAAATTTAATAGTGTCAAGTTGTTTTTCATCAAAAAGATGAGAGAAAAATTTATGTGAAACAGTTTTAGATCCGAAATGTTCAACATTATCGGCTGACAAAAAATAAATAAATACAAGGGTAAAATGATTGTCCTGACTAAAATTAGACTAAAATGTTGCTAGTTTTTTGTTTTTCTTATGACTAAACCTAGACGAGGCGGCACGGTAGTCGAGTGGTTAGCACGTCCGCTTCCCAGTTCTGAGGTCTCCGGTTCGAGTCCAGGCTCGGAACTTCCTGGGTGGAGTTTGCATGTTCTCCCCGTGCCCGCGTGGGTCTTCTCCGGGTACTCCGGTCTCCTCCCACATTCCAAAGACATGCATGGCAGGTTAATTGGGCGCTCCGAATTGTCCCTGTGCTTGGGAGTATGGATGGTTGTTCGTCTCTGTGTGCCCTGCGATTGGTTGGCAACCAGTCCAGGGTGTCCCCTGCCTACTGCCCAGAGCCAGCTGAGATAGGCGCCAGCACCCCCCGCGACCCTTGTGAGGAATAAGCAGTCAAGAAAATGGATGGATGGATGGATAAACCTAGACGAGTAAAATTGTGTTTTCTTGGACTAAAATAAAGCTTAAAATGCTAGATTCATAGTTGACTAACAATGGACTAAATAAAAATGGCATGAGTTTGACTAACTATGAAAAAACTAAACCGGATTGAAACTGGACAATAACTGAGACTAAATTTAAAAATGGCTGATAAAATGAACACTATTTTGAAGTCTAAAAACAGGATTTTAAATGAATCATAATTATATTATGCATTCATGGTACACAGGAGTGACTGTTATGTTGATAATTGATGAATCAGATGTGGAATCAATCAAATACATGATCATACACCTTTGTTCTATTCCTTTTAAAAGGTGTTTTTGAGTTTTAAGTGAAATCCTGTATGCTTCTCTTGCTCCACAAGCTCGTTCATTATCTGCTTGTCTGTGACCTTGGGAAGTTTTTGAAAATATTCACACAAGAACCAAAGGTTACTTTTAATGTGGGAAAAATAGCAATCACATTGTAAAATCCAATCCCAAGTTTAGTTTGTCCACACAAAATGCGGTTGCTAGCGTAAACGTTTTCATTTAGCTTGATTGAAGACATTCTATTGCCAAAAAGCTTCCAAATGCTGTGATGAATGAAGCCACCACTTGGGGGCGCACTGCCATATTGTCAAGCTATTCACTTTTGCAGCGTGCACTCCAACATTAAACAAAGTGGTGGGTGACAACAATTAGTTGTACATTTCCTCAAACCATCAATTGACTGAAAAAAATGTTAATGCCCCCAATGTCCCATCCTGTTCTTTGCTTTTTAGCTCCCAGAAGTGTTTGCCAATCAACTTCCTCACAATGTCAGATTGCGTCACTGACCTTTAAACCCCCAAGTCCCTGCTCAGCCTCCCACCCTGACCCAAGCTATCATCTCACGTGTTTTGTCCCCTCCCACCTCCCCTCGTGTGCCCTCCCCTTTCACTTACTCGCTTGCGTTCCGCTGTCCCTGTGTGTCTCTCTGCCTCCATTGGTGGTGCTTTGATCTCCAGGCTGACGTTTGGAGGACAGGAACAGGAGCAGGATTCGCACCATCAACTTACCCATCAGCACCAGAAACATGTCGGACGCCGAGACCGCCGCCGCCGCCGCTCCGGCCGAGGCCCCAGTTCCTGCTCCATGTGCCAGTATCAAGGCTGACCTGGACAAATGGTAAGTGATGCACGCATGTGGAAATGCATGTACAACTTTGAATACTTCAGCCAAGAACTGACCTTCATCATGCAACCTATGCTGGGAAGTTCATACTGTGACCTCAAGGTTGTCATCTTCAACACTTGTGTCATGCAATAAAATAAAAACGAATGAGAGGTGTGATTTCTCAAATGGTCGTAACAAAAAGAATTTGTTAAAGCTTTGAATTTGACAAAAAAAAAAAATGAAATTCCAAACCAATTTAACAATGCGAGGGTTTATTCCCCATGCCTTAAAATCTGTCATACTAAAATGGAGTCTGTTTAGAGGACGATGCGAGGTGCGCTGAAAGTCAACACAAAGCGGAGCTCTCATTTAACCGACTGTGACATGTTAGCACGTCTTGGGGTAAAGGTCATAAAAACTTGGGGTACCCAATGTTGGGGACGATGATTTGGAGATGAATGGTATGTGACAGCGGGGTGAGGTTTGATGCCCATCTGTACGCATGGATGAAGGCTGGGAATCTGCTTACGTCACTAGCCTCCTCTTCCCACAATGCCTTGCGTTAGCTAGTTGCATTCGGCCCCCTGTCTCCGCTTGCATCATGCTGTGTCAACAATTAGCAACACCGATTGTGTTAGCTGTGATTTTTTATTTTATTTTTGGTCAAGTCTCAGAAGCTAAAAATCTGTGCCTGATATGTGCAGCCAAGCGACACATGGTGATGTAACACGCTAACTCCCAATGCTTCACGTGCAGCACTGTATGTATGTGTGATGTGGATTCCAACAGATCTCGTGACAACAGGAATTCTTACCATCAAAATTCTTCCATGCCACAAGTATTTCGTGACATAGGGTACCCCCTCACACCCATAACTACTTCCCATCCATTTTTGTTCTAAGTTCTAACCCTTTCATACTGTTCAGGTCAAATTTGAGCTATTTTGAAGTTTGATATAATACTCTAAACATCATTTTTATATTATTATTAAAACTCTTTGACTGCCAAAGACGTTTCATGATGATTAGTAAAATTCCAATGAATGGAATGCGATCTTTCATTTCGTAGCCACATTGTATATGTAGTAAAGGCAAACAATATTCTTTTTGCCTTGAAAGATGAGTTAAAATGCTCAAAAGCGGCTGGCACTGTGGATTTTTTTGTTTTGTTTTTATAACGCCTGGCAGTCAAAGAGTTATTATTATTATTATTATTATTATTATTATTATTATTATTATTATTATTATTATTATTATTATTATTATTATTATTATCAATCTCTGGTATAATAACCTTATTTATTGATTGATTGAATTATTTTTATTTTATTATCTGTTCTTATTGCTGCTGGATATGTAAATTTTCCAGAGGGAGCCATTCCAAAGGGATCAATAAAGTCAAGTCTAAGTCTTAATCTAAGTCTAAAATGCTCAAATATTTAAAAATGGATTCTTTTAAACAGGTGCTACAAAGTTTGTGTACACTGATGCAGTGTGTAAATTTGCCAGCATGTGTTAAGTCAAGAATGAGTGATAATGATAAGAATGCTGAAACGGTGAAACTGCAAATGCCACAAATGTGTAAAAAAAAAATTATGGGATTGTCAAAACAGTGTTCAAAAGGGACCTGGAAACAGTCACTAGAACTTTTGCACAGGTTCCAGCACAAAACACCTGTTGGACTTTGAAGAGTTATTTGGGCACCTTGAATCAGTGAAAGTGTACAGTATATATATATACATATAGCAATAGATAGCAAATTGCAGTATAGTGTACGGTGGTGTTCTTGAGTGCCAAGAATTATTATTATTATTATTATTATTATTATTATTATTATTATTATTAGTTATTATTAAGGATTAGTCCTCCAGGGTGTGCCCTGCCTACTGCCCAAAGCCGGCTGAGATAGGCTCCAGCACCCCCCGCGACCCTTATGAGGAATAAGCAGTCAAGAAAATGGATAGATGGATTAGTCCTCCAATTAATAATTAATATTACAATTTGAAAAGATCTGAAGTTCTTAATTTGATATAGGTCATTTTTATGAAGATATTCTTGGCCCAAGTCAAAATTTAACTGTAAAATGAACTGTATGTATGTTCATTTTAAGTTCTTTTAAGTTCTCACACGATACAGGCCCAACTTGTGTCGAGCCATGATAAAGTAGTGGTGGGGTGTGACTTGGTCAGATAAGAAGAAAGTTGGTGGTGAATGGAGAGGGTTGGCTTTACCAAACATTTTATCAAGTCAGTCAGAGTCTTAGTAGTAACACAAAATAGTATAGTTATGTTATTGCCATCTTTATTCATCATCTATTATCACATAGACTGACAACATTGACCCCTCTTAGTAATCATCGTCGAAATAGTGTCCTTTTTTGCAGCTTGTAAAAGTCTTGGCAGGTGTGTGAGGGAGAATCACTAGGAGTCATCAACCCTCCCCAGGGTGTTAATGATTGTTGCTTGCTCTCCTGTCAGAGCCTTCAGTGATAATGGTGGTGGGTCATTTTACACAGTAGTACTTGTGTTATTTTTAAGTGTTCAAATCTTAGCACCACAAGACGAATAATGTTAAACTATCCTCTCCTTGCTCACCAGTAAGAAGTTAGATGGCCATTACAAAACAAAAACAAAAAAAATTAAACCACTAATTTGACTGTTAAATTGACTGTTAAGATTTGATCAGCGAATTTATATTTTATCTCCTTGATATTCTAATAGCAATCAAAGTGACCGATGACCACGTTATTCTAAAGTCAACATTTCAAGTCTTACAATTAGTTGACATGAGAATCCAATTGCAAATATACCAACACATCTGTGAATCAGCAGGTGGCGAATGTTTATTAGTTGTCAGAACGCACCACTGGGCTTTCCGGGCTGATCTTGCACAGTTAACATGGCAGTCTGTGTAATCAATACTCAGGCCTCCTGTGTATTTATAGATGGCAGCTTTGAAAAGACACGGCTCGTGGCGTGTCAGAGTGGGACCGTGTGTGCAGGATAACATGACATGTTCCCAACTATATATCATATATCATTACTACCTGACACCAGCTTCTTTTGCTCAGGATCACCACATAAGCAAAATGTCAATGACATAGTGACATTGTATAATGTGGCATCAGGCATCTCTTTATTATTGTTATACATCATAAACGGGTTTTCTAAAGAGAATTTTGACTAATAGGTGCACATCCAATGCTGGTTCATCTGGACTGCATGGGTGACCTTGTGAAGGTCACATCGGAGAATTTACAATACAAAGAGAGTAAGTCAACCCAAAACTTTTCTTTAAATATGTTTCATATGTTCTATGCAGCCTCACTAGTCTAGTCAGCATTGTGATTTATGTTTGGTTTGTGTAATATGAAAAATTGCTGCAAAATCCACTCAATTTTATCCATGTCAGGGGGTGGCCATTTTGCCACTTGCTGTCACCTGAAAATGACATCACAGTTGCTCATGGTTCCGTTGTTTTCTGAGTTTGGTTTAGTTTGGTCATGAGATGTTCACAAGCTGAGCCATGAGTGGTCGTTACCTGAGCCCTGAACAACTGTGATGTCATTTTAAGTCGACGGCAAGTGGCAAAATGGCCGCCCCCTGACATGGATCAGAACAAGTGGATTTTGTAGTATTTTTTTCATATTCCACAAATGCAATATTAAAAACTAGTGGGGCCGTGTATGACATATTATTGGACAGAATATTTTTGGGGTGACTTCATCTTTAAGTGGTGTTAATAAATGGAGTGAAAATACAAAATTCATAATAATCCAGTATGCGGACATACAGCATGTGACAGGTGAACTATTTGTAGGGATGTGACGATATCCAAACATCACGATATGATATCATATTGTGGGGAGGTTGTCGATACAAAAAAAAAACAAAAAAACACTATTGTAAAAAAAACAACAACAACAAAAACAACTTATATATACATATATATATATATATATATATATATATATATATATATATATATATATATATATATATATATATATATATATATATATATATATATATATATATATATATATATATATATATATATATATAGGGCGGCACGGTAGTCGAGTGGTTAGCACGTCCGCTTCCCAGTTCCCACATCTGAGGTCTCCGGTTCGAGTCCAGGCTCGGACCTTCCTGGGTGGAGTTCACATGTTCTCCCCGTGCCCGCGTGGGTCTTCTCTGGGTACTCCGGTCTCCTCCCACATTCCAAAGACATGCATGGCAGGTTAATTGGGCGCTCCGAATTGTCCCTAGGTGTGCGTGTGAGTGTGGATGGTTGTTCGTCTCTGTGTGCCCTGCGATTGGCTGGCAACCAGTCCAGGGTGTCCCCGCCTACTGCCCAGAGCCAGCTGAGATAGGCGCCAGCACCCCCCGTGACCCTTGTGAGGAATAAGCGGTCAAGAAAATGGATGGATGGATATATATATATATATATATATATATATATATATATATATATATATATATATAAAACCAATATTGTGCTGTTGTGCATTACAGCAATGCATATAAACAACCTACAATCTCTAATAAGACTTAATATTGAGGCACTTACTTGCTAATGCAGCACACATTGAGGTCATCCACATATTGACTCGGTTCACAAGCATATTATGTGCCCCTTCATCTGAGCATTAGCATGGATTTTAAACACAGAAGGGCCAAAACATCCACCCATCCATTTTCTTGACCGCTTATTCCTCACAAGGGTCGCGGATGCTGCTGGCGCCTATCTCAGCTGGCTCTGGGCAGTAGTCGGGGGACACCCTGGACTGGTTGCCAACCAATCGCAGGGCACACAGAGACGAACAACCATCCACACTCACAAGCACACCTAGGGACAATTCGGAGCACCCGATTAACCTGCCATGCATGTCTTTGGAATGTGGGAGGAGACCGGAGTACCCGGAGAAGATCCACGTGGGCACGGGGAGAACATGCAAACTCCACCCAGGAAGGTCCGAGCCTGGACTCGAACCGGAGACCTCAGAACTGGGAAGCGGACGTGCTGGGCCAAAACATGCCTTGTGAAAATTAAACTGCACTAAAAAAAAAAATAGCCACCAGAGGGTGCTAGAACTGCACAAATGGAAATCAACCTGACTTGTTTTAACCGATGTGCTGCTTTCTATATCATGGCATGACCACAACGATATATTGTGGCAGTTTTAATATTGCAATATCACAATATTGTTGGTATTGTTACATCCCTAACTATTTGTTAATATTCATAGTTAGCAGTAGCTGTGTGTTGCAAATATCCAACAGACCACATGCAAGTTTGTACTTTTCGACTTTGGGCCCTTCCATAGGACCAAAAGAGACCCACCTCCTGCTTTAGCCTTTACCCTGCACACATGTACACACACGCAAACACACAATCTCTCGTTACTGATTGACTGCAGTTGCATGTTCAGTCATGCACCCTCATTTTTGCTATTTTCCATTCTGAAATTCTATTTTATGAATTTACATGAGCCAGACAACATTAGCTACACGCGCACAGGTTAATTTGCTCCAATAGAAAAAAAAATCTCCATTTACAAAAATTCTTACATTTAAGTATCAAGAGCTGTTAATTTGCCAATATGTTGATTATTGCCATTGTAGTTTGTATTGTAACATTAATGTATTTACAACAACAATCTACTGTAGTTAACACACATCTCAGTATCATTTAGGGCAGTTCTGCACTAAGGCAAACTACAATCACAATAACAAAATAATTACATAAATTTCTCTTTTCCAGTGTCACTCAAAAGTGAGCATTGTTTATTTTGGCAAGGATGACATTTGAACTAAAGCTCAAGTTATAGTGTGTCTGAACCCAATGAACTCGTAAGTGTATCCAAACATCACTCACTTGACTAATGTCCAACATTATTTGTTGCTGCTGCAAACCTGCCAAGCGATCTATAATGCATGTCAGTCCCACAAGACAAACTACAAGACGATCACCGTAAATAATTCAGCCCTCTTTTGTGACAGACAGGAGGACGCCATCACACGGCCGCAGCGATGACCGGATGTGTCTAATGCAAACTCGTAATTATGAAAACTAATATCGATATTCACGCTGGGTTGAACCCATGGTGATCCGTTTGAGCTGGTGCATGTCATTGGTTGCCATGACAACAGAGTTTTGCCCCTTGCCCCTGTAATATGACCTTGCTTAACAGTGTGAGTGCGCTCCATCGGGACATTGTGTGATGGCTCCTGGTGGTGATGTCATCGTCTCCGCCTCCTTTCCTGTAATCCTGCTACACACACACACATACGCGCACGCACACGCACTGAAATCCCTCATATGACGTAATCTCAGCCGTTTCCACTTCTTTCATGACACACATAGCGCCCACCGCATTCAGCAACCTCCTGGCATTGTAAAATGCTGAGTGATAAGCTGCAGCTACCAGCTGCATGTTGCATCACGCACAGGCAACCAGCCACAGAACAAACTGGCATAGTTTATATTTAGTGCATTTTATTTTTGCTTGAATGTATTCATGTGTGCAGTTTTTCTCCCCCTTGAGATCCAATACCAAAGCTACATAAATAAGTGCCTCGACAAAGATCATAATGCTCAATTTTGGTTGACATAAACAGAGTGTGTGTACAATATATTTATGTGGGATTTGTATTTTGGTGATTTATACAGTAATTATTTCTTATTTATACTTGCTTTATGTACAAATTGATACAGATACAGATTTTGGCATTGTACCAAATAAAAAAAAAACAGCTTAATTATCCATCCATCCATCCATTTTCTTGACCGCTTATTCCTCACAAGGGTCGCTGGCTCTGGGCAGTAGGCGGGGGACACCCTGGACTGGTTGCCAGCCAATCACAGGGCACAACAGCTTAATTAGTTTAATACAATTATTTCACTTGAGATAAGTAATTGATAAGTAAGAAGAACAAGTAAGTAATTATAATAACTAAATAAGTAGGGGTGTTAAGAAAAATCGATTCGACAATATATCATGATATTACAGCGCGCAATTCCAATTCAGTATGCGGCCAACCGATATTTAAACATCAATTTTTGATGGAAATATTTAACAAAAAGTCTTACGTAGGGTTAGGGTTCACACTTTAAGCATGGAACAATGTTATATTAATGGAACATTAAGCCTTAATATTTTATTTCAATGCTGTTCAAACGTTAAACAGATTGCAACCTGTTTGTTAAATACAGTTTTGAAGTTTGTTAAATATATTACCATACAAATATTACAGTGTGCGTGTACAAGTTTACTCATTAGTATTTTCTAAATTTGAGTTTTAAAAAAAAATTGCAATAATCGACTTACAGAGTCATATCGGAATTAATCCGTATCAAATCAAATCGTGACTTATGAATTGTGATACGGATCGAATCGCCAGATACTCACACCCCTATAAATAAATAATAAGATAAGTCATGATTAATTTACCAGTGTATATTATTGTATAGTAAAAATTAGGCATGTTCGATACTTTTTTTCAGACCGATACCGATACTCAGACCCTCAGTACTCACCGATACCGATACCAACTGCCGATACCAGTAGTACATTTTGACAAATAAAAAAAAAAATCACTAAAAGACATTTTTAAACAAATATATTTCCTTTAATTTTGACAAAAAAAAACAGCACAGTCACTCTTCAATAGTCTTAACGCTCAAAATAAAACACAAAAATGCTCTTTTAGTTTAAGATTCACAATTTTGAAGTATTTCCAAACCGGTGAAGTTTTGGTGACAAACTGCTGCAAGCTAGCGCCAGTTACAGGCAAGGAGGACTCACTTAACGTCTTCCCCCTCTGCCATCGGTCGCTTGTACTCGTCTGCGTCACGAGTACTCGAGTACTTGAAAAAAGGCTGGTATCGGTACTCGCCCTTCCCTAGTAAAAATAATAGTTGTACTTTCATTAAGTCTATTAATATATCATGTATGATGATAAATATTCAAATATTCAAACACATGCAGATGCACTGGAACACTAGGTAAACACTATTTACTTTTTGAGGGCTCTATCACTTTCTGAGTTGTTTTTGTGGACGGTGATGCTTTTTTATTATTATTTTTTATTTATTTCTTTATTTATTTTTGCTTGGCCATCTTCTCTAAATATTACACTGATGGATCAGAAAAGTGCTGAGTGCAATTCTTCACCAGCATCAGTAAACATATGTGTTGCTAAAGTAATATATCATTACTTTATAAAGGTAGAATAGTTGAAACGGCTTTAATATTGGATATCATTGAATTGAAGACATGGTACTTAAAATGTTACTGGTCGGTGTATATTGTAGACAGACCTTTATTATACTCACAGTCCATGTGTATAACCCAAACTTATGAATATTTGGGAACACTTTGACCAATGCTGGGGATGGTGATTTACTAGAATATTTTTATATCAGTACTACGGTCACAAACTACATCACTCTCCTAGCGTTACTGCTCATCATCAAATAGGCTTTATTCTTTAATGCAGTCCTGTGAAAAATCAGCCTGAAATCGAATACATTCATGAATGCTAACCGATGACATTCATATCATGTGACCCATGCCCCGCCCCTCTAAGCTCAGCCTTCTACCTGCGTGTCTTGTCATCATCCCATCATCACGCAACCACCCCTCCTCCCTCAGCCCCTCCTTTGCCGCGTCCCGGCAAACAGATGGGGCCATCCACACATTTCCTTTTGTATTCATAACTCCTCCCACCACCCTCCCCCCTTCTCTTGCTCCATCACCCTAATGCACTTTGGCAGTGTCGGATGCAGAGTTTGCTGCTGCTGCTGCTGCTGCATGAGAGCCTGAAATAATCTCTCTCTCTCTCTCTCTCTCTCTCTCTCTGAAACTGGATCTACTACTGTATGTGAAGAGGCGTGAATGTAGGTGTGTGCCTTTGATTGACTGGCACAGTTATGGTGTTGTCAGCCTTTCATTCAAAATCAGCTGGTCTCCAGCTCACCTGCAACTCTCAATGGGATAAGCGCAGAGAAATTGAAAGGCTGGGTAGTTTGTGCAGGTGGTTCCTGGACTGACTGTTAACTGATAATTTTCCAGTTTACTTCAGCTGTTAGCACATGAAACAACGGCGCTGTTTTGGCAACAGATCTTAATCCTGGTCACAGGTATTCATTGCGTGCTACTTGGAATCGACCCCAAGTGCCATTTCTTGAAGAATGTGCTGGTTGTCAGTATTTAATCTCAAATTTAGAATCTCCTATGGATTAATGTCTCAATATTTGTCTTTCAGTGTGGCGGAGAAGGGAGTAGAGGCATGCAAAGACCTCCTACAGGCCTTCAATGCTTGTGTGAAGAGTGCTACTGAGGGGACATCATGAGCCAGGAGTTGCCATCTAAACCTCAAATGTAAGTATGAGCCATAATTTCAACCTCAGGCCTTGTTTGGGGTCACTGGAATTTGGACAGGAAACGGGTGAATTGCCTGAATGAGGTTGTTATCCCTTAAGTTGGGGAAAAAAGTAAAGGGGAAGTCAACCCATAGATGTTCTTTACTCACTAGTCTAAACACGACATACTGATCAATATTGTGTTTGTGGATTATGAGTTAAGTAGCAAAAGCCACCCATTTCTATCCATCTCAGGGGGCAGCCATTTTCCAACTTGCTGTCGAATGAAAATGACATCACAGTTGGTTCAGCTTCAGAAAACAGATGAGCTGTGATTGGCTGTTGCCTGAGCCCTCAGTACAAGTGGCAAAATTAGTTTTTAATGGTATTCATTGTACATGAAAAATAATGAAGTTATCAAATTAGTTCTAGACAAAATATTGTCCTCATGCATGCGTAGAATGGCTAAATGTATTCCTTTAAATGAAATGATGAAATACAAAGTTATTTTACTGAAGCTCATCTTAACTTGACCTTGAGGTAATCTTCATTTCTGGACAGTTACAGATAAAAAAAAAAAATTAACACAGGTTCAAATGTTTTTCAAAATATTAAGCGAAGAATAAAGTTTAAAGACACACACCTATGCACAAAACAATCACGGATGTATTAGACTGATGACCCATTTGCACAGAAAGTTTCTTTTGGACACAAATGTCAATAAGAACTTTGAATATTAACACTATACATACTGTCATAAGCATGTGACCGGCCCCACCACTAAATTCAATTAATAATACACGTAATGTGGTGTTGTGTGTTTTGGATATTTTTCTTAGAAATGCAACATTATTGGTACATGTCATTGCTGTTTTTTTTTTTGTTTTTTTTTAATCTTCGCCTCCTTTCATTTCACCTCTTCCTCCTGTTTTGTAGGTCCACTGCACTAAGTCCTCCAAGTTCCCAGCATTCCCTTCTGCACACCAGCACACGACTGAATGGCAACAACAACGACCATGATCACGGTGTGACAAGCACTGTGTTGATTCGGGCTGAGTTTGGGACCTGGCAGCAGTCACCATAGTTTTCCTCCTCTGTCCTCCCTCCCCTTTACTGATGTCCTTCAGTCTTCCGCCATTCCCTCTCTTCCTCTATGACTGATGTGATGTATGGTGCATTGACTTGTTGAAATACTTCCAGAGAACTAATGGCTAGTCATGTAAATTCTTAACTTGAAATAAATACTATCAATGGAAATAAAGGTATAAAATGATTGGTATACAAAAGACACGTTTCTGTTTTGTTCTCTAACAATTAGCTGAATGATGAAATTCACAACAGGTGTTTGATCCATGAATTGATAGTATTCAAGCAATCCTTATCATGATCTTTTTCACATATTGGCACATGAGACCGAGACGATCTTGTTGTTTTCTTTCTTTTCTTTTTCGCCATTTAACTTAACCTGTATTATCAGTGGAACTGCTTGTTCAACCAATACCATTGCAAATTTGTCCTCATAGTTGCTTGCTCGCCTTTTTGTGTCTTTTGGGTAGTTTTTTTTAATTACAGTGTGATAATAATATTTACAGTTGGTTTGATTCATTCAGGCACAAATGCGCAGCCTGTCAATGTTGTGAGCAGTTTTTGGCAGGAAACACCACATTGCATTGATTAAAAAAAAAGAAGAAGAAGAATACACGGAGCACCTTAGTCAGCATTCTAATGCTAAATGGTTTTGAGGGAGGTCCTTGTCTGCAGCTACACGCACATAGGCCTCCACACACAGACAGCAATATGATCAGCTGTTGCTTTCCTCCACTTTCAAACTCCAGAGACTCTTTTGGCCTCACACCGACACGTTCCCAGAATAGTCTGCTGTTCTTTGCTTCCACACAGACGTTTGGAGTATGATTCTATCTAAAAGGTTGCTTCACATTTGTCAGTCCAGTCCATGATGTACATTGCCCAAAGTCAGCTGGGTGGGTGCTGATGGCCTCCGAGCTCATCCACAATCTTAATGAGGACAAGCACTATCGAAAATGAAGTGATACTCTTACACTGGTGTATATTTTGTGAAGCAAAAAAATATGAGGTCAGCATGCAAGAAAAGATGCTGGAGTGACTTGATGAATAGTGCCGCCTCTATTGAGCTAGAGTGTGAATTTAGTGCCCTGCTCAAGGGCACCTCAACAGTGATCAGGATACAGTCTTGCAGCTCTCCAGCAACTAGTTCAAATTTTGAATTTTAGAAAGCCCTCTTAGAGTTTCTCCCCGTCACCTCTATTGTGGGGTCAGTGGTTTATTTTACAGCTCAACTGACACAGAATGGAGTGTAGACTTTGCACATTTCGAGCAGTCAGTAAAGCCTCTAAATCCCATTTCAATGGCTGGCGTAACCCGCTCCCAAACACAGTGGCCAGTCGCCTCTCACTCAACTCTTGTAGGGTTTTTGTTTTGTTTTTAACTTGCACTGCACAGTGTCCTATCATGGCTGACATGTTGTTTTATAAGTCCACACGTGTCTGTATGTTTGAACTTTATGCTGCATGACCACGTACTGTATGTTCTGTATGTCAACAGGTGAAAAGTGGTTCAAGAGTGGTGTCGTGTGAAAGTCCTGTCATCACCTGACACATTGAATCAAATCAGGACGCAGACTAGCATCTCTACAACAACTAGTTGACATATTTCATCTTTTGTCTGCAGCGGCACTTCAACTAAAAGTCCAAACAGATGAGCCATTGTCTTCTTGTAAAATGTTCTTTTATCCAAAGAATGATTGTGGTGTGAAATGTCATGGAAGCAAATAGAACAACACAGAGGGGGGAAAAAAACAACGTGTGACAAGCACTGAACATGTAACCTTCAAGCTAAGAGATGAACACATGAACCAATGATTATTATTGTCACAAAATAATGGAGTGATTCAGTGCAGTCTAACATCACTAATCTACAACCACATTAATAAACAAACACGTCTGTGACAATGACAATCACAACTGTGCATTACCAACTTCACACTGCACAGTTGTGCACAATGTGTGATTGCTGCGTGCACTATTAAGTACAGTATAGTACAAATGATTATTTCTGTAGTTTAAAGAAATGTAGTCATAACAGTGCCACCCTGTGGCCACTTGGTATATTTTACCCAAGAAGGAGCTCCTTTGTCATGTAGCTTTTAAATAGGACATAAAAGAACACTTTTTTTTTCTTTTGCATTAAGTACTCATGCATTTTAACTTTCACATGTATGGACATGGACATGCAATAAAAGAACTCAACTCAACTTTATTTATAGAGCAATTTAAAACCAACCTTTACGGCATGCAAAGTGCCGTAAAGCATAATTAAAGTAAAATACAAGTATATAATTAAAATACAATAAAATGCAAAAACGATGCTGAGTCAAAAGCCAAAGTACAACAAGAAAAAATAAAATATAATAACTCAAAAACACTGTTAGATACAAAACACTTTAGTAGGCTGACAGCACTAATTTAAAGATTTATTTATTTATTTATTTATTTTAAAGATGAATATTTGCAAACCAAGAAGCAGGCTCTTTTTTATTTTTTTTATTTTATTTTATTTTATTTTTTTTATTTATTTATTTTTTTTTTTACCAACAAGGAGACATCATAATGTGAACCTCCATTACAGCAATAACACAGCTCACTGAGCACAAGTTATCTGTTATGTGGACCTGTGATGGGAAGTGACACCAGCATGCCAAATTGTTATTTGATTAAGTTGAGATAATATTTGTGGCCCTTCAACTCCCTTTACTCTAAAACAATGGCTTTCCCCCTAATCATGAAGAAAATGGTAGGCCTATTTGTTAATAAAATGAATGGATTGATATAAGGGTCTAAATGATTTGGGTTAAAGATGTTATTTCTGGCCACTTACACTTTGTAGGCTGCCCCCTACTTGACACGACTCAGCAGAGTCGGTGAAAAACAGCTCCCAGAAATGCAGGCTCAGAAGAGGAAAACAATCTCGATTTGTTTTTGGTGATAAACCGATTGCAAAAAGCTTGCTCGCAGGCAAGTCAGCGAAATTTACAGAGGTGCCCCTGCACACAGGCAGGAGACACGGAAGTAACAGAAAACACTTGCAAAAGGCAAGGACCAATTGGAAAACACAAAACACCTGCAAAAGGCAGGGAACGCGAATGTAACAAAAAACGCTTGCAACTGCAAGGAGAACTAACATAACCAAAACGCTTGCAAACGGCAAGGAGAACTAACGTAACAAAAAACCACTTGCAAAAGGCAAGGACTATAAAACACAAAACACTTGCAACCGGCAAGGACGACTCGAAATGCACACGGTATCAATCAACTCGGGAATATCAACAAAAGGCGACGCGGAAACACACACGTGAATAAAACTTAACTAAGGGCGACGGCAGATTCAAAACAACTTTACCAACAGGAGAACGCGGAGAACACTTGGACACAATGGTGAGCAAATAATAATCCGACAGCTTGCTGTGCAGCTCGGAGTCCTTTTAAAGGCCTAATTGCCAACGCGATGCAGGTGCGGGGCTGGGGAACGCCCCCCTCGTTGTTGGCACTGGAACACACACACAAAAAAAGCACAACAGGCTGAGAACCGAACCATGACAGTACCCCCCCCTTAACGGACGCCCCTTGGCGGACCACCTGGCTTATCTGGATGAGCAGCATAGAAGGTGTCGAGCAAAGACGGGTCCAGGATCCAGGAGCGGGGGATCCATTGCCGCTCCTCCGGTCCGTAACCTTCCCAGTCGACCAGATACTGGAAGCCCCGGCCCCTGCACCTTGAGTCCAAGATTTCTTTGACCGTGTAGACAGGATCCCCATCGACCACTCGGGGAGGAGGCGGCGCGGGTGCAGGTGGGTTCAGCGGGCTGGGAGTCTCTGGCTTGAGGAGGGAAACGTGGAACACTGGATGGACCTTGAGTGAAGGCGGCAGACGGAGTTTCACAGTTACGGGGTTGATGATGGTGAGTATTTCAAATGGTCCGATGTAGCGCGGACCCAACTTCTTTGAGCAGCCAGCCAGACGCATGTCCCGGGATGAGAGCCAGACCTTGTCTCCTGGCTGGTACGAAGGCTCCGGACGCCGCCGACGGTCCGCAATCTCCTTATTGCGGGCCGCTGAACGGGATAGCGCCGCTCGGGTCTCCCGCCATACCTTGTGGGCCCGCCGGAGGTGATGTTGGATGGTGGGCAGCTCGACGGGACCTTCTTGAGAAGGGAACAGAGGTGGCTGGTAGCCGTACGCCGCCTTGAAGGGTGAGAGACCTGTCGCAGAGGACGGCAGAGTGTTCGAGGCGTACTCGATCCAGGAGAGGTGCGACGACCAGGATTCCGGGTTGTGCAGGCAAACACATCGCAGAGCAGCTTCAAGGTCCTGGTTGGCCCTCTCCGTTTGGCCGTTGGTCTGGGGGTGATATCTGGAAGACAGACTGACTGTGGCGCCCAACAGCTTGCAGAATTTCCTCCAGACCTGGGAGATGAATTGAGGACCACGGTCGGACACCAAGTCCACTGGAATGCCATGAAGACGGAAGACATGACGAACGAGGAGTTGTGCAGTTTCCCAGGAAGATGGCAGTTTGGCGAGGGCAACAAAGTGAGTTAATTTTGAAAATCGGTCGACCACTGTCATGATGACCGTGTTTCCCCTGGACCGGGGGAGGCCGGTGATAAAGTCTAGCGAGATGTGCGACCAAGGCCGCGCCGGGATGGGTAGCGGCCTTAACAGTCCCATCGGCGGCTGGTGGGACGATTTCCCGCACGCACAAGCGGTACATGCCTTGACGAACTCAGTAACGTCCTTTTTCATGTCGGCCCACCAAAACCGCTGGCCGACCAAGGCAAGAGTCCGGTTAATTCCCGGGTGACAAGCAACTCGTGAGGTGTGACCCCACTGGAGGACCTCAGCCCGCACCGGCTCAGGGACAAACAGTTTCTCAGCCGGGCACTCCGCCGGAACAGCAATCCCTTCCTGTGCTTCCATGACTCGTCTCTCGACCTCCCATCGAACTGCCCCCATAAAGCAATGTGCGGGTAGGACCGGTTCCGTTTCTGCCTCCGGCGTGGCCGCATCGTGGATCCGGGACAAGGCGTCTGGCTTCTGGTTCCTGGATCCCCGGCGGTAGTCCACGACAAAGTTGAACCTTGTGAACAGTAAGGCCCATCGTGCTTGCCGCGAGTTGAGTCTCTTGGCTGACCGAAGGTATGCCAGGTTTTTGTGGTCCGTCAACACTCTAAAGGGTTCCTTGGCGCCCTCCAGCCAGTGTCGCCACTCTTGAAGAGCCAAGACGATTGCCAGAAGTTCCCTATTCCCGACGTCGTAGTTCGCCTCAGCTGGACTCAATCGCCGGGAGAAGAAGGCGCAGGGATGGAGCTTCCCGTCTTCTGGCAACCGCTGGGACAGGACCGCCCCCACTCCTGAATCCGACGCGTCAACCTCGACCACAAAAGACAAATCTGTATTAGCGTGGATGAGCACTGGCGGGTTTACAAACTGCTGTTTCAATTTCAGAAATGCATCTTCGGCAACAGGTGACCACCTAAAGGGTACTTTACTTGACGTCAGTTTAGTAAGGGGGGCTGCCCGTAAACTATAGTCTTTGATAAAGCGACGATAAAAATTAGCGAATCCCAAAAATCGTTGTAGCTGTTTACGGGTTTTGGGGGTCGGCCACTCGACCACGGCTTGAGTTTTTACCGGATCCGCCCGCAGTTGCCCTCCCTCGATAATGAAACCCAGGAACTGCACAGACTTGGCGTGGAACTCGCACTTCTCTGCCTTCACGTAGAGCCGGTTTTCTAATAGGCGCTGGAGGACCAGGCGGACATGTTGCCTATGCTCGTGAATATCGCGTGAGAAGATCAGGATGTCATCGAGGTACACAAAGCAAAAAGTGTTCAACATGTCTCTAAGGACGTCATTAATTAAACATTGGAACACGGCTGGGGCATTCGTCAGTCCAAACGGCATGACACAGTATTCAAAGTGTCCTAGTGGTGTCTTGAATGCAGTCTTCCACTCGTCCCCTTCCCGTATTCTCACTAAATGATAGGCGCTTCTCAGGTCTAACTTAGAAAAAATTCGGGCCGACTGTAACGGAGCGAACGCTGAGTCGAGCAAGGGAAGGGGATATTTATTCTTAACTGTGATATCATTTAGGCCACGGTAGTCGACGCAAGGGCGGAGTGTCTTATCTTTTTTCTCGATGAAGAAAAATCCCGCGCCTACGGGAGACTTGGACGGGCGTATCTGACCAGATGCTAGCGACTCATTAATATATTCCCGTAAAGCGTCCTGTTCCGGCTGGGACACCTGATATAACCGTGACCCCGGCAACTGTGCCCCAGGAATCAGGTCAATCGCACAATCATACGGACGATGGGGCGGTAATGCTTGTGCATGATCTTTACTAAAGACTTTGCGTAAATCATGATACTCCTTGGGGACGTGGTCTAGGCATACCGGTTCGGGGGTTAAACTTGCTGGCACCGATGTAGTCCCTCCTGCCGACTTCAGACAGTGGGCATGGCAGAAGGGACTCCAGTTCTCCAAAGCCGGCTTCTCCCAATCTATATCCGGATTATGGGTTCGTAGCCAGGGAAGGCCCAACACTAGGGGCGCAGAACGGGACGGCATAATAAAAAACCTCCTTCTTTCCTCATGATTTCCCGAGAGTTTTAAGTTCAGAGGACCGGTAGACAGTCGGACCTCTGCCAATAAGTGCCCGTTGAGGTCGAAAACCTTTTTAACCTTTTCTAAGGTCTCTACCGGGCTTCCTAATGCTTCCACCACACACGGGTCTACAAAGCAATCATCCGCCCCAGAATCGATCAACGCACTCACCCTAACACTCAACCCGTATCCCGACAGCTCCCCCGACAATTCTAGCCGTCTATCACTAAGTGACGACCCCGACGGTGGGTTGGGTTCGGTTCTCCCCGGTTCGTGCTTACCCAGGTCAGCTTCCGGCTCGGCCTTCAGGAGCTGATCGGCCCGGCCCCCTAGTCGGGCGGTCGGTCGCGTCTTGCGGGTAGGTCGTGCTGGGCACGACGCCACTCGATGCCCCGGTTGACCGCAGTACAGGCAGGCACCAGCGAGCCACCGGCGACGACGCTCCTCTGGGTGCAGACGTCCACCACCCCCTTGCATGGGCTCCCCTCCATTGTCCGGCGGTCCAGAAAGGGTGCGGGCGGCGGCGTCGTTGAGGAAGAGTCTGCACCTGTCCTCGTTCGCGGCTGCTCCATGCCGCTCCACAGCGCGTTCTCGGCCCCGTTCCCGTATCCGATTGTCCAAACGGATCGTGAGTTCAATGAGACCGTCTAACGAGCTTGTGTCGTCGCGGACTGCCAGTTCATCCTTGAGCTGTGTATTAAGTCCTCGACGAAAGACACTCCGCAACGCACAGTCTCCAAACCCGCTCTCGGCGGCCAGTATGCGAAACTCGATGGAATAATCAGCGACCGATTTCTTCCCCTGAACTAAGTCTAGCAACCGACCCCCGGCCTCTCTCCCCCTAACCGGATGATCGAACACGCGTTGAAATTCACCCACAAAGTTGGAAAAAGAGGACCGAAGGTCTGGTCGCGCGTTGCTCACCACCATAGCCCAGGTAGCGGCTTGACCAGTCAGGAGGCTCATAACGAACGCTACTTTGGACGGACCACGAGCGTAAGTAAACGGTTGCTGGTCAAAAACGAGCGAACACTGATGCAAAAATTGACCGCAACCTCCAGGCTGTCCATCGTAGCGTGACGGGTGGGGCAAAACAGGTTCTCTATGCGTAACCGGGAGTGCCGACATGGCAGTGTCCGAACGCGGAAGTTCCGGGGTCTGCACCCCGCGGGAACTGAGCTGTTCGAGTTTTCCGAACATCTCCTCACAACGATGAGCTAGCCTGCCGACCACCTCTTGAAGACCGATCAAGGTGGTCTCGGTTTGCCCGACCCGTTGTCCCTGGCTGGCCAAAGCCCGTCTCACCTTTTCCGAGTCTGCGGGATCCATGGTCGGATTATTCTGACACGACTCAGCAGAGTCGGTGAAAAACAGCTCCCAGAAATGCAGGCTCAGAAGAGGAAAACAATCTCGATTTGTTTTTGGTGATAAACCGATTGCAAAAAGCTTGCTCGCAGGCAAGTCAGCGAAATTTACAGAGGTGCCCCTGCACACAGGCAGGAGACACGGAAGTAACAGAAAACACTTGCAAAAGGCAAGGACCAATTGGAAAACACAAAACACCTGCAAAAGGCAGGGAACGCGAATGTAACAAAAAACGCTTGCAACTGCAAGGAGAACTAACATAACCAAAACGCTTGCAAACGGCAAGGAGAACTAACGTAACAAAAAACCACTTGCAAAAGGCAAGGACTATAAAACACAAAACACTTGCAACCGGCAAGGACGACTCGAAATGCACACGGTATCAATCAACTCGGGAATATCAACAAAAGGCGACGCGGAAACACACACGTGAATAAAACTTAACTAAGGGCGACGGCAGATTCAAAACAACTTTACCAACAGGAGAACGCGGAGAACACTTGGACACAATGGTGAGCAAATAATAATCCGACAGCTTGCTGTGCAGCTCGGAGTCCTTTTAAAGGCCTAATTGCCAACGCGATGCAGGTGCGGGGCTGGGGAACGCCCCCCTCGTTGTTGGCACTGGAACACACACACAAAAAAAGCACAACAGGCTGAGAACCGAACCATGACACTACTGATATGGAGTATAAAACAGGAAGCACGATCTCTTATATGTTTACTAATTAAACAAAATAAATGTATATTATTATGAATGAACATATTTGTGAATTCCTGACACAGCCCATCCATTTGTTTTTTAAATTCACTTATTAATTTATTTGTATTTGGGGTTAGGGATCTGTAATGGTGCATAGCCTTAATTTATAGGGGCAGTGGATGGGGAATCAAACTGGTAACCACTGCACCAACTTTCCCAAATTATTAACCACTAGAAAAGAAAAGAATAGAATAGAATAGAATAGAATAGAATACTGTCCGACACAAATGGTGACAGAAATTCCTCTTCAACCAGGCTCTCAAAAACAATCCCACATTCCCATCCAGACACCTTTCACATTAAAAACACGCTAAAAAACAAAACAAAACAAAAAACACAGAATTAAAACATATCACTAATACATATTAAAAAGTGTTATGTTCTAAGGTGTTAAGGTGTTCAGAAGGATTATAGCAGAGGGAATAAAAAAAAATCGATATATTTTTATTTAAATAATGTGAAATAACAATATATATTACACATATAAATATATATATATTTAGTGTATAAATTATGTTATTCTATTACCTTGTCACCACTTTTATAGCTACGTTTAAATTTCTATGAATGTTGTTGTTGTTTGTGACTTTAGGCTTGTCTCATCTGGGGCAAGTCTGTGAGTCACTCACACCTATATAGGCCAAAAGTGTGTACACACTTTCTTATTAAATGCATTTACTTTATTCTCATAACTGGTTACTTTGTAGATTCTCACTGAAGGCATCACAACTATTTATGAACTAATGTGGAGTTATGTACTTAAAAAACAAAAAACAAAACTGAAAACATGTTTTATTTGTTTACATATATATATATATATATATATATATATATATATATATATATATATATATATATATATATATATATATATATATATAATTTATTTCGTTTATTTTTATTATTTTTTTAATTCACGATTGGGGCTGGCAGTGGCCTGGTATAAGGCACACTCACCGGGGATTATAGGTTTACTGTCTGTGCGTCAATTTGACGCTTAATTTAAATGCTCTCTGCTGTACAGTTGCAGCTAACTGCATTGAATGCAACTTTGTTGCAGTGAAGAAAAAAAAAGAAAAGAAAAAGACATGGGGTGGAGGCGAGAGAAAGAGAAAGGGAGAGAGAATGATGGAGGAGGGGATGGGAGGGACAGAGGGGAGGGGAAGCGGAACCCGGATGCTGATGCTGGCCGTATTGGATGAATAGTGGGATGCAGGAGGGGAGGAGGATTAAAGGGAAGGGGACCGTTCCGGACTGCAGAGTGCTGCATGAAGGCCATCCCGTCAGAGATGAGCAACTTCTGAAACATTCCCATCTTTCTCCTAAGTGAGCTTTTTTGGGCTGTTTTATTTTTCGTTTGTGAAGAGGAGGAGATGCGGGCATAGGATGAGCACGATCGGCCGAGGAGAGAGACTAGAGAGCTGTGCAGTCCGTCAGGCCAGCTGAACCGAGGATGCCGCTTCGGGCTTCCTGGAACAAACGTAACCGGCGACTGCACTTTTCCCGGTTCTCCTGATCCAAACAGCGCACATCTCCGTTGGGAACCAGGGCGGGTTCGCCTTGTCTGGACCGGCCTGTCCGCGCCTCTTTGACGCTCCCCCCGCCCTCATCCGTCTTCCTCTATTTCCTGATGCAGGGCCGAGGAGGGGGGGTGAGCCAAAGAGTGTACCGGATATTGGAAAAGCCATTCTGGATGCTGATGCTGCTGTGATAATAGCCGATTATCTGGACTAACGTCGAATGAGCACATGAAGACAGAAGCCATCGAGGCTTTAGAGAAGAACAAACAAGCTCAGACGGATTCGGAAATGTATTTTTGACATGAGGAGAGAGGAGGGGGGGTCCCTGTATCGATCAAGGCATGGATTGCATTCTGACTTGGGATATTTGAGACTCTGCACTTCCAGAAATCAATCTGTTAGTCTTCCTGTCCACGTCTGAGTAAGATCTGCACCACTTTAGTACAAACGCACGCACTAAAATAAGGAGCAGTCAGCTCTCATTTAGAACACTGAGTGTGGGGTTGCTATTCACATTTTGTGCAAGCACTTTCACCGTCACGTCATCCTCCTCTGATCTCCACGTTTTTCTACGTAAACGCCGCTCATTCCAGCAAAAGCCCACAATGGTTTCTTACTTTAGATTCTAGTTCCTTGTATTTATTTTGGGGTGGGGGCGGGCTCGGGGGCTACACGGCAAGCAAGTGAATGGGAGTAGCCTGCAGGGCCCGGCGATAGATCACGACCACCTCCGACGCCAAAGTCTTGGGATGAGCCTTGCTGCATTGCGAGTCCAAACGGGCAGACAGCTCTCTTGATTCGTCTGGTTTGAAACTGGCATTTTTTTTTTTTGCAATGTCGGGAAAGATGAGCAGCAAGGAACTGGGCCAGTCCAATCAGTATGTGGGGCCTTACCGGCTGGAGAAGACCCTCGGGAAGGGACAGACTGGTAGGAATTTCCTTACTGTAGTTTCATCTGTCAATGCTGCAACCACTTACTTCCTTGTTTAGAAATAGTCCATTCATTAGGTACACCCACATAATGTAACAAGATTGAATTTGGATTTACACTGGCATGACTTTACTATAGGCTACAGCAACTATTTGTTTTCGTGGCTGTCTGCGGCAGCATGGTGGGGAAGTGGTTTACTTTATATGTCTGCCTTATATTTCGACATTCTGGGTTTGAATCTTCTGTGTGTAGTTTGCATGTTCTCCGTGTGCCTGCGGGTGCGATTGTTAAGATAACTTAAGTTTCTAAATTACCCATGGGTATTGATGGCGTGAATGGGTGTTTGTGTACATGTGCCCATCTAGTCCAGACCTACCCCACCCCGGAGTCAACTAAGATTTCTGCTCCAATACCTTGGTCCCTAGTGAGGACAAGCGCGAAGATGGATAGATAAAATGCATTAGTGCGGCTGTCCTTGCCCTAGTGTATAACTGCATTGCATCGCGCTGAGAAACGTTTCCCCTCTCAAAGTATATAAAATAAGGTAACCAAGGCATTAGAAACAAAGCCACACTATCGATAGACACAACCTGTATTGATTAGTCACACTCATGCCCCAAAAGTGTCACTACAAAACCACTAAAAACAGTTTCATTCAGTATTTAATTTTTTAAATGGCTTGATTCACTCACACAGTGTTCTATTTGGAGTTTTAAAAAAGTTATTTAAAAAAAAAAACATGCTTCTATAAGGTTTCTCTCCTTTATATTGTCCTCAAATAAAAAAATAAAAAAAGACCCAAACAAATTAAACTGACTCATATTAGCCATGTTCATGAAATAATGATGGATGTCATCCCAGCCAAAACATTGGTCTGGCAGTTCGGAGGCTCTCTGGCTTCCTGGTGTAGTCTTCTTGTTTACCTTCAATCGTGTACCCCTCTCTGTGTTTCAGGACTGGTGAAGTTAGGTGTCCACTGTATAACCGGACAGAAGGTGGCCATAAAGATAGTCAACAGAGAAAAACTGTCCGAATCAGTTCTCATGAAGGTACCTTACATTTTCCATCATTCCGATGGCTTCACTGCAAGCCCAACGTCTCTGTTACCTTTGGAACATAAAAAGAAATCTATTGTTTCACTTTTTTCTGTCTTATGTGTAGGACTACATTTCGTACACAACATTGAGATGACTTAATTGAACTGTTAGCACCTTAGATGCCCTAGACTTATTCAGTTTCTCAATGGCCTACTGTTCATTAGAAATGTCAAACCTGGGGCAATAAACACAGAATCATAGTTTTTCCTGTAATCATCTGTGATCAACCTAAATTGGGATAATTCCAACATTTTGGTTTTGTTTGGTATTATTGCTACTCATACAATACATCACATGTCCAGTCTGCAGGTTTATATTGCATTGGAAAGATGCCCATTGACTACTCTATATTCTCTAATAGCAGGTTATTGATGCACAGATGTCTACACCAAAGGTTTTCTAAAGCACATTCCAGCTACAAGTCTTTTCTTCTATCTTGTAATGTGTTGCTTGTTTTTTTTTTTTTTAAATGTTATTTTATTTTCACGTTTTTTATCGGGGCACCAATGTAGCTCATTGTCAATTGATGACCTAACATAGAAGTCCAAAGGCTGGATGTATTGTTATCATCACTGACTTTTCCCTTGAATGCCATTATTATTATTATTTTTTATTTATTTTTTCCTGTTTATGATAGCCATATGCTTACTATATGTAGTCATGAGCAACTTCTGTATAACTACGGATGCAGGTAAATAGATATAAGCCAATCTGGGCCTATAAGGGCTTTAAGTGGCTCATGGACAAGCTGGAATGTCTGGTCACTGTCAATCATAGTGGCCCCTTACTTAAGGTTGGAGGTTAGCTCGAAAACCACAATATTATGGTTGACACGAAACAAGTTAGGACTTGGGCCAGAAGTGTGGTAGCTATGAAGTGAAGCTTTTTGTTGGACCACTTTACATTTTATGCATCTGTGCCTAAAGAATGAGCCGAAGTAGGGCTGGGCAATAAATCAAATTAATCCGATTAATCATGATTTTAAAAATCAAATTGTTGAAAATTTGCTAAATTGTGACCTTGAATTCATGTTAAAACTGATTTTGTATCAGTATATATTATTGTTGTCTAAACATTTTTCACAGGAATTATTTTTGAATACATGAAATATTTAAATAAATATTTGTTGAGTTTATTAGATTAAAATCAATTAAAATTGTAATTGTCCTGAATGATTTTATCTTTTGGTTATATCGCCCAGCCTTACCATGAAAAACTAGTTCCAAAACATTCTTCTACTCTTCTGGGAAGATTTATGTACATGTTGCATGTCCTGCGGGATGTTTGTCCATTCATCCAGAGGAGCTCACTGATGTCGTATCTCAAGTGTGGTACACGCAGACCAACAATCAAACCAGATTGTGCATTTTCCCTTCCTTCCCAATCAAAGTTAGCAAAGGCCTGATGTCTCTGAAAGATTATTTGGAATGATTATCCTGTGGTGTGGGATGTAAATCATAAATTATACTGTAAATCATTTCAATATTTTCATTCACAAATCCTCAGTTTGGCTGATCCATTGAACAATTGTTTGTGTTGAGTATTTGAATAAAGTAACGCACCTCCCAAGTCACTTTGCAGACAAGCTAATAGCTAACTAGTTATACTTTCACTACTACAGTCCCACTATTTCTTCATTTTTGTCTTTTTTTGCCAGTCAGGTTGACCTGAGGTGCCATGCGTGCTACCTCTCACTGGTCAGTCTTGATTGATACTATGACGAGCATTTGGATGTGTATTCTGTGCTGTGTTGAATTGCTCAAGAACACCACAAACTAAATAAGCAGTATCTCTCACATTTTCAAAATCAGCTATCATGTTGAAAGTCACCTTTCATTAACTGTCCCCACAAACCTTTGAAGCATCCATTTGTACAAAATACCCGCTGAGAAATTCAGATTACAGTTGAACTTGTTTAATTCAGTGATTAATATTATTGTGTCTCAAAACTTTTGTCGACGTCGTTTCGGGAGGTGTTCATTACTGCATGCATTTTCAAAGGGTTTCCATCATAACAATTTACTTTCCGAATGCTCCATCCTACGCTTCCCTTTTTGCCTCATTCACAGGCTTGAAATGCAAAACCTTTAATGGGGTCGACCACCTCTGCTGACTATCTTAGCACTCTTTCTTCCTTCCGTCCTGTGCCTCTGCCCACTTATTCTCCATTTTCTTCTATTTTAACACCCCTATCTCTATTTCTCTAAATCCTGCCCCATCCGGCTCTCCCTATCTCGCTCCATCTGTCACTGCAGGTGGAGAGAGAAATAGCAATTCTGAAACTAATTGAGCACCCTCACGTTCTGAAGCTGCATGATGTCTATGAAAATAACAAGTATCTGTGAGTATCTCTGTCTCCCCGCTGACTGAATGAATCTCAACAAAAACGTCAATCTGTTAGATAAGCATAGTATGAGTTTGCATTTATAGAGGCAGCATCAGCAATGTTTTGATGCCGTGCGTGTATTGATGGTTTATTTCTGTTTCCGAGTCATTTCCGTCTCCTCGCTGGCTTTCATTTTCATGGTCGTTGTCTGCCTCTCATGCTGCCAGGTACCTGGTGTTGGAGCATGTGTCTGGTGGAGAACTCTTTGATTACCTGGTGAAAAAGGGCAGGTTGACCCCCAAAGAGGCCAGGAAGTTCTTCAGACAGATCATCTCCGCTCTGGACTTCTGCCACAGTTACTCCATATGGTCAGTGCTCTACAGTTAAAAATAGTTTTGAGCTCAAAGTGAATTGGTATGGTTGGGTCTGATTATCATATGGTGTATGTAGCTTGAGTTTGATCATCTACTATAAGAGCGATTATCTGGGTTGCTCAATCAATCTGTTGGTCAGGATCAGCAGTGCAAGTATTGCAGGATAGTTACTCCTCCGGTGAGGACATAATTCTCTCGTGATTGCGCACAAACCACCAAGTCTGTCAACAACAATGGCAGCCGCGTCTACGTCGTTTTGCACAATCTCCTTAGATTGTTTATACTTTCACAGCAAAACGTTTTGCGTGATGTTGTACTTGAATCACCCGGCCTTGTCACTTCTCCTGTGTTCTTCTCACTGATTTGTATATATTACTGGATAGCCAATAGCCTATACATGCCCGTGCAAGCCGTTGAAGCCACAGGGCAGCCATCTTACGCCTCCCATCTCGCGAGCAGATCACTGTTTAAACTACTTTGAAGACCCCCTTTTCTTTTATCGCTCAGTTCCGAGACCGCAATATTAAATTTGACTGTCATCTTTTGTTTAATTATTTATCATTCTTTCATAAAATATAGTAAATAATAGGGGTGTGAATTGCCTCGTATCTGACGATTCGATTCGTATCACGATTCACAGGTCACGATTCGATTCGATACCGATTAATCCCGATACGAATTTATAAGTCGATTGTTGCAATTTTTTTAATTCAAATTTAGAAAATACTAATCAGTAAACTTGTACCGTCTAAGATTTGTATGAAAATGTATTATTTATTTATCTGAAACTTCAGTCTTATACAGGTTGTAATCTATTTCATGTTTGAACAGAATTCAAATAAAATATTAAGGCTTAATGTTCCGTTCATATAACATTCTTCCATGCTTAAGGTGTGAATCCTAACCCGAAGTAAGACATTTTGTTGAATATTTTTCAATTAAAAATGGAACTTTAAAAATCGATTCAGCCGCCTATTGAATCGATTCGAGAATTGCGCGATGTAGTATCGCGATATATTGCTGAATCGATTTTTTTTAACACCCCTAGTAAATAAGTTTCCTCCTGAAACATCATTAAGCATATAATTCATACATGTATTTAAAGCAAGTTGTAAAATGTCTGAAGTCCTCTTGTTTATGTTTAGCAAATTTAAAACATCATAAATCAGGCTGTTTCTACTGAGTAATGTCTCAAATGTTCTCTAATTTCGCTACTGTAAATGCATAGGATCATATGCCGAGAAACGTTTCTTGGGAGGAGTAACAAAAGACTTATGCTGCATTCGAGGATGGTCGGAAATGCGGAAACATCCGAGTTGAAACTTCCCAGTTCCGACCTCAAAGCGTTCGAGGTGAAAGTAAACAACCAAAATGGCGGATAGTGATATTCTTTTATATTTTGATCCTCAAAACTTAATTTGACCTCCAGAAAACTTACTTTTTTGCAATTTTGCTTCATTTATTGTAGCATTCCATACAGTTAAGTATTTGACCGTATAATTTCATGCAGGGATATAGTGGCAATACTGTCACGTACGTTGCGTTACGTGAAGTTATGGCGAATACTTATGAATGAAAAAAGCTATCTAGTTTCATACTCGAGTAAATTATTATTTTTTGCCATTCAGAGTGACGTCACATTGTAGTCCGCCGGTGAAGTCGGGGTCCTTTTTTTCCTTCCGACTTCACAAGTGGAATTTCCAAGTTCAAGGGGGCGTTCCCATACACACTTCCTGGTTTGAACTCGGAAAAGTCCGATTTCCGGCCATCTTCGAATGCAGCATTAACTTAAGCTATCCAGATCAGTGGTTCATCTTCTTCGCTGATTCTTCTTCTCCACTTTCTGTTAACTCCCCATGGCAGCGCTACAGCGCCACTCCAGACTTGGCATATATATTACAGCCGTTAAACGTGCTAAGCGTCTTCTTTTGGACACTCGCATGTCTTGAGACGGTTCTGTCTGTACAAGATTTGTTTGAGGAACGAAGCCAGCTTTGCTTCCGTGTAAACAGGGCCTAAGACTCAGAAAGTTTTGCCATCATAAACCTTTTTATTAATTGCACAGGCCATGCTTTAAATAACATTTGAACATTCTTTCAAGTACAACAACAAAAGTTAAATAAAAAACTGCATCAAACAAAATAAAATAAAATACTCACCCCTAGTGGCTTTTGGAATTCAAGGAAGTGAAAACTAGTGACTCTGGTAGCTTTTGGTAAACATTCCATTCTTCTTGTATCGTTCTGCCAAAGTATTGCCACTTAAGCCATATTTTACTGAGCAACCAGGACAGATATTTATACTTAAAATGCTACTGCTATAAACTAAAATGTTCACTTTATGGTTCTTTAGCCATCTTCACACATCCTTTGAGCTAATCGCTGGTGCACTTCTGGTGTGTCTCACAAAGCACACTCGCGCACACATAAAAAAGCACTGCAACTAAGATGGTCAATGCGCAAAAAAACAAACAAACAAACAAACAAACAAACAAACAAACAAACAAACAAACAAACAAGATTTGCTGAAGAACTTCATGATTTTTCTTGTACAATGAATAACTTTAAATACAATTTTTTTCCACTTGCGGTCGACTGAAGATGACGTCACCTGTGCTGAGGAAGTAGGTAATGACCAATCATGGCTCACCTATTTTCTGGGTTTGGTCGCAAACTGAGCCATGATTGGTGATGACTTGTTTCCTGTTTTTAAAGGTATTAATTGTACATGAAAAAATGATGAAGTTACCAAATTGTTTCTGGACAAAATATTAACTTTTTGCTGCTGAAAATGGCTCAATGAGTCAAGTATCCCTTCGATGTTTCCCTATTTGAGGTTCCATTGTAATGTTGTGTATCTTCAGTCACAGAGATTTGAAGCCTGAGAATCTTCTCCTGGATGAGAAGAACAACATCAGGATAGCAGATTTTGGCATGGCCTCATTACAGGTTGGGGACAGTCTACTAGAAACGAGTTGTGGGTAAGTCTTCCCTTTTTTTTGTTCAGGTCCTCATTCATAATACTGTATTTGACAATGTACGATCTTGCAGTTAGTTTGTCGAAACGCACTTTGCACGTGCCAATCTCATCCCCCCCAAACCCAGTGAGTCAGTTTGCTTCCGTGATGTCAAGCACGGCATGACCTCCGGCCTATCCTGATTTCAATTCAAATGAGGGAGGCCACAACGTTGCGCTCATCTACGAAAATACAAAAAGAAAGAAAACTCCCATGACTGCACTTGGCGCTAGACTTGTGCTGGGAATGAAAATAGGTCCCTGAGAGTATGAAAATCAATGTGAAAAAAACATTGTCTCTTTTTCATTATAGATCCCCGCATTATGCTTGCCCTGAAGTAATAAGGGTAAGTGAGTGTGTGTATACATATGTAAGTGTTTGTTTCTGCATGTGTAATGCAATGTTGTTCTGTTCTAGGGTGAGAAGTATGATGGCCGTAGGGCAGATGTCTGGAGTTGTGGAGTCATCCTTTTTGCACTTCTTGTGGTAAGGTTTTTTTTTTTTTTCATGCTTTAGGTGTTTTTATTCTCAATCTTTGAAATAATTAATAATTTCTCCTATTAATTTGATCATATTCATTAGGGGTGGGAACCTCTGAGTACCTCACGATACAATACGCAATACAAGGCTCACGATAACGATTATCTCACGATATGACGATACCGCGATTATCGATGTATTGGTCAGGTAATGAATCCACGATAATCTACGATAAAACTACTACATAAACTGACGTTTTTCGATGAGAAAAGTTTCTTTTTGTCCCATTACTGAAACACAATATTAATGTCTTCTTCTCAGTGAATACTTTAGTGTATATTTTTTAAACAAATACTAATATATTTTTAACAGATAAACTTTCCGTGAACAAATTTGTCTTTCTTAAACACTATTGTCATGCACCATGTCAGTCAGTTACATAGTAAATTGTTTCATTTTATAAAATGTGACAATTTTTTGTGTAACATTGCAAAAGTAAATCAATAAATAAAACGACTTAAATATTAAATCCAATTCAATTAATATTCCTCAGATTGTGTGCTTCAAAAAGTCTAAACAAAAAAATGTGTTATAAAATGTTAAAATTGAAGATATAATCCACATTTTTCATCGAAACGTCTGCAAAACTAAGTCAGTTGCTGGACAGATAAATGTCTTATGCAAGTAAAAGTAAGCTCTTCGCCTGAAGACTTGCGTCCATTTCCCCACCACGCTTATGAGGCGCTCCCCCTAGTGGCCCACCACATAATTGCTCAATAAGTCATGAACAATGGAGCCGTTATAGTGGCTGTATATTAACTACAGATATTGCGATACTTGTGTCGGCATATCGATAATCTATCGGGAGACAAAGTATCACAATATCGATATATCGTAACACTCCTAATATTCATATCTATACAGTACCGGTATATTAATTATAGATGGAAGAAATGCTGATGAAAGATTTTCTTTCCATGTGTTTATTTGAAGGCTAACCCATTTTAAATCACACGCAGACGTTCAATGCTTTATAACAAAAAAGTGTGTGTGTGTGTGTGGGGGGGGGGGGGTGGTCTGTGTGTGTGATGGAGGGGGAATCAGATGACAGTTTAGATTGAAGCACAACTGTATCTTTTCCAATTAAAGATAGACCTCACACAGAAAATTAAGTGAATTATTGGAAAGTCGGGTTGTAACGATAACGACAATCTTGCGATATTAAAATTGCCACGATATTGTCATCGTCTTGTCACGATATTAAGAGCAGCACATCTATTAAAAATACTTTGTTGTATTCCATTTGTGCATTTCTAGCATCCTTCTGTGATACTGATTAGTTTATTAGTGCAGTTTAATTTGAATTAGGAATGTTTTGGCTACTGCGGCGCTTACCACTCTCATAAATCAGTCATACCAGCAGCAAATATTTTTCATCTAACATGATACTTTGTGCCACTGAGCCAATAAGAGCACATGCATTTTTTAAATCACTAACATCCCCACAACATCGAGATAATTATCGAATCGTGAGGTTCATATTATATTTCTCGCTTCATGACGTTTGTATATTGATACATCCCTACCAGTTCAGCAAATACAAACACAGTTGAAATAATACAGAGACACTAATTTCCTCTGTATTAATAGTCATACTATTCATGTTCCATAAGTTTGTAAGGTTGCATTTTATGAAGAATGATGAGAGACTCATTTGACCTTTCGAAGACAGTTCTGAACTTCTACTTGAAATCATAGTTGTGGCATTGTGGCTGACTTTTTGTTGTCAATCTATAGACTGCAAACAAGACAGAATTGCAGCAGAGTCCATTATGTTTCATGTTCTCTTCTCTTCACAGGGCGCTTTGCCATTTGACCACGATAACCTACGGCAGCTCCTTGAAAAGGTGAAAAGTGGAGTATTCCATATGCCCCACTTTATACCACCTGACTGTCAAGCATTGCTCAAAGGGATGATAGAAGTCAACCCTGACAAGAGACTCACGGTAAGCTCGATACTTGTTTTACAATTAGTAGTATTTGATATAAGTATCAAAGGCATTAGTTAGAGTGGCGGGTGCCTACTTCATAATGGCATATTGCAGCCACCAACAGGACTGGAGTGGAACAACAATGCCTAAAGCATATTTTCAATCAAATGTTGAGGAAGACAGAGTGCCATCATCAAAATAAAGACGACTCAGTTGAAGCCAATACCAATGTTGTGATCATCTGACCCAGACACAGCAATTTGCCAAGTACAGAGACAAACTTGCCCTTTGTAGGCTCCCCCTGACAAATTAGGTTTGATCTCAAAGAGCACACGGGGCCAAGTGTTAATTCTGAAGTGAACGGCTACATAAAGCGTCATTAGAATGAGAACTCTTTGGCCCAGCATTAAAAATAGAGCTGCAAATATACTTTATTATAGTCTCGCTTCAAGTTTACCTTTGCACTCAGATTGTAAACTAATCCTCGGGATGAAAAATGAAAAGGATTATGTTATCACAAGGAAGAAAGAGCGATAACTGAGACACAGTGGCACCAAAAATACAAGCAGAGATAAAAGAGTACTGTCTCATCAGTTAGTCATTCAGTTACCACGGATCGCAGAGTTAATCAAAGCTGTGCATCCATCTGATGAACTTCTGATTAATGGAGCCCGAAATGAGGTCAGACACTCTCTCACTTTTGTTGAACAGCCGGTTCGCGTCATAGAAAGCACCCACTACACAGAGAGACACACATGCAAATAATGTTGTTGTCAGTTGTTGAAGCAAGCCATCTCTACTTCAGACCTTTTAAGGGTTAATTTTGAGTCAGGAATGGAAGTGTTTCTTCTGCGCTGCATATAAATGAGTGAAACTCTCACTGGCCTGCTCACTGCCGATTTACAGCTACAACAAATATTTTCACTGAAAGTGGATATACAGTGATATCATAAAACCTTCATTAACGGGCTGTAAAACGAAGTTAACTGCTGGCAATATGTATAAAATGTGTATTTTACCATATGATGATGCATGGAAAACTTGATAAGGAGCATGAAGAAGGAGGTTAATCGTCGATTGATTTTCGAAAAAAGTGGCTTTTAGGCAATTTCAGTACAGGTGGTCCTCTAGTTACGAACATCCAACTTACGGACATTCGCAGATATGAATAATCGCTGACTGATGTTCATAAATGCCATAAAATGACATATTGCGCTTGCAAGTTCACATTTTTAATTGCACATCATGCATTATGGTACTGTACTGTAGTTCCCCTTTCTACCACAACCCCACCGAGCAGCACCGCACCATGCTAGCAGAGAGGTCGCTATAATAGTTGTGATGTATTAAACTGCACACTGGATCCAGAATTTAGTTTTGTATTTTTGCTTTACAGCTTGAAGCAATACAGATCCACGCCTGGTACCAGTAAGTATATCCCTTTTTCAAAAGAAACATCCTTTATTATGTAGTTACATATAATTTGATCTGTTTTTTTATTTCCCCCATTAATTTTAATTTGTGAAAGCTTCCACTTACAGGACATTAGATACATCTTCGCAATGTAATAGATGCAACCATTTGACAATGATGATTAGTCCTGTCTGAAGTGTCTTGTTTACATGTAGAATAGCGGCTGTAATTGGCAGTGGTGTAGAACTGCACTGCATTATCCGCTGAGGTTCTTCTAATTATTTTGCTACTTGACAGGGACAGCATTAACACAGTTCCTCACCACAAGTTTCTAAACTTTACAGTATTTTCCATCTTAAAATATATGCTGTTGTTAATATTAACCTCTGACCTACTCTATGTTGCACTACTTGATCTTGTCTCCCATTGCTTTAAAATAATGTTGTCAACATGTTAAAATAGCAGACTGGCTTTCCTTCCGCTATCAGGAGTGGTCGCAATGAGCCGTGCCCCGAGCAGCCCCCTCCCCGTCGTGTGTGTGTGACAAGGGTGCTATCGTTGACCGACCTGGACCCTGATGTCTTGGAAAGCATGTACTCTTTAGGGTGCTTCCGGGATCGGGTCAAACTCACACGGGACCTCACAAGTCAAGAGTGAGTAATTAAAACCCATCTAACGTCTTCAAAGTGAATCACTTGTGCTTTAATCCTCACCTCCAGTGTGTGCGATCAGCACTGACTTACCCTTGACAGCGTTCTGTGACACAAGTTCTGGTCCGGTGTTGGACGAGAGGAAAATGGTCCAGAAAGTTGGCTGGAGCCACTTAAATAAAGCGTTTTTCTTCTAATAACAATTTGTGTTCAAAAGAGTGATACATTTGCATCACAAAACTCCCTTCTGAAAAAAAGTCAGACTCCATTGCCGCCAGGCACTACTTTTCTGTTCATTCGTATCACTGCGTGGCGCCCTGTAGACAGCTGATAGACGCGCTGCAGACAGCTGATCCGCGCGCCTTCCGCCTTCGAAGAGACAAACAACATGCAGATTAGTGCGCGTCTATCAACTGTCTACAGGGCGCCGCGCAGTGATACGAACGAACAGAAAAATGGTGCCCGGCGGTAATGCCGTCTGACTTTTTTTCAGGAGGGAGTTTAGTGTGTAAATGTATCACTCTTTTGAACACAAATTGTTTTAAGAAAAAAAACAAAAACGCTTTATTTCCGTGACCCCTGCCAACTTGCTGGACTATTTTCCTCTCGTCCACTCGTGTCACAACACACTGTCAGGGGTAAGTCAGTGATGATCGCACACACTGGAGGTGAGGATGAAATAGAGATTCATGTCCAAAAATCTGAACTATCGCTTTAACTACCATTTCTGCAACCGTTCTTTGCAGTTGAGAGGCTGCATCAAAGCCTTCTGTATGATCTAGCATTTTAAAAAAAATAAATAAAAACAAACAAACGTATAAATACGTCTTTGGGACACTTAAAACATTTAAAAAAACGTATTTATATGTTATTGGGAGCGAATGAGTTAAGCTACATCCACAGCGATTATGTTAACTATGTCTTTCCTTCACATCTCTTTTGTAGGATCAACTTACCTGCTCAAATTTAAATTTCATAGCTTCTCCTTTCCAATTGTTTTATGTGGAGTGGCATTCTTTTTTTTTTTTTTTTTTTTTTATTATTGTATTGATACGTCACATGTTCAAACTGCAGCGGTAGTTGTGAACGTCCCGTACCACACCACAAGATGAAAATCATTCACCCTAACCCTTGAATCTTGTTCTTTTTCTTTCGCTATCCAAAAGAAGGTTATGGGTGAATGATGCTGGATCTACTTGCCTTGTCTGCAGAGAGAACCAAGAAAAGATGATTTACTACCTCCTGTTGGACAGAAAGGAGCGCTACCCCAGCTATGAGGATGAAGATCTGCCACCGAGAAATGATGCTGGTAAGAACATTTCCTTCCAGCTGTTTCAACTCCCAAATATGAAATATATAACAACACAATATTTGAATTGGGCCTTGTAACTCGGACATTCCAAATGTTTTGTCCAAGATCCACCTAGGAAGCGTGTGGACTCCCCTATGTTGACCCGCCATGGCCGTTGTAGGCCAGAGAGGAAGAGTCTGGAAGTTCTTAGTGTAACTGAACAGGGCTCTCCCACCCCACCCCGCAAGAATCTGGACACGAATGCACACAGTCAAAGGTAGATCTCGATAAGGTTGATAGACAGAATATGTTGGACTAGATCTCATTTGTTGCTTGTCTGCTTTTTCCAAAAGGTCTCGATCAGTGAGTGGCGCATCCACTGGTCTGTCTTCTAGTCCGCTCAGCAGTCCCAGGGTAAGAAGTTGTCTTCATTCTACTCTGCTTTGTTCAGCTGTACTTTCCATCAGATAAAATTAGACAACTATATATTGTAGAACAATACCGTTAGTTGTCCTAAATCAGGGGTGTCCAAACTTTTTCATTTGAGGGCCACATGCAGAAAATCAGAAGGACGCAAGGGCCACATAATGTTATGAAACAAATTGTGTTTAGTCCTACAAATTGTACAAATAATTATTTTTGCTTTTGCATATTTAGAAAAATGCTACAGTATATAAACCAATTTATTTGTAATATGGCAGTCAATAGGGTTATTATAGTTTTGGAATTTTTCATTTGAGTTTTTATTTTGTTTTGAGTTTTGTTTTTTTAAATTTAGTTAATTTTAATTCGTTTTCAGGGTAGTTCTGGTATTTATTTATTTTTTAAATTAGTTTTAGTTCTTGAATAAATGCTGAGTTTTAGGTTAGTTTCAGTATTAGTTTTAGTTTAGTTTTGTTTGGGGGTTTTTATGCGTATTACTTGTGCACAATATTGAAAAAACACGGTGGGCGCGGCGTCATTATTTCGGTTGATATCAAAATAAATCTACTAAAAATCACATTTAAAATCATCCCCAAAGGCTCATGCATTAAATTAATTACCAAAGACTAAAACGAAGGGCATTTTTGCTATAATTATAGTTAATTTTATTTTAGTTAGTTTTGTAAACATAAAATGTAGTTTTAGTTAGTTTTCTTTTTTTAAAAAGCATCTTCGTTTTTATTTTATTTCCTTAACGAAATTGTTTTTTGAATTTTAATTTCTTCGTTAGTTTTCGCCAACTAAAATAACCTTTAATAGCACCTGTGTTTTTTTTGACACCCTCCCTTCTTACTTTGACCATCTCCAAACATTTTTGGTTTTTATTTTATTTGAACTGAGTCAAATGCCATTTTTAGCATACGTCGCGGGCCACTAAAAAATGGACGGCGGGCCGCAAATGGCCCCCGGGCCGTGGTTTGGACACCCCTGTCCTAAATTGTTATAGCCTCTTCCATTGACTGTGACACATTTCTTTAAAAGATCATATAACATTCCACAATCTAAATTGTTATTCATAGTGTTTTTTTTAATGTTCCCATTTATTTGAGATTTTATTTGTACATCTATTTTATAGTCACTAATGATATAGTGGTGCACTTCTAACTGTTGCCAGCAGAGTCGGTTCAGTTCTCACTCAGTGACAATGTGAATGTGTGTGGGAATGGTCGCCATTCATCCAGTGTTGCCAAAGGCATTCTGAAAGCTTTCACTCTTCACATTCTCAGCTGTATGGATCCCCCTATCAGACATGTCATTTTGGATCAGAGTTGGTGTGACTTGTTCAGTGTCAATATCTAATCTTTGAGTGTAAGGGTCATCAATTCATCGTCCATCTTGCTTGTTGACGAATCACTTCCATGCGTCATTTCATGACCATTGCTTTCTCTCTCATCTCTCCACACCCTGTCAGAGCCCGGTGTTCACTTTCAGCCAATCAGAAGTCACTTCAGCTTCCTCCTCTAAAGATCCCAAACCAGCGAGTGCAACCACCCCGCGGCCTATCCGCCCAGCGCCCGACCCCAAAACGCAGACCCTGCCGTCAAAAGGCCCCACTGACCGTCCCCATCTCAACTCTATGAAGTCCCTCCCTCTCCAGACCCCACGCACTCCATCACCATCCCCCTCTCCGCTGCTCTCTCCCATCCCTCGCTTTTTCAACTTCCCCTCTCCGTCTGTCTTCAAGTCCAAGAATGCCCACTCCTGCTCTAACTCCTCTGCCACCACTCCTCCTGTGTCGCAGGTCACGCCCCAAGGCTCACCTCTCCCCACCCCGTTGGGCACGCCTGTGCACCAAATCCAACACCCTTCCTCCACAACCCCTCCTTCCTCTTCCTCCTCGTCTTCTTCTCCCAGAGGGGATGGGTCTGGAGGGGCTTCTCTGTCACTGACGCCGCCCTCCAGCCCAGGTAGTAGTGGCGGCCTGGCCTCTTCTAGCTCCGCCCACTGGAGAACAAGGCTCAACTCTTTCAAAAACAACCTGCTGGGCTCACCACGCTTCCATCGGCGCAAACTCCAAGGTGAGAGAAGTTGCTTTCCTATTAACGAAGAGAATAGCCATCTGCTGTTATGACAGAGTGATTTATAGCAGGGGTCACCAATTCCGGTCCTCGAGGCCACCTAACCAGCATGTTTGGGATGCTTCCCTCTTACAACACACCAGATTCATATTATGTTACTGTTCTGAATATATTTACATCTGTGGAATGTATCACACCATTCTTCATACTTCTATGCAATCTTTTATCTTGTATTGCATTCTGTAATTAAGGATGTATCTATCATTAGGACTTTTACATTTAAATTTACTACCCCTTATCTCTTTTGTGTCTGCTTGTTCATTCTGTAGTCCCAACATCAGAGGACATGTCCAGTTTAACGCCAGAGTCCAGTCCAGAGTAAGAACATATTCATATTCCTTTTGAAATCTTCATGACTATAGGTTAGGTTGAAGAGTTGCGCGTGACATCATTGCAATGGGACAACATCTAGTAACTGACCTGGGAATTTAAAATAAGAAAATAACAGATGTGGGCATTCCGTCAATGTTGACAGGTCCGTCAATCTGTCAATAATGGACGCCCATTTTGTTAGCGATTGACGAGAAACTTCAACAAAATTTGACAAACTAAGCATTGACGGAAGCATCATCAAATGTGCGATACTGCAAATTTTGGTATCGATCCGATACCAAGTAAATACAGCTCAAGTATTGCCGATATTGATACTATTTGAAAATTGTAGCATATAATTTATTTATTATTTTTTAAATTAAGGTAGTGTGTGATTGAATTGCTTATTCTCAATTTCAACCTTTAAGTCTTTTTTTTAAGTTAATTGATTAATAGAAAATACTTTATCAATGTTTCCCCCACAAACATTCCAACCATGACAAAAAATTGTTTTTAATGTTCTTAAACAAAGTGCACAAAGTGATCATATAAAAGAAATGTAAATACTTTAGCATATGCTGTTCAGAAACTACAATTACAAAGATGTACTAAAAATGCTGCCTTCAACACTTCTTTTTCAACCTAAATAAACAAGATGTTAAAGATTATCATACAACAATACAAACCATAAAACAACATACCAAAAAAAAATTTAAAGTACAATATTGTATGTGTTCATGCAATCTACTACAAAGATGAACTACTAAGTCACGTGATGGCACACAATCGGAACACACTACTGTGACATGCTCATTATCTGTTTGACCAAACCACAGCAGTGCATAAAAGAGCCAAACTGAAACTACTAGGTCGATATTTTAGTGCTAGTATCGATCTGATATGGATACTGACTTGGTATTGATAATATCGATATTTGGATTGATCCGCACACCTCTACCATCAAAGTATTTTGTCAATGACAGACACCCACTTATGTCATGTTTGCCACACAGAGTTGGAAATTACAGTGTTAAAAGCATCACATTCACGTTATGAATAAACATGCTGCAAATTATTACAGCCTGCATTGTATCACATTGTAACAGCACAGCAAGTGTGATTTCACTTTAACCAGTCTATCAAAATCTTTATCTTTCACATCTTGACAACTGAAGAACATGGCTGGTCCACAGTCATGGTTTCATTAAGTGAAATGCTTGAAATGTACACAATCTTGCTCAAAACATTCATGGTGCAGGCGGGATCAAACTTAAAGTTAAACTTAAAGGAAGGATCAGCTGGCAGCAGTGCGTCAATTCGCTGTCTACAGGGCGCCGCGCAGTGATACGAACGAACAGAAAAGTAGTGGCTGGCGGTAATGGCGTCTGACTTTATTCAGGAAAGAGTATTGTGATGGAAATGTATCACGCTTTTGAAAACAAATAGTTTTTAGAAGAAAAATGCTTTATTTCCGAGACCCCAGCCAGCTTGGTGGACTATTTTCCTCTCGTCCAACGCCGAACCAGAACGCGTGTCACAGAACGCTGTCGGGAGTAAGTCAGTGCTGATCGCACACACGGGAGGTGAGGATCAAATTGAGATTCATGTTAAAAAAGCCGAACGATCCCTTTAAGTATTAAGAGATGTTTCTGTCATTTTGCCTTTTTACGCAAATTGATGTTGGTGACAATCGCTGTGATTGGCTGTATAGACCAAAAATGCCAATCAGTTGTGTAGCAATAGGACTTGCTTTTTTTTTTTTTTTATTCATACTTGGACAGTTTTGAGTGACAGACAGTGTGTGTTGAATGCACTGACCTGAATATCTGACTGGATAGCCGATAGGCCAAGACTTTTGAAGTCGCAAGGCCACCATATTGCTCCTCCCAAGAAACGTTTCTCTGCAAACGATCCTATACATTTTTTTTTATTTAATTAAAGAATTATAACAGTAATTCAACAAAAGATGCATCTGCCAAATCTACATTGTAATATTGGAGTCTAAGGAACTGAGTGACGAAAGGAAAAGGGTGTTTTCAAAGCAGCATATACTGTCCGTCCACTTGTTATTTTTTTTATTTTTTTGAAACTTCTTTAAAAAAAATAGTGACCAAACCGCCACAAGCGCCCCTATACTAAATGCCTACAAGCTGTATATGTCTAATCTGTACATAAACTGTATAGTTTACAGTAGTCTCGCGAATTGGCAGGAGCAAGATGGCCGCCCTGTGACTTCAACAGCCTGCACGGGCGTGTATGGGCGATCGGCTATCCAGTCATATATTCAGATCAATGGTTGAATGCGCTGACATTGTGGAAGCAGCGTTAATAAAAGTTCCCTGTGAGTGGGGTAATGCACAACAGGCATTTGGAGACGGAGCAAACTGAAACAAGTTGTTAACTTTTGTTTCCCCTCCAGTAGCCTGAGGAATCTTTTCTTTTCCATTTCATTACAAAAAAATATTTCAAAAGTTCCGTTAATTGTCATTATATTTACTACATGGAGACAAAGGTTCCACCTGAATTCAATGAACAAATTGAACTAATAAATGAGCACATCACTCTTATATAATGGGGTGTAATACAGTTGTGTGACGTCGGCGAGTTCCTTGCCCGGAGGAATGATTTGCATTTTCTACATAAATAGCCAATCAGTGATGTCTATTTAACACTGCACATGTCTGAAATGCACAGACTCTTACTTCGTCACGATTATAAACCCTGCATTTTACTTAGATATGTTTCTGATTGTAATTTTTAATGTTTGGAATGTTATTTCATGAAATAGTCATTGGTGTCTCAAACAATGACTTTGGAAGCGTGTTATGCAGTGTGCCATATCTACAGATAGGTGTCAGTAATGCCTAGCGCATGGAGTTTGATGTGAGTATGACAAAAAAAGTGGGAATTCCTGAAGGAAGGTCTATCAGTCTGTAAATCAGGGGTGACAAACTGCGGTCCTCGAGGGCCGGAGTTCTGCAGGTTTTATAGATTTCCCTACTCGTACTGCAGCTGATTCCAATTAACTCATTCACTCCCACCCATTTTCACTGAAGCAACCCCTTTACTGGATTTTGACTGCTTTTGCAAGACCCACAGAGTATTGTGCTCTATTGCTACAAAATATGAAATCTACCAAAAGAAAAATTTGCATCTCTTCTTTCATCAGGGAAAAAAAGTACATTTCTATCTGTTTCCGTTTTGGAGCAATTAGCATTAGAATATAGCTAAGTTTCATCACAAATCTGTTTAAAACAGTGGGGAAAAGAGTTTTTTGCAACACGGCTATGTTTGATCTCTTAAACTCTGCTGCCAACTGCTGGCTATTTTTGTAATAACTACCATTATTTCAAGCGTTTTCTTCAGTTCAGAGGCTGCATCAAATACTTCCGTATGCTCTAACATAAAAAAAAAAAAAAACATAAAAAATGTATAAATACGTCTTTGGGAGCAAATGAGTTAACAGGCTCGTTATCAGGCTTCTGCAGAGCTTGCTGATGAGCTGATCATGAATCAGCTGTGTTGAAGAAGGGAAATATCCAAAACCTGCAGGACTGCGGCCCTCGAGGACCGGATCTCGCCACCCCTGCTGTAAATGCAGGTGGGCATTCCTTTTTGACAGGTGTATCAGTGACGGATTGATGACTATGATGCCGTTCGACGTGAGATACTGACGATGACGGAAGGGTGTCCTGACTGTTGACGAATGACGGAAGCTCAAACTTCATTGACTTGCTCACCTCTGGAAAATAAGCATAAATAGAAATAAAAATGAAAATAAATAGAAGTTGCACAATCTATTACCACTGTAACACAAATTAAGACAGTTCCACGCTGACCAATCAAAGGAAAGCAGTGATCTAAAATAAAGTTGTTGTTTTTTTCAATTGGTGAATAAATGAATACAGTGTTCACAGACATTAGAATATCATAGAAAATTAAGTAATATGCATACGAGTTTTATTTTTACCATATCCTGATTCACCAAAATGTACCTGTATGCTGTGCTCTTGGAAACTAACAAATCTGGGGTTTAGCCTGCCTTTCAGCCATAGTGAGCTGGGATAGGCTCTATCCTTCCCTACCTTCCCTACTTCTTGTGTACTGATTAATTTTAAGAGCTCCCACTTTGATACACACTACTGAAATCATAAAATTGTTTCAATTATTTGGGGGTAAATCAACTCCTTATCATTGTCTCCACAAGCACTGTGTTTTGGTAATGTGCTTCAATAATGACCATTGATCTGTACATTATTTAAAAAAAATAAAAAAATAAATACATACATAAATAAATAAATAAATAAATAGATAGATATTTTATTTTTTAAGATTAGCAACAAAATAAATCTAGATGCAGCTGCTCACATGGTATGTGGTGCTATTTTTAGTATTTATTTATTTAATTTATTTGTTTTTTTTTCTTACAAACCATATTCAAATGAAGTTGGGGCGCTGTGTTAAACAAATAAAAACAGAATACAATGATTTGCAAATCATGTTCAACCAAGACAAGATATTTAATATTCAAACTGATAAACTTGTTTTTGGCAAATAATCATTAAATTAGATTTTATGGCTGCACCACGTTACAAAAAAAAATAAAAATAAAAAATAAAAATCTGGGACAGGTGGCAAAAAAGTTGAAGAAAGAAAAAGAAAAAAGTTGAGGAATGCTCATCAAACACCTGTTTGGAACATACCACAGGTGAATAGGCTAATTGGAACAGGTGGGTGTCATAATTGGGTATAAAGGAGCTTCCCTGAATTGCTGAGTGATTCACAAGCAAAGATGGGATGTGGTTTACCTCTGTGTGAACAATTGTGTAATAAAATTGCCAAACAGTTTGAGGACATTGTTCCTCAACGTACAATTGACCTTACCGTGGCATGCCCCTCCCCACCCACTAAATGTGATGAGCAGCCTCCTTTGACACAGTAAGAGCAAATTTGTCAGATCTTTTCTCAGTCAGGTATTTTCAGGACGCTGATATTTGTCTTTGAAGCAAGCAGAGAGGTTTTACTTTTTTTTTATTTTTTTTATTTTTTTTTTATTTTTTTATTAGTGAAGTGTATCTTCACTCCCTCACCATGCTATTTTGCCCAAAAAGAAAGGAAATACACGTCACTGCCTGCTGCCACAGAATCAAAACAAATCAAACTTTATTTATATAGCACCTTTCATACATTAAAATGAAACTCAAGGTGCTGAACAATTAAAACATCCATAATACAATAAAAATAAAAGATAAAAAAAAAAGAAAAAAAAAAGAAAAAAAAGAATTGATCTGCCTCTTATTGCACTTAAAGTTGTGTTCCTAAAAATCCTAAACGGCCATATTAGACATTTTGAGTTATTATTTTTTTTTAACTGTACTGTAATGGAAAAAAGTGTCTTTTAAAATAAATTAATTTATCTTATTTAGTTTTGTTTTGTGATCCAAATAATGATTTGATCTGTGACTCAAATCCGTGATTCGAGTGAACAGTGACTTTTGTGATCCTTTATTGTCAACGCCAGTACTTAATCTTTTTTGTCCTATTTGTGGAGGTGGAAATCACCTAAATGGTGGTAAAGGCAGAAGCAGTGGCGAAGAACTGGTGTCTAGACGCTATTGGCAAAGAAGAACAGTTTTCACTGTCACTCACGTACTGAAATATTGATATATCGTTGAGAACATTTCTGACAATATGTTGAATATCGTAGATATCGTGTATCGTGATATTATCGTTATCGTGGGTCACATATCGTCACAGTATCGCACCGTGAGTTACCGGTATTGTCCCACCCCTAATCTGGCATGGGTAACTTACACATTGCGAAGGCGCCATTAATGATGAAAGGTACATACAGGTTTTTGTTCATGTGCTGCTCTTCAAGCAACGTCTTTTTCATGGACGCCCCTGCTTATTTCAGCAAGACAATACTTAACCACATTCTGCTCTTGTTACAATACAGCAGTGTAGCTTTTGTATAGTAAAAGAGGGCGAGTACTAGACTGGCCTGCCTGCAGTCCAGACCTGTCTTCCATTGAAAATGTGAGGTGCATTATGAAGACAATGGAGACCCCTGAGGTTTTGTATTATAAGAATGGCAAAGAATTCTACCTGCAAAGCCTCAACAATTAGTGTCCTCTCTGTTCCCAAATGTTTATTGAATGTTGTTAAAAGGAAAGGTGATGTAACACACTGGTAAACATTACCCTGATGCAGCCATAAAATTCTAAGTTAATGAATGTTTGCTAAAAACAATAAAGTTGTTCAGTTTGCGCATTAAATACATTGTCTTTGTGTTGTATTCAGTTAAATAGAAGTTGAAAATAATTTGCATATCATGGTTCTGTTTTTATTTGTTTAACACAACGCCTCACAAAAACTTCAGTTTAGTTCAGCATGGCACTCAATCTCTTTGTATAACCATATTTGATGTTCATGATGTTTTTAGCCTAAAAGTCAAGCAATTCATTAGATGTTAAAAATGTCAAATGTTAAAACATGTCTCTGACTGAGACTAAATATTCAAATTACAGTTTTGCTGTTGCTCTAATGTGCATGTAACTATTGTTTACAGACTGGCGAAGAGGTCCTGGTTTGGCAATTTCATCAGCCTGGAGAAAGAGGAGCAAATCTTTGTTTTAATTAGAGACAAACCGCTCAGCTCTATTAAGGCAGACATTGTCCATGCATTTCTTTCTGTAAGTATTTAGATGAGCCTCAATTATTCAAAACTATAGCCTCAACTTGGATTTTGGTGTTAAAGAGGAGAGTATAATGATACACATTTTGTGCTGAATTCTGCTTTTTTTTTTTCCCCGCCCTCCCAAATCTCCAGATCCCTTCCCTAGGTCACAGTGTTGTGTCTCAGAACAGTTTCCGGGCAGAGTACAAGTCCTCTGGCGGCCCCTCTGTCTTCCAGAAGCCTGTCAAATTCCAAGTATTATTTCCCTTTGTCATCTCTGTCCTGACAAACAGTCTTGTATCTGTCAAATATAATTCTTAGCTGATTAAAATGGACTAAAACAGACTATAAGGAAGGCTAGAGAGCTCTGTGCAAGCTTTGTCATTTATTTCCAGAATATACATAAAGTAGAAAAAGAGTGGCTTCATCAAATGAAATGCATTTTTATCTGATGCGTGAAATTGCGTGTGTTGTCTTCCGCTTCAGGTCGACATTGGTTTCTCTGAGGGAGACAGGGAGCTGGAAAGGGAGCGAGCAGAGAGGGAAGGCAGAAGAGCACTGGGAATATACAGCGTCACCTTCACACTACTAACAGGTAGAGTGATATATTTACAGTTGAGAAGACAGGCATCACGCAGGAGACACTTGATTCCTGATAGAATGCACACACTGATCACATTAACAGATGATGCCAAGCATTTAAAAAAATAAATCTCATAGTTTTTCCTTTTCACAGATTGTATTTGTTATTATTATTTTTAAAACTTTAATTTGTGGTGATTATTTTTGATACACTGTAAAAAGGTTTCAAGAGTTTGTCACATTTCTTATGAATTGGTTATATGCCATGGTGGAGGCGGGACTTCCGACTTCCTGGATTTCACACATCAGTTTTGTTTCCATTTCCTGTTTGCGACCTGTGGGCCATTTCCCAGTTCTTGCGCTTCCGCCTTTGTGCAACTCGGCTGCGCGTTCCCCTCAACACTCATAGATTAACTTATTTCTACATTACATTACAATTAGGGTTGTTCAATACTTTTTTCAGACCGATATCAGCATGAGTACTCAACTCATGAGTCATCACCGATATCAAGTACCGATGCCACGAGTACTTTTTATAAATAAAATTTCCAGAAAAAAACAACAAGTAATTTTAAAGAAAGACCTAGAATTGGCTTAGGTCTGCCTTAGAATTGCATGAAATTAATGGCAATTTTCTGTTCTTCTCATTTCTAGTTCCTGATCACAACCATTCACGAGTACCGATAACTTGAAATAAGGATTCGTATCGGCCTGATACAGATACCTGGGATCGGTACTCGCTCAACCCTAATTGAAATCATAATAAAACAATCATACTCTACATATTTAAATGATGTGGAAGAGAAAGAGATTATGGAAGTGGTTAAAATGTAAAAACAAATCATCAACTAAATACAACAGCACTGATATGACATTGATTTAATGGGTAATTAATGGGATTTCTGAACCATTAATGTATATATGCAATTTATCATTCCAGACTTCCCAAACCAAATGAAAATTGCTAAAGTAATTGCATTGTACAAAACTGGCAGCAAATATCATTTCACAAACGAGACCCAAACCCAGCAACGCCCCCCCCCCCCCCCCCATGACGAATAAGCGGTCAAGAAAATGGATGGGTGATAATCACTGCTCATTACCAGTGATGTCCCCCAGGGGTCAGTATTGGGGTTCAAATTATTTCTTGTATACATCAATGATATTTGTAATGTGCTTAAGACAATTCCAGTTGTTAGTTTTCGAAGTAGATTAGGGAGGGAAATTACTCTTTACATACGCAACGCCGATGGTACAATGGTGAAAGTGAGTCGTCTGTAGTGTGTACCCTGTTGAAGAGATTTGCCTGTTGAAGGGTAAATCAGTTCAATTGATTATTAAATTAATAATTGTTAATTATTAAATAATAATCAATTGACTCATTAATTGAAGGAGACTCAAATTTAATATTTAAAATAATTTTGAGCCGAGCCTACGGAGCACCAAATCGAATTTTGATAATTTTATCAGGATAACTGATGATAAACTCTTTAAATCAGTCATTAAAATGATGGTTGTACCCTTTCACATTTTTGTGAGTTCTTTGTTAAGCTTAGATGTTAATATAAACTGATATAAAACACAGAATCGGAATCATTTTATTGTCATCATGACGAGATTAGAGCAGCCACCACTGAAAACGGTGGTCATGTCATTAAAAAAAGCAGTACAAATATAAAAACTATTAGTAAAAAAGAGAAATGTAAAAGCATATAAATTATCAAAGAGCATAAGTATACAAAGTATTGTACGTAGGTATTGAAGTGTTGCAGTTTATGTGTAGAAAATTGTATATAAATATAAGTATATATATATATATATATATATATATATATATATATATATATATATATATATATATATATATATGTTTAGTACATAAATATATTGCACAATTGTAATGGAAGAATATTGCAAAGTAGTATTTTGTCAGTGTATAAAATTTGTGAGGTTTAACAGTTATATTGCACTTAGAATGTAAATAGCAGCAATAGTCAGAGGGAGGAGTTTAGTGTCGTGACCGCCCACAGATAAAAGAACATTTTTCAGTTTGTTGGTTCTGCTCCTCAAGGACCTGAAAGTGACCAGGGTGGGAGGTGTCAGCAGCGATCCACTGTGCTCTGCTTAGGCACGGCAGGTGGCAATGTTCTCCAAGGCGGGCAGAGGGCATCCAATGATCTTTTCTGCAGAGTCTTTCTGTCTGACCCCGAGCAGGCAGCGAGCCACACCGTGATGGATTACGCCAGCATTGACTCGATGGTGGCCCTGTAGAAGTCTCTCCTCGATGGTGCCTCTGCAGCACCCCCAGAAAGTGGAGTCTCTGCTGGGCTGTTTTAGTCAGTTGAGGTGTTAGTTGTCCACTTGAGGTCCGCCTGCAAATACGTTCCCAGGAACTTAAAGGAGGCCACTTGCTCCACAGGTCGATGATCATCTCCTTGGTTTTGGTGGGGTTCAGTATTTGTGCGCACCACTCCTACAGCACCTTTATTTTCTCACGGTAGTTCGACTCGTCACTCCTCGTGATCAAGCCCACCACCACGGTGTCATCTGCGAACTTAGGGGCTTTTCCACCGCCAGAACCTTTGGAGAACTTTTCAGTTTACCTTGGTAAAATTCAGTTTGCACGTTTTTCCCACCAGCAACAATTTCCAGGTTAAATGAAGTTGTCCTTGATGATGTTGTAAAACTTACAACCGGCCGATAATCATGACACTGTGGTTCTTTTTTCCAGGTCCGAGTCGCAGATTCAAGAGGGTGGTGGAAACCATCCAAGCTCAGCTCCTTAGTACTCATGATCAGCCTTCTGTGCAGGCACTGGCTGGTGTGTAATGCACAAAAACTCAAAGCTGTATGTACCCATGGGTATATTCTTGGTCCCATCTCTTTTCTGTTAAATTTGACCTTTCACCCTTCAGATGAGAAGAACGGCAAACCCTCCCGCCAGCCCAGCACACCTTCACGTCAGAATTCCAAGCGTTCTGAAAGCGGATCCGATCGCTGCGAGAAGGAGCGTGCAGCGGATGCAGCGAGTGGAGGCGGCAGCATCTTGCAAAGGCAAGGGTCAGGGAAAGACCAGACCAGACTTCTCTCCACAACCAATGGGACACAGTCACATCCCTGAAAAGAATACTTTGAAGAGGCGGGATATCTCCTCTGTCCTTGATTCTGCCCATCCTTTCAATCCTGTTTTCCTCCTTTCTGCTTTGGCCATCAGTCCCAAGTGACGGACTGGAAAAGGGAAAAGATTTTATTTCAAGCTCTGGGAAGAGCTGATCTTTTCTCAGTCCTCAAAGAGAAGCTGGAAGCAAGCACTCCTCCCACTCCCAATAAAAAAAATCAAAAAAATCTCACTTTAGAACATTTCACAAGAAAAACACATTCACTCGCTATTGAAAAAAGCACATGACCTGCTCACTAATGTATTGGATGCTTCACATAGTTCACATTCTGCTGCAAACTTCTGATCAACGTCCAATGACTGAGCACCTCAAGAGGTTTTCATTCATCATCTCCATGACCTTACAACAAACATCATGAGTCACATGATCGTATGGAATGTCTATTTAAAATGAGCAAAAAAAACAAATGTGTCTAGAGAAATGGAGCAGAACTGGATGGGTCGAAGCAAAGGGATGCTGTATTTTACCATATACAAAGTCAAATAGTAGTTGAAAACATACAAAGACATCACAAGGGATGGTTCTGATGAAGTGGGGCATAATGTAACCCTCTGCGGACTTAATGTGTACTGGTATATCAAATATAAGGCCCACTGATGCATCTTGTCCTCGAGTGTATGAGGTTCATTCAGTCTCACTATTATTTCTGAATTAGAATGAAAAACACTATGATACCGCATTGCCTTTAACGGAGGAGAAATAGTGGATCACCATTTAGATTTATCCCCATTTTCCACTCCCGATGCACTCCTACAAGTCTCTCAGGCAAAAAGCCTGTTAGATGTCAGTGATAAATATAAAACACATAATGGCACACAACAACCACTGAAGGACAACAAAAGTAGCAGAAAGACTTTCACCAACTTACACATGACAATGAAAATTGTTTTATTAGGTTTTAGTTATATCTTTGTTGATTAAATTCAAGATCACCTGGATATAAGTGGCACAGTATATGTTTAGCGTCGACATACCTGTACTTTTTCACAGTAGTTTGTCCTTTTTTGTATTATAATTTCACCAATAGACTCTATCCACAGCCCTTATTCCAAACCAAAATCCATTCTACCCTTCAAACCTGGTTTTCTTGTTTCGAAACAAGTTACTCAGAGGCTGGCTCACACGAGATAATAATTGATCATGCCTAATAATGGGTGTTTTGTTTAGAAACATTTGAAGAAAAGATAGTAGAATGAAACACAGATTTCCATTATGCTGACACTACAAACCGTATTGTCAAGAAAAAGAAGTTGGAAAGAAACAAATTATAAAGGGGCAAATATCGCTTTGGTCATCTACCATTTGAAATTGCATGTTTTGCAACTGTGATTACATTTATGGCTCTATTTTCTTGATGTGCAAATTCGGTGAGGCGCGGTCTAAATTTGTACAGGTGCCTGGTGTTGCCAATTTCGCAGACGCATGCAAGAAAGGCTGGTTTGCGCCTTGGGCATAAATTCAGCCCGTGGGTCTAGTTCACAAAGCAGGTTTAATGGGAACTCTGGGTAAAGAAACCCTGAAAAGTGGGAAACTCGTTTCAGAAAGGGAGGTAACTGAAACCAGAGGGAAAAGAGGGAACTCTAGCCTGTTTCACAAAAAGGTCATTTAAGCGCTTGGTCAGTTACCGTAGTACCGTAGTATCAGGATTTACATGTAGTAACCTGGTCGCTAGCAGGTTTTTCATAATGAACCTCGAGTTTTTCTCTGTCTCCGCTTCCTTTCAGCCGCACATGACATTTCATTTGCAACATTTTCAACATTACCAGACATAGTCATATGCGCTCACATCGCAACATATATTGTATGTTGCACTCCATATTTTTTTCTTATAACCATTTGAATAATGTTTTTATATTTCATCTTCAGTCAAGTGCGCCTCTCCCCCACAGTATCGCACCTAAATGAAATGAATTAATGAGGTACAATTCAGGTTTCCCCTGTAATATTATTGTGAGTGCAAAGGACTACATTTAAATTTACGCATTGACCCGACACTCAATGTTTTCCCAAGCCGCCTTCCTCTATGAGGAGCTGCTGCAGTGTTGCACTTTTTTTCTAAAGACATGTTCAAATTCGCCATATGATCGCATTAAGATTTCCAGTTGAGAGGGTTAAAAATAAATAAATAAATTGCGACCGCAGAACTTACCTGTTGCCATGGTGACTCGTTGAATTGGGGCTCCATTGATGTGATCTTTTTAGTGCAATGCTAAGTCCAGGTGAAACTACTCTGCATTGATAAAACTACCTCAAATCAGCTGTCCTGGGACCGAAAATGCAGAATTTCCTCTCTCAGTGTATGTCAACTCACTGTTCAGGGTGAGTCTCAGTGTTTGGTGAACATGCTTTGTGAAATGGACCCCGTGTCATTCGCCTCCAATCAAAGTGGCCCCTCTCGTTCCCTTTAAATGTGGTACACTCAGTAGGATGATCTAAAAACTAGAAGAATAATCATGTGTCTAATGAATTGATTTCTACAAATTTCAATGATTCAAATGGTTTGTCATATTTATGAATGAAACGTATCTGACATCCATGCATCCTGTTTGTCTGTTTACCTGTGCTTTAATTAAATTCACCAAATTTACGTTAGACTACCTGTGCCGCTATTTAGACGTGTTCCGAGCAAGTGCATCCTTTACGGCGACTTTCTGCTACCAAATTGTCATTCCGCCGGCAGGGCGTATCTTCAAGGACATTCCCTTGCTGTGCCAGAAAGCCCAGCATGATGCAGAGCGGGCTGCCAAAATAGCAAGCAGGCGCAATGATCTTTCGCCAAGATTTCCGCATGCACCAGCTACGAAAATAGAGCCCATAATGTTGGATTCTATTGTGCTACAACAGCCAGTGACTGCAGCCTCCTGTGTTATTGTGTTGTTTATTTTTCATTTCTACTCTACTGTTTTATTTTAGGGCACTTCCTGATTGCATGTTACTGTATTTGTTTCTGTTGCTCATACTTACATTATTTTTTGAAATATTACCACAAAAAAAAATAAAAAATACTGACTTAGACTTCCAAAAATTCAGATAAACTTTGGCAATTACTGCTTTACAGTCACGTTGGAAACGGGCAAAAATAGCGGCTAAGAAATACTTGTTGAAAGGAAACATCTACATTAATCATCCCAATAAAAATGCAGAGTAATGCGAAATTTGGAAAACATCCGTCCCCCCCACACCCCAATTATATAATTCTGGGAAGCTGTCGACAAAAAATGTATTGCTTGCAAAGGGCAAAAGAAAGAATGTGCAAATGTAAAACACATTGATTGTGATGGCTGTCATTGTAAAAATGCTGCACAGAAATTGCCGAGAAGAGGAATGGCAATAGAAAATTCAAGCCACATGTAAAGAATGATTGTTTTTTCTTTTTTTTTTGTACTCTACTCTGGTCTTTTTTTCCTGCCACCAGCGCAATAGGCACTACCAATATGAATGTTTATAATTTAAATGTTTATTTTAATCAATTATGTGTTCATTATTCATTATCTTTTATTGACCACAAAGGCTTTGAATATGGTCAAATTTAATGCTGCAAAACACCCTCCTGTGTTACTGTGTTGTTTATTTTGACCCCACATTCTGCTCACATTCTTATTGTTTGCTACTCTAAACGTACGCTTCCAAAGATGAAATTTCCACAGCAAAATATAAGCTAAAACTTTTAGTTCATCTTCTCGGTAACTGTCTTTGACAGTCTTGGCAAAAGACGGCACGAGCAACTGTATGCTTCTGGAATGTAAGAAAACAAGTGCAAACATGCATGTAACACTATTCCAATCACAGGCACTCCATTTGAAAAAAATAGACACAATTTGTAGCTACAGTGGCAAAGTATGGCAGCAGTATTTCAGTCCTCAAAAAATATCGATTGGCGTAACATTTATCATTATTTTATGTTTGTTTTTTAACGTAACGATGGATGAAATGAGTACATGCTATCGCTGCATGTTATTTGAATTTAGCTCAAAGCACAACTCTGCCTATTGTGAGTACAACCTCACATAGCTGCTGACATTGCTGTGGAATCCTCTCTGGCTCACAATGCCACATTGAGGCGAAAAAAAAAAAAAAAGATTTTAATGTTTCTTTCTGCTGAGTGATTTAAAACATTTTTTTTCACTGACTTCCTGCTTACATGTTGCAAATGAGCTTGTGTCTGTTTCTTGTCATGCACTGAAGACATTTAACAAATGTGGTCTTTTTGTCTACTTTCTCTTTCTGCGGTTTTGACATGTCTTGAACATGACATATACAACATAAAATTGTCAATGTTTTATGAGGAGAATGGGGAAACAGTTGTATTTTATTTTTTTTTTAGGTCTCATTCAACAATGTATCCCTTTCTCATATAATCTGAGGCTGTACTTCCTTCACACTCTCCAAGGTAGGCCATGAAAAGTGTGGCCCACCCAGCTTAAGTGTCAGTGTCAGAAATATTTGGAGATATAAAAATAATTGAGAAATATATGCTATCTTCAAAACCCAAGGTTAAAGTTCTTTTTTTTCTGGAAAACTTCTCAATAAGAATTGAAAATAAGAAAAGTGTGGTATCAAAACCACAAAGGCTGCTGCATTTAAAGCTGCCTTGAGCAAACCTATAGTCACAAAGCATTGTTATTATTCAACAATCCATCCTCACCCATCGTTATTTATATATTTATATACACACACACATATATATATATATAAATATATATATATATAAATATATATATATATATATATATATATATATATATATATATATATATATATATATATATATATATATATATATATATATATATATATATATATATATATATATATATATATATATATATATATATATATGAGCACCATCCACCCTACTTCCTGTTATTTAGTCACTCCCCTAGCCTTTGTATACATTTTACACTGATGACTTCAACTCACATGCACACTATATGCCTTTGTCTGTCTCCATTGTATGCCATCTGTTTCCATGTAGCGATTGTCTTATCGACACTGTAGTCACCATAAAACTTTCTCCCTCATTATCCTTATGTGTCATTCTTCTTTCACTTGCATTGGTACCACTACAATCATTTATCTCCCGTCCATAAGTGCACCAAAACCTCCAACTCTGACCCTCCACTCAAACTACTAAAACGTAAACAAATTCAAAATCGTTAATAATGACTGTCATGAGGGGAACCATAGTAACTATTATTGCCTGTCAGAAATGTTGATCAATAAACAGCAATGGAATTATGTGTGGCTAATTGTTGCTCATGTTGATATTTACCGAGACACATTTCGTTTGCTATAGGATAAAAACAAAAACAATTTTGAACACTTATCATAACTCCGTCCTATGCTCTGTTGGTGGACTGAGTTGTGGCAATGACGTTTTAATGTTACGAAAATTGCATTAACAAGTCCAACTGACAACCCATCTTTAAAACAAAATATAATCCAGAAGAAAGCACTATGCACTCTAAAAAATGATTCATGGTGTTAGTAGATAGAGCTTAAAATCAAGGGCCTTATATGCATACAAAAATTGAGCTTGTTCCATGAGCACTATAATCAATTGATAACTAAATGAATAAAGCAGACTTATTAATACATTGATTCTGAACAGACATGTTTGCCTTGACTTACAGTTTTTCTCCACAGGTGTGGCACATTTCTTCAAACTGAAATGACATTTTCAAAACTGCCAGCTCAATTGGCCAAACAGACGCACATTTTTGCACGACCTATCAGTTCATTAGCAAAAGCACATATCTATCCCAAAACTAGTCACAAATGTGTCACTCCAAGTTCCTTTCCCAAACAAAGAGTCAGTACTGTCAACTGCAAAGATCCTTCTCAATTGCTTTGGCTCATCTGTATTCACTTCGTAGTGCTTTTTGCCAAAAGTAACTTGGATGATTTTGCACACCATGGATCATCTGCAAAAGCTCATATCTCTCCCAAAACAGCTTACCTATATGTCAAAATCAAATTTCTACCTCATACAAGTCAGAGCCTAGCCTCTAGGCAGACTAAGCTGCAGCTTTGGGGCCCGACCAATCTCGCGAGCAAACTCCTGTAGCCTATAAACTACTTTGTAGATCCCTTTTTCTTTTATCGCTCAGTTCCTAGACCCCAATATTAGATTTGCCTGAGTCATCTTTTGTTCAATTAGATTTATAATTCTTTAATTAAAAAAAATAATACAAACTTCCTCCTTTAAACATCATTACTCTTATAATTTATACATGTAATTAAGGCAAGTTGTAAAATGTCTGAAGTCCTTTTGTTTATTTTTAACAAATTTAAAACATCATAAATCATACTGTTTCTACTGAGTACTGTCTCAAATGTTCTCCAGTTTCGAAACTGTAACTGTATAGGATCGTATATTGAGAAATGTGTCTTGGAAGGAGTAATATAGCGGCCTCGCGGCTTCAAAAGTCTTGGCTTATTGCCTATTCAGATCAGTGGTTTGTCCTCGTCGCTGATTCTTCTTCTACGCTTTCCGTTAACTCCCTGTGGCTGTGCGATAGCGCCACTCCAGACTTGGCAAATATATTACAGACGTTATACGTCTTTGGCGTCTTCTTTTGGACACTCGAATGTCTTGAAACGTTTCTGTCTGTACAAGATTTGTTTGAGGAACGTGTGAACAGGGCCTTAGTCTCGTGTTTCCCCTCTGTCTATGTCGATTGATTGTTGTTCCCTCCTGTCATCCCACCAACCCCCACCCCACCCCTGTCTCGTCTCACTTGCCTTCTTGGACTTTGTTGTTTTTGTTACCGGCCAGTACCAAGTTTGCCTCCTTGTTTGTTTGTTTTTTTAATTATAGAAAATCCATTTTTGACTTCACCTCCTACTCCCCTGCACTTGGGTCCCCAACCACCACCACAACCTTAACATTTCTTATTTAAACCCACAAATATTTACAGTACTGTCAATCAAACATTAACTCATTGAGTGTTAAATATTCAGTTGCCTGAAACTTAACACAGCAATCTTGCACTTGGTCTCACATGCCAAACAATGGGGTTTGGAGAGATTCTGACAACCATAGGAGAATTTGGACATTTTCAGAAGCTTATTCTTTTTGCACTAACCTTTCCAAATGTCTTACTGCCAGTGTGTTTTTCTAGTTTTCTTTTCATCCAGTCAGATCCAGATCGGCACTGTAACACAGGCTGGATTCTCAAAGCTGCGCCTAACCTGACGTTGGATGAGCAGCTGAACCTGACCATTCCTCGGGAGCACAATGGTTCTTTCAGCAGGTGTCACATGTTTGTTCCAGTGGACTGGGACATCGAAACCATCAGGGAGCATGGACTCAATAAGACCACACTGTGCCAGAATGGTTGGATATACTCGGACACAAAATATGAAGCCACGATAGTCACTGATGTAAGTGATTGTATGCGGCTGTGTTGTTACCAATTATCAATTCATGCTAATTCTGTGACTCTTGCGTTGCAGTTTGATCTCGTTTGTGAAACATCCAACATGCCTTCTGTTGTGCAGACAATCTTCATGGCTGGTATACTCTTTGGTTCTATTATTTTTGGGCCAATTCTTGAACCGTAAGTTACGATACACTCGATAGACAGAAGCACTGCGACAGCAATTGCAATTTGGACTTCTCAGTTCCTCTTTAATCATAATGGAAAATTTTACACTTCAAACTTTGTGGGATGGGCCAAAGCCAGGCCATAATTTCAACTGAGGTCCAGAAGTGGATTTGGTTTCAATACTTACTTTCCTTACTGGGTCTTCATGGAGTGCTGTTTATTAAAACAATATCTTATTGTCTAACTTTTGACCATGTGTCTGAATGATATTAAGAGACTTTATTTTAATTGTCAATTTTAGATTTGGCCGTCTGAAAACCACACAGATACCAGCAGTAATGCTGTTCATATGCAATGTTGTGTCTGGCACATCTCCAAATTTCTACGTTTACATCATTGCACATTTCCTGGTTGGAGTTGGTCTTGCAGGATATAGAATTAACTCTACTGTATTAGGTATGGTTAATGAAAAAAGTGGTAGCAAACCTCATGTGTGCTCTCTAAATAAACAAGATGCATATTGTTTCCCCTCTAATCAGCTACAGAGTGGTTAGGGATGACCAAAAGATCATATGCTTCCTGTTTGTGCCAAATGTTTGCTGCTCTGGGACAATGTGTCTTGGCTGGTCTTGTCTATGAAATTCGGAACTGGAGAATAATACAATATGGGCTGGCAGCAGTCTATGCTATCGTTTCCATCTATATTTGGTATGTGGCCTACTGAAATGTGAAACAATTCTGTCCAATTCAACCTTTCGGCAGCCAAGTTACTCCAATATTTGATATTATTAAAGGTGGATTCCGGAATCTGTGAGATGGTTGTTGAGTCAAGGAAGAATCGAGGAATCAAAGAGGTTGATCAGGAAAGTTGCAACAATAAATAAAAAGGAAATTCCCGAGAATATGCTTGACTGCTTGGTGAGTTTTGATTGCAAACACAGTTAAGCAAAAGTGTGACTTTTACCCCAGAGTTTAATGATTTGTTCCCCTCTTCCATCACACATTTACAGGGAGATGAGAAAGAAGAAACACAAACTGGAGCAATGAGTATCGTTTTTACCACACCAATCTTGCTGAAATATTTGTTCATTGTGTGTTTTTCATGGTAGGTGAAGCACGACTTAAAATGCAGTTTTTGCCCTCATCTGTCTAAATATGTTTTATGTGGTTTATGGCTAGACTGGAAAAAAATGATTAGGGATGGGCGAGTACCAATACCCGGTATCGGTATTTGGCCGATGCCCGGCCTTATTTTGATGTATCATACTCACGACATCGGCAGAATTAGTATTGGCCACCCTCTTGTGGCCGGTTTATAATCAGGAACTAGAAATTAAAAGAATAGAACATAGCCATAAAATGTATGCAATTTTAAGGAAGACTGCTATTTTTGTATATTTAGGTCTTTCTTTAAAATTATTTTTTAAATTATCTGTCATGGTCATCAATTATCTTGATGTTAGCGTCAAATACAAAAAAAACAGAAGTCATTCAACTCCCTATTTGACAGTGATACATATTGACAATTATAATACACCCAATGCAAAAAGTCTAAAACGCTTCATTTCATTTTCATTTATTCACACATAGACAAAAAGACAATATAAAAGCACTTGTAATATTGAAATAATTTTTGTGCAGGAGAAATCAGGAAACCCATACCGGGTTTATAAAAAGATCTCACCTCATACATAATCTTTATATTCAGTTAATATTAAATACAGAAACAAATGTAAAACAATATTTAAAAAATACACTTTGAGCATTCAAGAAAAGGACTTTATAAGAATTCCAATTAAAAAACAAACAAACCAGCACATCCGCCTCCCAGTTCTGAGGACTCCGGTTCGAGTCCAGGCTCCAGCCTTCCTGGGTGGAGTTTGCATGTTCTCCCCGTGCCCGCGTGGGTCTTCTCCGGGTACTCCGGTCTCCTCCCACATTCCAAAGACATGCATGGCAGGTTTACTGGGTGCTCCGAATTGTCCCTAGGTGTGCTTGTGAGTGTGGATGGTTGTTCATGTGCCCTGCGATTGGCTGGCAACCAGTCCAGGGTGTCCCCCGCCTACTGCCCAGAGTCAGCTGAGATAGGCGCCAGCACCCCCCGCGACCCTTGTGAGGAATAAGCGGTCAAGAAAATGGATGGATGGATGGAACAAACAAACCAGAATACTGTATATGTATTACCACAACTCTATTACGCCTGTATACATTATGGTTTAGTGACTTTTGCTTAGTAAACATATTTTGAGTTTGATTTCGCAGTTATTTAATGACGTTGACTGAGCAGTTATTTGGATATATTTGTTCCATATCTGTATAAATCTAGCATAAATTTTGCTGAGTACGCAACACTGTAGAAGCAAGTCGTAGCTCTTTGCTTGCACCTTCAACGCAACAACATAAGAAGCAACACTTTCAAAATACAAACCCGACATACTTTCTGCCATGGTGTTCCACAGGCTTCTATTTTAGGACCCCTGCAGTTTTCACTATATTTTCTGCCCTTATATGACTGATGACATTTTATATGCAGCAAAAGAAGACTGCTCTTTTAACATGTCAATTTTGACCTTTTATTGTATTTTATTTTTTTCAGGTTTTCAATAAATCTCGGCTACTTCTGTCTTATACTCAATGTGGGTAAATTTGGTTTGGACATCTTTCTGGTTCAGTTCATCTTTGGCATCGCAGAAATACCAGTACACCTCCTCTGCATTTGGATTTTGGAATTGCTGGGGAGAAAAATATCCCTCATTTTAACACTTCTTACTGGTGGCTTTGTTTGCTTCTTGACCCTGGCTTTCTCACAAGGTAATTTGCTATTCCCTCCCATAAATATTCTTTTGTAGCATGGATATTGTTTACAAACACAGGTTTTTAAATTCTCATTCCAGACAATGCAGTTGTAATTATAGCTCTAGTAACAACAGGCAAGTTCTTTCTGAATGGGGCTACGTCAGTATGTATGGTCTACTCTCAAGAGCTGTTTCCAACTTCAGTTAGGTAAGCAAAATAGCAAGGTTTTCTATACTGTTTATCCTGTCCAGGGTCACAGATGAAAAAATTGATTTGGGGCGAAAGGAACAGGTATATTTTTCCTCATCAATAGTAAGCTGCCAAGCTTTAGAACATTGCATATGTTTATGTAATTTGTCACTGCTATGTGAAAAACATGTTCAATTTTCTTCCCCATTTTTTCACTTTTTTTTTTTTTACCTTTTTGGGATGTTTGTATTCAGTTTCAGCCTAAAGACAGAAAAATGTAAAAAAATAAAATAAATAAAAATAATTAAAAAAAATATATAAATTCCAATAGAATTCAGTGTGCCACCTATATTCTATATTAAACATGTCTGTTGATTAACTCATTTACTCCCAATAACGTATAAATACGTTTTTTAATGCTCTAAGTGTCCCAAAGACGTATTTATACGTTTTTTTGTTTTTTGTATGCTAGAGCATACAGAAGGCTTTGATGCAGCCTCTAAACCGCAAAGAACGGTTGCAGAAATGGTTGTTATTACACAAACGGCCAGCAGGTGGCAGCAGAGCAAAGGAGATCAACCAGGGCTCTCTAGGAAAAAAAGCTCAATTACTTACAATTTTAAATAGATTTGCAAAAACTGATGAAACTTAGTTCTCTTCTAATGCTAATTGCTGCAAAACGGAAACAGATAGAAACATACTTTTTTTCCTGATGAAAGAAGAGACTTTAATCTTTCTTTTGATAGGTTCCATGCTTTTATAGCAATAAAACACAATATTCTGTGGGCCTTGCAAAATCAGTCAAAATCCAGTAAAACAGCCGGGAGCGAAGGGGACTGCTTCTGTGAAAATGGCTGGGAGTGAATGAGTTAATAACGGGCACAGTGACTAACAACAACGTAAATTTGTACACTTGTGTAGACTGCAGTCTGGCACAGTTTTGTGTTACAATGAATTATTTGGGAAAACAGTACGTTTGACAATGCAGATTGCCACAGAATGATGGTTAATTTATTCTCCTCAGGCAAACAGCTGTTGGCTTCGGGGGCATAGCGATGAGAGCAGCCGGACTGCTGGCTCCACTGGTCAACATGTTGGCCGTATACCACGTGTCCATACCCATCATCATTTTCAGCAGCCTCACAGTGTTCAGTGCAGCTCTAGCTTTCCTTCTTCCTGAAACCAGGAGAAAAGAACTGCCGGATTCTACCAGTGAGGTCCAGGACAATAGGTAAACCAACTGTTGTCATGGTGCAGCATGAATTGAGATGTTCTGTAGATCATTATTTGTCCGTGTCGTGTTAAACTGTATGTAGGTTCCAGTCTGAGCCAACCCCAAGTAAAACAATTACTATTCATTTATCAAGTTGAATTTGTGGAATAAACGACAAAGAAAAGTTATGTTGAGGGCCAAGGACAACGTTCTTCGGTTCATTTATAATTTTGTAAAATCCCAACTAATTAAAGAACGAACAAAACAGTTGATGCACATGATCAGAAGTTAGGATGTCTTCATGGCTTCTATTCAGATAAAGAAAGAAAAAGTATACATTTGATGTGTTGGTCTTCAAATGCTCTTATTAAGGTTTTTCTTCACGTGAAAAATGGGACCCGGTTCTTATTATAAAATTATATTAAATTAAAAAAAAAAAGGTGTGGTGCTTTTCCTGTCCTTTTTTTGACATCTACAAGTCAATTATTCTTTTAAGCCAACTTTGTATTTTGTCCTTACAGAAATACTGCAAAGAAGAAAGGAACTGACCTAAGGCTGACTCAACAAAAGAGAAGAAAATCTACCAAACTTTAGTCTATATTGTATGCTTTGTTGTGTGTCTACAAAGTTACAATATTAAGCACATTAGTAAACATTTTATTTTACATGCCCTTTACATGCCCTGTGACTAAATAAATATTCTCATGCACATTTTGATGAACCGCATAAATCATAATTTGGTGAATTTCATATTTTTTCAAAAATCTGTACTTTCGTTCACTCCACAAGTGTGGATATTGTTGTTATTCATTTTATTTACATTTTTTTTTTAAACAAATTATTGACCAATCTAAAGTTCTGAAAATGGCTTGCTGTCTTTGATTATGTTATGTTAATGGTTGAACAAACTAGTGTTGTTCCGATACCGATACTGGTATCGGCAGAGGTGCCGATACTGCATTAAAACAGTGGTATCGGTATTGGTGACTACTCACAAGTAACATGCCGATACCATTAATTCCAACGCTAATATAGGATTTTGGATGCAGCATTTTGTGTCTTGCTCGTGCATGATATTCACTGGAATGTGACATGTTCACTGCATGACGATCTAAGATATCCTATTGGCCCTTGAATGCTCTGAACCAATAGCAGGACAGCTTTTTCGTGTTGAGGAAAAAAAAGCCTTAAGTATTGGTATGGTATCGGTATCGGCCGATACTGCAAAGCTGAGTATCCATATCGGAATCCGGGGCCGAAAAACGGTATCGGAACAACACTAGAACAAACATACTGTTTTGGGGGGTTTCATGAAAAGTTACTATTTTGGTAGTACAAGGCCCGTCGCCAGTGATATGTACTGTAAATGTTTTCAATGATAATACTTGCCAGCAGTTATCACAAAGACTATTAACTGGTGGCATCAGTGCTGTGCCATTACAGTACGGTAGCATCAAATATATGTAGCAAAGTACTGTCTTCGGGTATTAATAATAACTGGACCCCTTTGTCTTTGGGAGGAGACTGGAGCAGACCCACGCAGGAGCGGGGAGAACATGCAAACTCCACCCAGCAAGGCGCGAGCCTGGACTTGATCCTGCGTCCTCAGTACTGGGAGGCGGACGTGCTAACGAGTCCTCCATTGTGATAGATTAATCTTTGCATTTTTTTTTTTAAATGATTATTTCCAATATAATTTTGTAATGGCCGAGTCCAGCAACTGGAACCAGTTAGACGTAGGTTTGAATAGAATCATTGAAAAGAGATACCGGTTATTCATTTTGGGTAAAAATTTTCATTTTTATGGTGGATATTTGTCCTATTAATTAAAGAGATTGGAAGATTATTCCAGCGCTCCAGGTCTCTGCGGATGCTATCAAGTAGTGGAGTAAAGTTTAATGAATTAATTCAGTTAATTTAGATGAGAGTTTTATGCCTAAGTATTTTAAATTACCTGTAGGAAAAGAGTAGTGTGGGTCCTGGCTTGCAGGGTTCCATGACATTTCTATAAAAGGCAGTAGTGTTGATTTTGTCCAGTTTGTTTGCTTGTTTGTTTATTAAACATATAAACATAAACAAGTAGCAAATAAAAATTTACAGAAAGAAGAAACCCATAGCAATCATTAGTGATGGTTTACATGTCCAAAGGGAGTAGGAAGAAGTTAAAAACTTATCTAGTCCTACCCCTAATTCTTTGTATCTTTTAACTTATGTCATTATTAAGACATTAAATTCATACATTCCAATAAAAAAAAATGAGTAATCCTGCTCGTGTAAACAATTACACTTTAACAAATAGACTGTGTACATTTGTCAAAAGCATATGGACATGAATTTCATAGGCATACACAATAATAATACATCCTCATACTCACGTATACAATTTTCATTACACTCAAAAAAACAATACATTTCTGCAGTTTTACTAGCTCATGTCTTATTTAAATAATGCTCTTGAACTTTACTTTTAAACATTTTTTTAACTTAGCAATTGACTTGCATCTTCAAGTCATAACCAAAATGATTCCACAAATTAACACCTCTTACAGAAACACACATTTGCTTAATATTTGTTCTTATTTTTTTTTATTTATTTTTTTTTTGTAGACACTTGCACCCCTTATGTCATAAGGACTCTCTCTAATTTAAAATAGCTTCTGAGTACTGTGGCACAGTAGATTGGTGTACGTTTATACATTATTTGTGCTATTTTAAACTCAACGAAGTCATAAAATGTCATTTAATTTAATTTTGGATGTGTTGAATCTGTATATTTTGATCGATTAATAATTCTTATGGCTCTTTTTTTTGCAATTTGAAAACAGGGTTGTTATTTGTTTTATATGCATTTCCCCAGATTTCCACACAATAAGTCAAATATGGTAATAATAATGAGCAATATAATGTATATGATTTCTTACTCAGGACATCCTTATAGAGTATCCCGATGATTTTTGACATTTTCCTTTTGACATTTTCTATGTGTGACTTCCAACACATTTTATCATCAATAATTACTCCAAGAAATTTATTTTCATTCACCCTTTCTATTTCGATGTAATTCACCATAATTTTGACTTGATGAGTGATTTGTCTAGTGCCAAAAACTATGAACTTGGTTTTATTTAAATTTAATGATAATTTGTTCATGTCAAACCAAATTTTATTGTATTTAATTCATGCTCCACAGTAGTCAGAAGCTGCTTCAGGTATTCTCCTGAACAGTAGTAGAGAGTTGTCATCAGCAAATAAGACACTATTAAATATTTTTGAGACAACAGATATCATTTCTGTACAGTATAATTAATTATATATATATATACACACTCCTTATACAACGTCAACAAAGGCGAAAACTATAGAATTTACTGACTTAAATACAATACAGTATTTTGTAACTTACCATAATGAAAACGTAAGTAGCAGGTTAGCCTCTTCTCTTTTTTTTTTTTCTTCTATTTTCTGCCGTCATCCAACATCCCCATGTGTGCTAAAACTTGTTTTCCCTACTTCTTCCGCTAAGCAGGAAAGCAGTTTGGAGCTGCTTCATCCCGTAACATAACAAAACTTTTGTTAAGTAAATAAAAGTCAGCAGAAATGCAGATAAAAATACAAACAGGAAAGCACCGAGTTCTAGTAAACAACAACAACAACAAAATCAAAGAAACACCTATGATGCAACGCGGCATGACGACACGTTGTCAAAGTTCTGCCTGATTGGATATTAAACAGCCAATCAAGATTTGCTCTCTTGTCCGACTCCTGATTGGTTAAGAATTGTGGCACAATTATTACGCCTCACCCCTTGCATCGAAGCGTAAATCAAAGTTTTGTACGTGTAGAGGAGAGATGTAGCAAGCGTGCGCGAGGACTGTTTTGTACGTACGAAACACATTTTTTGTACGCACGAAACACATTTTGTACGCACGAAACACATTTTTTGTACGCACGAAACACATTTTTTGCACGTACGAAACACATTTTTGGTACGCACGAAACACGCCTTTTGCACACGGTACTTCCCATTACGCTTGCGGAATTGTGGCACAAATCTAACGCCATAGAAGGGAGCTAGCTAATAAGAAAACAAAAGGGACCACACTGATGAGAATAACAAGCAAGACATGATAAAATGATATGACACCGGCCGGGAAAACGTGAAACTAAAGATCCTATTAAAAAAAAACAACAACAACACCTTGAATGTTATGTAACAATGTATTTTGATACCAATAAGCTCTCAGAGAATGTCAACGTGCAGTAAACTGAAAGATCTTTGTTATGTAACCTCGTGTCATAGTACACTGTAATCACATCATACAGCAATAATTACACATAACAGGCTGTGGGTGGCTTTCATAAATAGCTGGAGTGCAATATAATGGACCAGCCACCCTGTTTTGTTCAAGAACATTTGAATCCTTTGTAAGGAGGCGTCTGGAAGAGTCCGAAGTTTGAAAAAAATGCTGTGCCAGCCCGAATTGCGAATATGACTCTTGTGGAATTAAGTCAGTTGAACTCAGTGGTTCATTTGTAGCATGTTAGACAATGAGGGGATATTCATCACACTTGAGTACGGTACTTGAATTCCACAATCCCTGAACATGGCCACTTTTGGGGATATCCTACAGAACATTGGGGAATTCGGAATTTTCCAGAAGCTCATCATTTGTGCGCTCAGCTTCCCGAATATGATTTTAGCTTTTGAGTTTGCCTGTGTTTTTTTTATCCAGTCCGATCCAGAGCGACATTGCAACACAGATTGGATCCTCAAGGCAGATGCTAACCTAACCTTGGATGAACAGCGCAACTTGACCGTTCCTCTGGAGCACGATGGCTCTTTCAGCAGGTGCCGCATGTTTGTGCCAGTGGACTGGGACATCGGAACCATCAGGGAGCGCGGACTCAATGAGACCACGGTGTGCCAGAATGGTTGGGTCTACCACAGTTCACTCTATACTGCCACCATAGTCACTGATGTAAGTGATGATTGTTGATCTGACACATTCACCAAATAGGTTTTCATATCTTAACCTTTTCTTGCTTTAGTTTGATCTTGTATGTGAGCGGGCTAATTTACTCCAAGTGGCACAAACAGTGATGATGTTTGGAGTTTTGCTGGGTTGTCTCTTATTTGGACCTTTTGCTGAATCGTAAGTAAGAAGAATCCGTCTCACAAGTGACATCGCATTCTATCCTGAACGAGTTTTGTCTTCTCCAGGTTTGGTCGCAAACGAGCAGCTCAAATTCCATTGGTGGTAATCCTTGTTTTTACTGTCACCACTGCATTGTCCCCCAATTACCTCCTGTATCTGATATCACAGTTTTTGATGGGCCTTGGCTATGGAGGTTTTCGGCTAAATGGCATTATATTGGGTAAAGTATTGCGATGGTTCCTTATCATTAACCATTTTATTTATATATAAAGATTTTTTTTTTCCTTTTATTATTTTTTTGAACATATAAACAGATGAACAGCAGAGATAAAACAAAAAACAACAACAATCAAAAGAGAAGAAAATCCCAATAACATAATCATTCAATTAATCATAACTTACATGTTCAAAAGGGAGTAGGAAGAAGTTAAAAACTTATCTAGTCCTACCCCTTTTACTAAATATATTTAAACTTATTTCATTATTAATACAATTTTAATTTACTAATTATTAAAAAATAATAATAAAATAATAAATGATATATATAACCCAAGTTATATATATATATATATATATATATATATATATATATATATATATATATACACACAAGTGCACTTAACATATTCACATTTACCAAAAACATATATACATAAATTTACTAAACATATACCATAATACCTATCCAGATCACTTACACATACTCACATGTACATTTTTCATATACTGGTCTGACATAGATAATCTTTTTTAACTTTACTTTTAAACATTTTTTTAAACTCCAGCATTGAGTCACAATTTTTCAGAGCAATTTCCAGATGATTCCACAGATCAACACCTTTTACAGATACACACCTTTGCTTATTTTTTTTTCAGGGAGGCGTCCAGGATGCCTCCTGGACGCCTCCCTGGGGAGGTGTTCCGGGCATGTCCCACTGGCGGGAGGCCCCGGGGACGACCCAGGACACGCTGGAGAGACTATGTCTCTCGGCTGGCCTGGGAACGCCTCGGGATCCCGCCGGAGGAGCTGGTTGAAGTGGCTGGGGAGAGGGAAGTCTGGGTTTCCCTCCTGAAGCTGCTGCCCCCGCGACCCGACCCCGGATAAGCGGAAGAAGATGGATGGATGGATGGATGGACACCTTTGCTTAATATTTGTTCTTGTTTTGGGTTTTTTGTACACATATTCAGTCATATACACATATTTTTGTACTTGACATTCAGTTCCAGCTGCTACATGCTGATGTATATCACCAATTTTTACCTACAGTGTATAAAAAAAGAGCTAACTAAATGTAAGTTATGTTCATATTGATGTAAATGGTTCATAACGTTTAATTTAACTATGAGAGCAAAAGAACAACTTTGTTTGTACCTAGTAGTTTGGCATCAATATAAGTTGTGAATGAAAGGACAATATTTTTTACAGATTGTGTGGCTTTGTGAACATTTCAGTAGCAATGCTTAGGGGTGGGCGATATGGTAAAAATGTCATATTACGATTCTTTAAAAAATAAAATCACGATCTAGATTTTATCAAAAAAAAAATTATTATTTTTTTACATATTTTTGACTAATCTTCACGTTTCTGAACATTTTTGTAGATTTTAAAACATATTTACAATGTATATAAAACCCTAAAAGAAAAAAAAAAAACAGGCATCTTAAGCCAACTAAGCTTTCTGAACAGGTTTCAATTGAAATAGTGCAATTATAGCAGCTGTGGTTGATATTCTCCCAGACTACAGGAGGCAGTAAAGAGTGCCAACAGTGTATGAACAGCGCTAGGTAACACCACAATAGAAGTTGAACATGTTTTTTCATCAATAAACTATCGACAAAAACAGTTTGGGATGAGTTAGCAAAGTAAATAAAACACAGAATTGGAAAGTACAAAACACTGTTTACGACAGCGTTTGCTCGTCCGCGACTCCGCATAGTTGACAAATTCTCGTAGGTGTGTGTGTGGGCAATGTGGACGTGTCGCGGCGCGGGGAGAGTTGTGTACCCGTAATTGGAGGCAGGAGGAAAAAAAAAAAAAAAAAGACCACACGGATGCATCAAGCATAAACCAAGCTTGAGCCCGCATAAAGTTCAACTGTATAGAATGTGCCATAGACGATCTTGCCGATCTGTCAGCTTTATGAGATCGTCAACACATTAAAGTTCTTAACGATCTAATATCGTCGTATCGCCCACCCCTAGCAGTGCTCCATATCTCCTAAATGTAGGGTGACCAAACTTTTTCTTTTGCCTGGGCATGTAAACTTTTTTTGACGCCCTGTCCAGGCGTCCGGGTATTTTATAAATTCATGAAAGTATCCTGTTTCATTGTTTTTTTTTACGGGATCAATTAGCATGTTGAATTTGATTGATGCTTTGCGCAAAAAAATTGGAGGCAGTGCATCGTGTTGTTACCGGCGTACTATATTTGGCATACGTTGTGTGTGGTGTGATAGAATGTTTTTTTGTTTTTTTTTATGATACAATGCAATATAATAATGATAATGCAAGCAATCTGATATCTCGGTCATTTATCTGACGTTCACGGCTGTTTTTGAGGTGCTGGGCTGTATCGGCGGCCCGAAATTTTAGCTCACTGTTAGCGCTCTGCAGTCCAAAACTAGTGATGTGGCCATGGCACGGGTTCGATCATCCCCCCCCAAATTTTTTTAAAGTAAAAAGGTCAATCACGAGAGGTTGGCTGGTTGAAAAGTATATCTTGGGACAAAAAAAACAAAACAAAAAAAACAAGGAAAAAAACAAAACATTGGGCATTTCTCAAGTAAGACTTCGAAAGAGGGTTATGTTTTTTCTGCTTTATTTTCTACATATATAGGGGATGCATACACTAACGGTAAAATAGCATAATGTATGTCATCTTTGAGTAAATTTGAATATCATTTCAGTATTTAGAGGCCGGGTCGAGTGGCCCATTTTTTTTTGAAAATCAAAATATGGCCCCCTGAGCTAAATGTTTTCTGAGAAATTGGAACAGTAAAGATACTGTTGTTTTTATTAGAGGCAGAATGTGCATTTATGAATAATTCTAAAATAACCTGCATGCAGTCCAGTCAATTGTGTTTCATATTCAAACTAACGGAATAAAAAAATACATACATTGACAACACAGAAGACTAATTTAAGACAAACATTCCATGCCTCACTGGTTTCCCAACGATGATGTTTGGTAAATCTTATAAATAAACTTTCTGTTCTGACAGCCACAGAGTGGATCGGTTCATCCAAAAGGTCGTGGGGAGCATGCGCAACTCAACTATGTGGTGCAGTTGGACAGGCCATCCTTGCTGGTCTGATCTATTTTGTCAGAGACTGGAGAACAGCTCAGTTTATCACTGCAGCTCTATTTGCAGCCATTGTTAGTTATATATGGTGAGCATCAAACACTTCTTGAAACATTTGAATAACTTGTGATAATTAACACCATATTCTTACATAACAATCAGGTTCCTTCCAGAGTCCGCCAGGTGGTTGTTGGAGAGAGGGAGGACAGAGGAGGCGAAAGAATTGATTTTAAAGGTGGCAGCTATCAATAAACGCAGATTTTCAGACACTCTCCTGGAAAAGGTACAAAAGCTTTGGCTGGCTTGTTGTATGATTGTCAAAAGAAACATTGGGCTTCATTCGCCACTAAAGTGAGCTACACACACGCATACACTTTTTGAACCGATTTTTAACAAGTGAAAGGCCTCACACACAAAAAATCAGCAAGTGTTTCCTTACTGCTCTTTTCGTGGTCATGCGCTCAAGATGACCAACACAGCAACACACACGTCTGTTGCAGTAACAAGTTTGACCTGTGAAAGGCAACATGGTGTCACTGAGCAGAGAAAATGGAAAGAAGGAAGAATACTCATAGCAGAAGAAGCTAGGCTCATTTATTTGATAATCACATTGTGTTTGCAAACTCTGTCATTTTTGACGTGGTAAAACACTTGGGAGGCTGGTTATACAAAAGTCCAAAATAAATAAAATAAATAAATGACAGTGAAAATAAAAACGCTATGCTGCGTGTATTTCTCGTAAGCTTCTGAGTTTTTTTTCCTCATAGATCTGCCACTTTATAAACTCGCAAGTTTGCCACTTTCTAAAGTCGCAAATTTGCCAGTTTTTTTTTCTTGGAATATTACACCCGCCTTCTTAAAAAATAAAAAATATAGTATACTTGGCGCTAATACACCGTCGTAGTATAACAAAATAGAAGTGTTCCCACACCATACTGTGGTTCATCATTCGTGCCCTTCATTACATCACAATTTTTTCAAGTGCTTATTATGTTTTTTTTACGTTACTTACTGTAATGCCCTTGCATGTGGGATTCAAAAGTCACAATTGCAGATGCACTTGTCAGGCGCTGATTGAAGGGGAGTACAGTGTTCCCTCGTTTATCGCGGCTTCGTTGTTTTTTTTTTGTTTTTTTTACACCGTGATTTTTTTTTTGCGGCGATGCGGTTTCGGTCAAAATAGGTTGACATGTGCTGCCTCCTTTCTTTATAATTAAAATTAAGACTGTCAGCCCCAAGCTTGCAGTTGCGTCGGTTGAATGCTCACCGCGCCGTACGTCACCTCCAGCACCGGACACGAGCGTTTTTGTGGCGTTTTGGGTGCACCGCAGCGACGCGGTCTCGTTCAAAATGGGTTTTCGTGTCCTTCCTGTGTCTTCATAATTAAAATGAAGACTGTCCGCCCCAAATCAGACGTGCTGTTGAATGCTCAGCGCGCCGTGGGTCCGCCAGACAAATAGACGCACGCGGGTTGGCGCAGGCCACGAGCTGCAATCCGAGCTCCTTCGGTCAAACTGAAGAGGTATGATTGGAGCTAGGGCTGCTCGATTATGGAAAAAATAATAATCACGATTATTGTGGTAATAATTGAAATCACGATTATTCAAAACAATTATTTATGTTTTTGTTTAAAGCAAAAAAATGTTTACACATTTGAAAATATTAAGACAAATAAAAAAATATGTAAGCTCATTTTGGACCAAACAGACTTTATAATAATAAATTATTATTTATGTTAGCAAAAATTTGAAGTTGGGGTGACGCGTGTGCAATATGACTTGTGGGGTGCTAACAACTTCACGAATTTCAGGTATTTTTTGGAACCTAACCCCAGCGGAAAACGAGGGAACACTGTACATCAGACTCGAGGTGTATTTTCATCAGCAATAAAGTTTTGCATGTTTTTTGATCATGTTTGTGTAACTAATTGGTAAAAATTATATCAATAAAAACTCAAACTTCTTTTTGACAATTTATTTAGTACCCTGTTTTTAAACCACTAAGCAGCAGGTTATCCCTTTAGCTGTGGGTGAGTGACGTGAGTCATGAAAAATCTCTGTCCACTTTCACACCACAGTCTACACTTCTGTAGGACTGGTGATGCTTTACAGGTTGTGCCGATTATTGTTTCATTTTGACATATTGAACAGTCTTAAAAAATAACATTCAATAAGATTTCATTCTTTTATATAACACAGGAAAATATAAATGTGTATGTACAACACTACATAAATTGGCCAGCACGTGTGTACACTGCAAACGGTTTTTCCTATTTCCTTTTTTTGATCACTGACTCAGAGGCCACGCCCATTCAAGGCTCGTAAGAGGCTGAAACAACCCAAATTTTACAGTGTCATTACTAACAGCTGTTATTGTTGCTGTTAATGTTGCGTGTGTGTGTTGTTGTTATTATTATTATTATTATTATTATTATTATTATTATTATTATTAATTATTATTTTTAGAAAACATACCGGCCTGTTATATTGTTACTATTATAAAGGTTTGAACACTGAGAGAGGCTACTCTATTTAAAAAAGAGCTACAGTATGTGAGAAAATGTTAATACTGTGCTCTATAAGTCAATTAAAAAACATACTTTTAATGAGAAAAAAAATAATGAAATGAAAAGAAATGTATGATGAATGAAAAAGCATTTATAATAAACTAAAAATTATACCAAAATGAAAAAAAACAAATGAAAAAAAATCTATACTGTGCTGTATAAGTAAATTTAAAAAAAAACAAAAAACTACTTTTAATGAAAAAAAATGAATGTAAATGAAAACTAACATATGATGAATGAAAAGCACTTATAATAAAGTAAAAATTATACCTAAATGAAAAAACATAAACTAAAAAAATATATATATTTAATGGGACATATAAAAATTACGCGGCTTTTCATTATCACGGGTAGTTTTTGGAACGTAAACACCCGCGATAAACGAGGGAACACTGTGCAGTAAATTATACAGTAAACAAACACAGCCACACTCAGTCGTTGAACAAATTGTACACGTTGGTGCACAAAAAGCACCCTTTTTTTCTGACGGTGTACTTTACATTGGTGAATGCCATAATGTTGGAAAGTGTGTATTCTCAAGAAAACGGTCATGTGGAATGACATCCACAGTCTGTTTGGAGTAGGGGTGACCGGGGTTTGCTGAGGAATCAATACTGATTACTATTTACTTTGACAGAATTTATTTCTTTATTAACTCATTGACTCCCTGCCATTTTCACAGAAGTATTTTTTCTTTTCTCTTTATCAACATGGCCATGGTTGATCTCTTATACTCTGCTGCCACCTGCTGGCCGTTTGTGTAATAACGACCATTTCTTCAACTGTTCTTTGCAGTTGAGAGGCTTCATCAAAGCCTTCTGTATGCTCTAGCATAAAAAAACAAAAACAAAATATAAACACGTATAAATACTTCTTTGGGACACTTAAAACATTTAAAATAGAACGAATTTATACGTTTTTGGGAGCAAATGAGTTAAAATAGTTTTGGATTTATCATCATAGTTCGTTTTTATTTTGTTTAGGGTTTTGTTGTTCAAAAATCACATATAAACAAAATATGTACTGATGAAAGACCAGTCTCAGGTGCATATTTCCTATTCATCATGTCATTTCATAATTTGTGTCAGTGCAGAGTTACAGACCCCTGACTATTTAAACTAGAAGAAAAGGAAACTAGTATTCCAATTTTTTTTTCTTGCGCCCTCTGTTGGAGAAGATAATTGCAATGTGACAACTGAAGCAAATGACAAGCCCCAGTCTCCCATACAACTTATAAATATAATGGCAAAATTGCATACACAAATAATTATTCATTAGTTCAAGCGACTTTGGTAGTGTTATAATCAAAAATGTTTTGGACTGATAACTTGCTGCATTGATCAAAGTGGGAATGATGTGTTTGTGTGCATTACAGATTGCTGTCAAAGAACCTGAGAAAAAGAGCAACATTTTAATGCTTATCCAATCACCAGTGCTTCGGAAATATTTCTTTGCCCTATTGTTCACATGGTAAGTTAAATTACTGGCAACTGATGTAAGTAACATAGATTAAGACAATATTATTTAATCATAAAAAGGCAAGGCAAGTTTATTTCTATACCACATCATATATATATATATATATATATATATATATATATATATATATATATATATATGTATATATATGTATGTGTATGTATGTGTTACATTTTGGTCTTTTTGCAGACTAATTCTTTTGATTTCTCCAGGTTCTCTTTGAATGTTGCATACTACTGCATTTCATTCAATGTGGGGAATTTTGGCTTGGACGTATTCCTGACACAGCTCGTGTTTGGACTGACTGAAATACCAGGTCATCTGCTTTGCGTCTGGCTCTTGGAAGCACTGGGGAGAAGAGTATCTTTCCTTTCAACAATTCTCACTGGGGGCATCTTGTGTATTTTGATCCTCGCATTTAATCAAGGTAAGGCAGAAGTTGCCTTGTTTAAAAAAAAAAAAAAAAAAAAAAAATATGAATGAAAGAAACAAGGTCAAAACATTCGTTTTCATTTGATTTTTATCAATTACATTTTATACATTTTAATTGTATTTTTTTTTATTTGATTTTTATTGAACATATAAACAAGCAAACAGCAGAAAAAAACAGAAACTAAAAGAAAAGAAAACCCCAATAAAATGATCAATCAATCACAGCCTACATGTTCAAAAGGGAGTAGGAAGAAGTTAAAAACATAGCTAGTCCTAGTTTAGTTTAGTTTAGTTTAGTTTATTCATTTTTTCCTTTCGGACACATTACAGTTTACATCAATCACATCACATCATTTGCAACATTGACATCCGAAAGAAGGGCTGACGGGTAGAAGCCGAAGCTTATTCGAGACCCGTCCCCATCGACCCATTACTATAACGCATCAATCATATACATTATTTAGAATAGACATTAATTTTTATCGTTATCCATCCCATATCCCAGACACTGCTCGCTCAGTTCATCTTGAATGTCCGTGTGTAGATTGTGGCTAGTCCCAGTCATTTGGCACTGGTGAGTCGGTCCCCAGACGCCACCAGCAAGCCCACCCCGCCAGGCGAGCAGCCAAGGCAAGCGCAATTCTTCTCTTTCACCAGTAGGGTCTTCTCTGACCTCGGATCAGCTTTCACACATGTTGTGCTTTCCAGAAGAGTAGATCGGCTTGCATTCGGCCCATTGCTTTCAAGCAATTTCAGCACTCGATTCTGGTCAGGTAGCACCACTGGTTGCTAGCATGTTGTGGATCTGATGACTCCTGTGCGCTGCCCAGCCTCGCTCACCCAGCAGAGCGGCCCACGCCAGCTGCATTCCAGGAACCAGACCACCAACCCCCATTTTGCGTATTGACAGCAGATTCATTGGAGCCACAATACAGCCTTATCATGTAGCCTTGACTGTTACAACAAATGTCCTAACGGAATTCGAGCCAGACAATATTTAGATTCAAACGGGAACAGCAATACATGTTATCAATGCAGGTGTATAAACAAGAGTTAGCCTTGGCAAAGTCAGCAAATAATCATATACAACTCCAGCTTTGGGTAATTAGTGATGTTGTTGTTGTTGTTGTTGTGATATTGTGAATTACTGTTGTCTCTCAAGCGCTGCCAATTCCTCAGCTCCTTTCACGATTCGTGTTTTTAGTTGACCAGAGTTATCTTTAGTTTGAATAAAAATTCGGCAGTCTTTTGTCCACGTGCTTTCGATAAGTCCATTCTTTCTCATTTGTCGAGCCTTTTTGGCGATGTCAGCATTTCGTTTGGTGAGGTTTTCGTTGATGTAGACATGTTTCCCACGAAGCTTGTGACGGTCTCTCAGAAGAGCAATCTTTTTCTTTCTGTCAACAAACCTGATCAGAACTGCCGGTGGTCGTGTCCCTCCAGTTGGAAGCGAAAAGCACATCTGAATGTGCGCAGGATCAACAGTTAATCCCAAATCTCTGAGTTGAAGTGTCACTTGCTGTTCCACAGTCTCGTTCCCTGAAGATTGGTCAGAATCTTCCGTGATCGTGCTAGCCGCAGCTCTCAAAGGGCCACGGCGCGGCTTGATCTTGATACCGGTGACTATCACATCGTTGATACGAAGATTTTGTTCCAAATCATCCACATTTTGTTCCAAGGCAACAATGTGTCGATCTTTTTCCTGTGTCTCTGTCTTCAATTGCTGTATTTCCTGAAGAAGTGGCTCAATGCTCTTCTTCATTTCAAGTAATTCGGCAACCATTCCACTGAGTTTTTTAAGAGAAGATTTTATCTCCTCAATCTCGTCGGCTCTTTTTCCGCCAGGCATTCTGCAACAATGTAGTTACAAATCCCAATGCAAAAATCAACAAGTAGTTAGATTCACGAGCGAGTGCAGGAGCAAGTACAGATGCGTCCTTCCTCAACAGATGCGTCCTTGAAGTGAGGAGCCACAATACAGCCTACAGCAGCCTACCCCTTTCACTTGATATATTTAAACTTATTTCATTATTAATACAATAATAATTAAATATTTTTAAAATAAAATGTATAAACCTGGTTATATATACAAGTGCACTAGACATGCGTGCATTTGCCAATAACATATATACATAAATGTCCTAGACATAAACCATAATACCTATCTAAATCATATACACATACTCACATATAGAATTTTCATACTCTAGATTGACATAAGTAATTTTGTTGAACTTTTAAACATTTTTTTAAACTCCAGAAGTGAGTCACATTTTTTCAGATCAATTCCTAAATTATTCCACAAATTAAAACTTTTTACAGATACACACCTTTGCTTAACATTTGTTCTTGTTTTGTTTTGTTTTTGTGCACACTTGTACCCCTTATCTCATAAGGACTGTGTCTAATTTCAAACAACTTCTGAGTACTGTGGCAGAGTAAATTATTATAAATTTGTACATTATTTGTGCTATTTTAAACTCAACCAATCATAACATTTCATTGCATTTAATAAATAGTGGATGTGTTGGTTCTGTATATTTTGATCGATTAATATTCTTATGGCTCTCTTGCAATTGGAGTTGGTATTTGTTTTATATGCATTTCCACACAATAGGTCAGATAGGGTAATATAATGAACTATATAATATACATAATGATTTCATGTTCAGGACATCCTTAGTTTTACGGAGTATCCCTATGATTTTTTACGTTTGATTTTTTTTAAACATTTTTTATGTGTGGCTTCCAACATAATTTGTCATCAATAACTGCTCCAAGGAATTTATTTTCATACACCCTTTCTATTTCAATTAAATTCACCATAATTTTAACTTGATGAGTGATTTGTCTAGTGCCAAAAACTATGAACTTGGTTTTATTTAAATTTAATGATAATTGTATTCATGTCAAACCAATTTTTTAATGTATTCAATTCATACTCCACAATAGTCAGAAGCTGCTTGAGGTTTTCTCCTGAACAGTAGAAAGTTGTACCATCAGCAAATAAGACGCTTTCAATATTTTTGAGGCACAGCAAATATCATTTATATACAGTATAAATAATTTAGGGCCGAGCACAGACCCTTGGGGAACTCCATGAGTAATCTTCATGTATTTTGCTTGTACATTATTAAACTGCAAATATTGATATCTATTATCCAAATAACTTTTCATCCATTTATATGCTAAGCCTCTTATTCCATATCGCTCTAATTTATTCATTAATATAGAATGATCTATAGTATCAAAAGCTTTTTTGAAATCCATAAAAATCCCAACAGTAAATTTTTCATTATCTATGTGGTAGATATTGCTTCCACGAGTTCCATGACTGCCATTGAGGTGGTCCGTTTTTCTCTAAACCCATATTGGGTTTCACTTAAGAGCTTATGTTTCTCAATAAAATTGTCCAGTCCGTATGAAAATAATTTTTCTAGAATTTTTGAGAACTGTGGCAACAATGACATTGGTCTGTAGTTATTAAACGTGTGTCTTTCTCCACTTTTAGAAATAGGAATAACTTTGTGATCTTCATTTTTGATGGAAATATACCAGTTTTAAATGACAAATTGCAAATATATGTAAAAGGTTGTACAATATATTCTATAATACTTTTTACTATGTCATATCAATGTTAAGACGGTGGACTATTTAATACATTTAATACTTCTATATCATTAACATCATTAAGAAACATTGTGGATGAATTATTTACAATGTACTTATCTATTTCATGTTTGTTTCTTGGCTCTGGGATTTTGTTTGCCAAGTTACTGCCCACTTTAACTAAATATTCATTAAAATTAGTGGCTATGTCAGAAATTTCATCAATTACAATATTATCTTTTATAAAATACTGTGGATAATTTTGTTTTTCTTAGAACTTTTTCTAATTACATGACTTAGTATTTTCCATATTTCTTGTGTATTGCTTTTATTCTGCTCTAATAATGCATGATAATCTTTCTTTCTTGTTCGTATAATATTCAATAGTTTATTTTTATAGGTCTTATACTTTGAGCTTCCACAGTTCTCAATTTAATAAATCTTTTGTATAAAATATTTTTGTTTTTACATGCATTCTCTATCCCCTTCGTCATCCATGCCTTATTTGGACCTTTCTACTTTCTTGTAATTTTGATTAATGGACAATATTTATTGTATAAAGAGATAATGGTTGACTGAAATTCACTATATGCAGTATTAGGGTCGTTAATTGAATAAACCTCAGACCACTTATGTTTTTCTAAATCCAACTTAAAGGCAGCCATGGAGCGTGATGTTCTTAGTCTTGTTTCAAATGTGTACATTATCGGCTTCATTTTTTTTTTTTTTTTTTTTTTTAAATCGAAATAATCATAAAAAATTGCAAAGACCGGTAGATGATCACTTATATCATTAATAAGGAGTCCACTTTCTATTTTTTAGGTCAATTTTATTTTTAAATATATTATCTATTAGTGTAGCTGTATCAATTGTTATTCTACTAGATTTCATAATAACAGGAAATAAACTTACTAATACTATACATCATATTTATAAAGTCAGTTGTTTTCTAATGTCCATTTGGATTTAATAAATCAATATTAAAATCACAACACAATATTCGCAATTTTTGACCCATTTCTTATTTATTAGTATTGTTGTGTTTTATGTTTGATTTTATTTATGCACAACACTTAGTTCATCTGTGGTTGTTTTTTTTTCAAATGTTTTTGAGTTAAGTTCAGTTCTTTTCAATGGACTGTCCACAAACATACCCTGCAGGTTTATGAAAATCATATTTTTGATTTCTTATTCTGTTTAAGGAAATCCTGTTACTGTTACTGTCCTGGCCACCTCAGGACGCCTTATCGTCAATTGGGCTGCAACCATATGCAATATTTATGTTCAAGAGTTATTCCCAACATCTTGTCGGTAAGAGAATCAATCTCCATCCCACTTTTCTTCTCTCATCAGTTATGTTTTACTGGCACACCTGATACCACCAAAACATATTATATGTGGGGGGAGGGAGATGTTTTGTTTTGATTTGTGACGACAGCTAAAACATTGGCAGGACATTTGTGAGATTGAGTTCCTTGTGTATTTGTTTTCTTGCTTCAGACAAACAGCTTCTGGTTTGGGCTCCATTGCCAGTCGAGCTGGCGGTCTTATCGCTCCATTGGTCAACATGTTGGCTGTGTTCCACTGGTCCATACCCATCATAAGCTTCAGTGGCCTCACACTGGTTAGTGGGTGTCTCTGCTTCTCGCTTCCTGAGACACGGGGGATAGAGCTGCCAGATTCTTTTGATGAGGCTGAACGCAACAGGTAAACAACTGGAGGAAAATATGCTCAGGCAGATTGATATGTTATTATGTCCATGGGAAATGTGCAACAATCACGTACTGCAACAACTAATGCTTGCTTAATTCCTTTGTCTTGCAGGAATAAGAAGGCAACGAGGAAAGAGAATAACGCAAATATTTTTGAACATCAAATCAACTAAACTGTAAATTATTTAATAATTGTTGCAGTTTTCCATCTGAAATGTCATTCAAAATTTGGAAATGTATGTAAACTGGTGTTGTACATTACATACTTAAAATCATCCATCCATCCGTCCATAGTTATTTATATATTTTTTATGCTTCAATGTGCATATTAGCTTGGGAACCAGACTCATCGCTTTACACTCAAAAAGGAATGAAAGTGTTAGTAGGTACAGCTTAAAATCAACGGCTTTCTATGCATTAAAATGTGTTTGTTCCATGAACACAGAATCAACTGATAACTTATTTTAATAAGATGGTCTAAATTAAAACAAAGAAATCTGTCTTAACTTAATAATGTATTGATTCTGAACAGACAGATTTGCCCTGACTAAATTCAGGAGTGTATTTAAGTTAGGACCAACTTAAAAATCTCAGAACTGTCCTTCAAAAGCTGAGTACAAGACGGACGGACGGACGTGCCTGGACAGCAGGACAAACGCTTTTTATTACTGATAAACATGAAGAAGGGAAATGTGACTTTTGTAATGAGGTGCAATCAGTAAAATTGGAATGCAAAATATATGAGAATGAGAGTAGTCCTTTAAACAGAACCATGTATAGCTGATTTGAGCTCAAAAACATTGCAAGGGAAAACATGTTCCACAAAAAGCCTTTGCTGTCTGGCCAAGATATTTAAGGAACTGATTATAAATAAAATTCTTAGTTATGGTGCTAAAAAATAAAACCCTGGAACAAATATTGAATTCATAAAAGGGATGAATGCAAAACAAGTCTGTTACTACTGCAACATCTAACATTAACAAATAAAAACGAAATCATATTTCTTGCTATTGGCAATGTGCCACTTGGCATGCTGGGAATTACAGCATCAACTTCCTCTTTCGCTGAAGTGTTTTACAGTTTTTTACGATTGCTTAAGCACGAAATACCAAACGGCTGGGATTTTAAAAACTCTTCACGCAATTTGCACAACCATGCAGACGAGATGCAGAGCATCTCACATCCTGTGCAAAATGAATCACTCTTGTCAAAACTCATGAATCAGGTGAAAACAGGCTGGATAGTGGCTCTCGAGGACCGAACTTGGCCACCCCTGATTTAGAGCAACCCTGGAACGGTTCGCAGTGTTGTCCATTGAGTCCATGATGCGTCTGAGCCAGGAGGGAGTTCCTCAGCTGGTGGTATCTGCATGTCAACTTGTTCTTTTTGGAGCTTTTACAACCAGAGCTGGAGTGTTAGATGTTATTAGGGGTTGGACATGGCTGAGAAAGCTCCTTGTTGGCTTCAGTTGTTGTGTCGGTGGTTGACGTCCATGAAGACTGTGGCGTTCATCTGAGTGAGGCCTTCGTCTTCTCAACTTGGCTCGTAACCTGCCGTCTGATGGTGGGAAGGTAATACCAGCAAGGAGATGCAAGTTGTTTGTATTCGTGGGTTTCAGGCATCCAGTGATCAGGCGGCAGGTGTTCAAGGATGGATCTAATTTCTTAGTGTGGGTCGATCTCTCCCAGACAGGACAGGCGTATTCTGCTGATGATTAGTTGTTCTTAAGGTGGAGGCTGTGGCTCCCCATTTTGAATTTGTCAGTTTCCGTAGGATGTTACAGTTTGTCTCAGTTGCTAAAACACTAAACCCCATTCTCTGAACCAAATTCTCAGTTTCCGAGACTAATTTCTCCAGTCAAACACTTTTCCGGCCAAACCTTACACACTGTTCAGGCTTAGACCCAATTCTCAAAATTCATCAATTATTTTTTTGATAAACCTTAAACACATTTCACACTTTTCCCAAACACTTTTCCCAAACACTTTTCCCACGGTGATACACGTGTTGCAAAATTTTAAACACTGGCCGCAGAATATGAACACAACTCCAACACAGTTGTCATCTTTCAAACACAACATCAACTTTTTTTCTTTTCTTTTTTTTTGCTGATAACCTGTATAAACGAGTGTCTGCCTACTAATGCTGTCTTATGTGTTGTGGTCATTATTTTGACATATTAGTGCATGTCTGTTGAAATATTGAATTTGGGGCAAAAGCCGTGTGTGTGGCGCCATCTTAAGGTTAAGGTCGCGACACTGGCGTCACGGCGAGTGTCAACATGCAGCTGAAGACAGTAGCAGAAGCCCGTGCCGTCCATCTCGGTATTTCCCTTGGCTATCGCGTCCTCTCGGTGCACTTGTGTGACTTGTGTTGGCACTGCGCGTGACCCAAAAGAATAACTGTACATAGGCCTATGTACATATGTTGCTGGCAAATGCACGCATGTCCAAGTGCACTTGTATTCATTACCAGGTTTATACATTTTATTTTTAAAAATATTAACCTTGTATTAATAATGAAATAAGTTTAAATATATAATGTATAGGGGTAGTAGGACTAGATAAGTTTTTAACTTTTTCCTACTCCCTTTTGAATATGTAAACTGATGATTTTATGTTTTGTTTTGTTTTGTTTTTTTTCTCTGCTGTTTGTTTGAATGTTTATATGTTCAATAAATCAAATCAAAATAAAAAAAAAGTCTCGTACACGCCTCCTTAGCGAAGTGTAGTGTTTTGCAAACATCTTTACACCCATTTTGAGGTGAGTGATTTATGAGCATAGAATGTGGTACGTTTATTGAGCATAGCTTGTGGTCGTATAGAAATTATTTAGATCGTAGTTTGCACTGCTGCTGTTAATCACAGCCAGACCCCGCCCAACCCAACCCTCTACCCATTCACAAGCCCAACGGTCCTCCAGGCAACATCCTCTTTGAGCGCCATTTTCAAACATATGAGTGAGGGATGAAGCAAGAGTTTTCTTGCTGGGGGGACAAAAACAAATAGCGCACGTAGCGTGCGCACGATGCACAAGCTTGACACAGAGGTTGCAGTTACGCTTTAGGCCAGAAGAGGCAGTCACGAGCAATGTGACAAACTCCACAAAGCACCTTTGAGAAAGTAAATTGCCTTTCTGGAACCGCAATTTAACCTTTTCTATTAACGTGATAACAGACAATGCTGTTAAGTGTTGTGGCAGTGGTACAAATATTACAAAGATTTTAATGGTACCGTGATTGTTATTCTCATTTAGATCAAGGATTTTAAACTGAAATGTACTATAGTACAGTACATGTGTGTATCATAATTAGTTGTAAACATGCAATTTGATGGCACAAGTTTTTTTTTTTTTAATCAGATATCAGATGATGAAAGCATAATGCTGAAATTATTTTCACCAACAATGTCAACTAGTTGTTTGTTACAATCATAATTTGCTGATTTCCATTTAAATAAAGTACATTTTCATTGAAATATGGGATGGTTATGCGTATTGTATAACAAACATGAATCACACGTTCAAGAAGTAGTTTTCACATGCTGTCATTTCATACATTTTTACTTTCTTGCTTGCATTTACTCAATTATTGGATTTATTAAATGCAAAAATTTGCAAACTAAATCATGATTTATTAGCTAATGTCAAATTAGGGTAAAAAATAAAATAATAATCAAATAACATATACTATAGTCTAACAAAATTTCTTACAAAGTGCAGTTTATGTTTCAAAATGTAATTGCAGATGCAAATCATAATAGTTTGGCTTTCTTGCTAAATCCATATATATATATATATATATATATATATATATATATATATATATATATATATATATATATATATATATTAAAAAAAAAAATCATACGCACATCAATGATCACATTTGATCCCTACACTTATCCAAGCAAATCATCCATCCAGTTATTGTGTGTTACAGCATTCTCGACAGTTTTCTCAGGATCGATATAACCCAAAGATGAAGTTACATCACTTGTTTCTTGCGACTTGGGCAGCAACTGAGCTTCTGATGCAAAGAAGTCAAGAGAGAAAAGGTCTCCCTGGGGTGACTGAGCTGAGTCAAGCAGCCCATTCAGTGGACTAGCACTGAGAACCTCTGCACGAGTTGGCATTTCACCCACTGCAAAGATATCATCAGCGTTGGCGGCTGGTGGGCTGTTAACAGGTTGTTGGGTGAGCAAATTGCTATTTGAGATGAATAAGTCAAAATCCGACTCTTGAATGTGTGTCAGGCTGTTTGTTGTCAAAGTTATCAGGCCTTGATTGTCAGCCTGGCTAACGGAATCAGGGACAGTCACTTGCTCGACCAATCCAAGCACTTCAGTTTGGGTTGATCCTGGCTGAGTGTCAAGCACGCAAACACTCTCAGAGGATGTATCATTAGTGACTGAAAACATGACATCATCAGGGTTATCTCCAAAACTCTCCTGGGAAATAAACTGGTCAAGAGGATTAGAGCTAGCTTGTGAAGCTTCTTCAATGACATCAAACAATGTGTTGTGGTCACTAGTCTTTTCTTTTGGTTTTGTTGCATCATCAAGTTCATCTTTTTCTTGATTGGTCTTTGTAGATGGTGGATCAGCAGAAACAGAATTGACAGTAGGAACTCTGTGTTGTTCAACGAGCAGTTCATCAGTTAACTCTTGAGGGCTATGCATGTCAATGGAAGAAAGATCATTGCAGTCAGCTGTCTCAGCAACACTTACTGGCGGCTTGTTTGTCTCTGTTTCTACCAAATCCGGTAGGCTATCACTTGGTTCACTGATTAGGATCTCTGGCTCCGCATTTGTAGCCTCCACTTTGCTGCCATCCAGCATGTTGGTGTCAGAAGCAAGTATCGTGTTGCCAGCGTCATCCTTGCCTTCCTGAGGATTGACTTGGATGGTATCAACCGTAGCTGTATTCGGACCATCTGTGTGCAGTTTGCATTCATTGGCGTCTTCATTCTTGTCTGACGATGACTGAAAGAGTCCAACAGCAGAATTGTCATCTGCTTTCTTGACACTTTTAGCTTTTGTCTTGCTGGTTTTTTCAGCGCCACTCGCAGCAAAGAGTTTTGACAAAGGGCTTCTTCCTTTGGACCAAGATCCTAATTTGACCTTTGGCCTTTGTTTGTTGGTACTGTGTTCTTTTGCTAAGTTTACCTGGTCATCCTTACTAACGTTGCTTTCAGTGAGTGTTTCAGTTAGTTTTGGTTCTGTAAGACGATTTACTTTTTCAAAATCTTTGTCCAGTTTATCAGATAATTCTTGTGTCACACAAGGTGAATTGTTTTTGACATCATCGCTTGAGTCACCAAGAATTGTCTGTTCATCATTTTTGTTCTCAGTTTGGGGCAACCCTGGACTTTTCTCAACATCAGCCTCCTCAGTGGTTGCCTCACCTCTGGGCTTATGTTCATGTTGCAATTTTCTGAGCTCACTTGACTGGTCGGAGTCATTTTTGCCCAAATGGTCATTTGCATTATTGCATGTTTTAATGTGGAGCTCAGGGGCATCCTCTTCTGTATCTGTTGAGGTCATTTGACTTGAGTTGGCCAGCTGATCATGGTGAGAAATGTCAGCATTTGGCGCAAACCACACAGATTTCCTTGTTTTCTTCGAAGTCACATCCAGCTTGTTTGATGCTGTATTCAAGCTTGCTTTGTTGGTGGGTACAGCTACTGCCTGCTTCGTATTTGTATCTGGGAAACTGTTGTTTTTTTCTGGAAAAGGCAAGTCAAGTGCTTTTGTAGAATTGCTGTCTTGAAAATGTTTCGTTTTTGTGGCACCAGTCCTGAATTTTGGCTCCTTGAAGAGTGCCTTCTCCTCTGAGGTACTGTCTATTGTCTGAGGTTTTCCCCTGATATCGGATACGTTGGCAGGTATAAACATCATGGGCTTATCTTTTTGTTTCAAATTTACATTGTAGAGTGGCTTCGTCTTTTCTGGTGGCCAGTTAACTTTCAGTTTTCCACTGCCATGCCTCATCTCACTTTCACGTGACTTTGTGGCAAATACGTCAGCAGACGAATCTCTGGAGACAGTTGCCGTGTTGGAGTTGCTTTTGATCATTTTTGGTGCCGATGTGGTGTCAGGTTCATCTATTTCTTTATCTTTCTGAAGCCAGCGGTCTTTATGCTGCGTGTGCCCAAATCCCTCATCATAATTTCCCTTTCTTTTAAAAAGCTGCTGGTAGTGAGACATGCAGTAGAACTCTCCATAAAGAGAGGAATAGTTGTGAATGCTGTAATTGAAAAAGAATGTCTTAATTACTTTGTAGTGTAAGTGAAATGCTAACTACATTTTTTGTCAAACATCTCACCTGAGATTCTTCTGACAGTGTTTACAGCAGAAACAGTTGTTGTGCAGGACACGTTTATTGGCCACCATTTTTTCCATTGGATACACTGGCGTCAAACAGGCTGAACATATTTCCTTGACAGGTGACAAAGTCACGACGACCTGAACATCATATAACAACAAAGGAACATTATAAGACCTAAATGTTCTGTTTTCATTTCCACAGAGACTTAAAGCGAACTTACAGTATTATTGACAATTTACCTTTGGTTTGTATACAAATAGCTGTCCTTGGACTGCTTTCCCACTCATTTAAGAATGAAATTAACCAGTTAGCCCATGGTGGCTTTGCATATGATAAGCAGAGTTGCATTGGAATTTGTTTGATGCACTGGTTAGCTAATTGCTTAATCTTCTGATAAGCAGCACTTACTCGATTACTTGATGAAGTTTTCGAAGCAGTGTTGGTGCAGAGCATCACCATTTGTGTTTGCCAATATGCCAGGTGCCATACACACATAATACAGTGATTGAACTGCTGCCTCCACGAGTTAAAAATGCTTTATTGTCTAAAGCCACTCACTTTCTTCTCTGCACTCTGCTTCCGCAAATAGTTGCAAGCAGGCCGTCATCATGTTTACTGCTACACCAAGTGACACACAAGAGGAGATGGCCAAGTACCATTTGGAATATGCACATTGCTTTTATTTTGACAAATACGTGTCACAGATCTCTATGAAGACACCGAGGATATGTTAAAATAAAGCACGTTGCACATGTCTCCTATTGTGCACATGTATTATATACAGTACGGTACTCAAAAAAAGATGATCTAGTGCAGTAAGAAGAAAATATGTCATGCCCCACCCCAACTCTCTGCCACAACTATTAATAGTATTATTTGTCAATAAAATTGTTGTAAGTACACCTCTGCAGAGAGCTATAATTATTGTGCACACTCATAATGAGAGCTCCACTGCCACCTACTGTAGTGGATGTGCGATTACACTTTATGTTAGTACATTTAAAAAAATAAAATAAATAATAAAATAAAAATAAATACAACTGCTTCCTGGGGTTACACGCGGCCTCCCTGGCATCACGTGCCTCCAAGGGGGGCCCCGCCCCCTATTTGAGAATGACTGATCTCGTGTGTAATTGCTGTCTTGATGATAGCTTCCTTAACGCTCTATAAAGGAGAGAAGGCCAAACTAGTTTGCTGTTTTAAAAGACTGCAGAAGAAATTAACTGTGTCAAAAATTAACAACACATGGTCTGTCGCAGTTCCAAAAGTTGTGTCGTGTATTGGAAGTTTTTGAACCAAAAATATTCTGTTTAATTACTGTATATACTAACAACATGAATAATGTTTTTATATACAATCAATATTTTGCTATTTTCATTTTTGATGGATATATACCAGTTTTGAATGACAAATTGCATATATATGTGAAAGGTCCCACAACATATTCTATAATACTTTTTACTAGTGTCATATAAATATTAAAAGAAGTCAGTGGACTTTTTATTTTGTAATCTTTTTACAACATTCAATAATTCTATGTCATTGACAGCATAAAGGAACACAGTGGATGAATTATTTACAATGTACTTATCTATTTCATGTTTGTCTCTTGGCTCTGGGATTTTGTTTGCCAAGTTACTGCCCACTTTAACTAAATATTCATTAAAGTTATTGGCTATGTCTGAAATTTTATCAATTACAATATTTTTTATCTTTTATGAAGTATTCTGGATAATTTTTTTTTTTTTTTAACTATTTTTAATTACATGATTTGGTATTTTCCATATTTCTTGTGTTTTACTTTTATTCTGCTCTAATACATGGTGATATTCTTTCTTATTTGTTCGTATAATATTCAATAGTTTTTTATAGGTCTTATACTTTTGCTTCAGCTTCCACAGTTCTCAATTTAATAAATCTTTTGGATAAAATATTTTTGTTTTTACATGCATTCTCTATCCCCTTCGTCATCCGTGCCTTATTTGGACCTTTATACTTTCTTGTAATTTTGATTAATGGACAATATTTATTGTATAAAGAGATAATGGTTGACTGAAATTCACTATATGCAGTATTAGGATCGTTAATTGAATAAACCTCAGACCACTTATGTTTCTCTAAATCCAACTTAAAGGCAGCCATGGAGCGTGGTGTTCTTAGTCTTGTTTCAAATGTGTACGTTATCGGCTTCATTTTTTTTTTAAATCAAAATAATCATAAAAAATTGCAAAGACCGGGAGATGATCACATATCATTAATAAGGAGTCCACTTTCTATTTTAAGGTCAATTTTATTTGTAAATATATTATCTATTAGTGTAGCTGTATCAGTTGTTATTCTACTAGGTTTTGTAATGACAGGAAATAAACAGTTACTATACATCACATTTATAAAATCAGTTGTTTTCTGATGACCATTCTGATTTAACAAATTAATGTTAAAATCACCACACATTATTCTCATTTTTTTTCTATCATGTGTGTGACTCAGAATATCTGTTAATTTATCATTGAATGTTTCAAGACATGACCCAGGTGTCCTAAATATACAACTTATAATTACATTTGATACATTTTTTATGTGTACTTCGATAGTTACACATTCCATTATGTTATCAATAGTAGTAGTCAACTTTTCAATTTTTCTACATTTTAAAACCTTATCAACATATATTGTCTTTACTTGTCTTGCAATGTCGGCATTCTTCTTGGTTAAATGTTCGTTGATGTAGACTTTCGTTCCTCTTTTTTTTGGCCTGTCGCAGAAGATCGATCTTACTTTTTTGTTCATAAACCGGATAACAACAGATGAATTTGTTCTGCTGTCCTTTCTTGGAAGTACATAACAGTCTGAAATTGCTACACTAGGTGCGTTTCCATTACCCTGCGTTTTGCGCAAAAGGCATGTTTCGCAAAAGTAAGCTGGTAATGGAAACACTGGATTTGCAAAAAAACTAAAATATCGCAAAAAAGTTTTTGCGCTCCCATGAGGTGGTTTTTGAGACGTATCGAAAAAGAAGTATTTCGCAAAAGTGTAATGGAAACACTTTTTGCGCATTAATAGTCACGTGACACCCGCCCGGTCACGGAAGAAAGGACTGTAACACGTTGTTTATGTGTATTATTATTATTATTATTATTTTTTTATTAAACTTGCAATTACTATTTGTTTTGAGAATTATTAATTTCGGGTTTGTATTTTAGTTTTATATGCTGAAGTGATTTGTATCGGCTACTGCACGTCATGAGCGTAAAAGAGAGAAAGGTGTAATCGAGCGAGACTCCTTCGAAAAGTTGAAGGAGAGGAGAGCTTAAAATCCTGTCCTGCCATGTCTGGTTAATTTAGCAGAAAATATAAGAAACTTTTAACAATTTGTAACCCGCCTTTTACCCAGCTTCTGCATGGGACAACAACATTTTAGGATTACCGGAAGTAGGAAGTACGGTGCCACTCGCTTTCGTGTCAGAACTGCTTGCCGACTGCCGAGGGACATACACAACAACACAAATACTAAATGCCCGAAACCGCCCGATGAGGGGTGAGTGTTTTTAAAGTAACATAACTACACCGGGCGTCAGTCTACCGTAAACATCATGAGAACCTCCTACAGAACAGCGAGGTCTCGCGAGACGTGACATTCCGAGAATTGCGCCTCAGAAGCGAAACCCTCTTCAGTGGAAACGCCGACAATTCGAAATTGTACTTTATCGAAATAGTACAATATCGCTTTTATTTTTGCGAAAAAGGGTAATGGAATCGAACTTACTGTCAATTTTAATATCTTTGGAATTAAAAAAAATTGAGTACTTGATGTTCCAAAGTAAGCATCTCCTCAGGTGTGTCCTCGACTCTCTGTGGCATAGTTGCCCTTGCGTATGAACGGTGACTAGTATTTCATCCACTTACAATAACTTCATCCATCCTCGTTGTACTGCTCCAGTTCATCCACTCGCCTTTCTAAAAGCTTAATTTTCTTGTCCTTTTCTAGTACTATTCTCTTCAGTTCACAAACTTCATCCAACAACCCAAGTAGTAGCGTTTGTTGCTTTAATATGTTAGCAATTTCTCCTGACATATAGTTAAGAGACTGCTTGATTTCTTCCTTTTCCTCATCATACAAACTGCGATTACTCTTAGGTGGCATTATCACGGTCAGCGTCGGCTAGTAGCTAGCTACCTCACAAACACCGACGTGCAGATTTAGAACAATGACGGAATCAGCAAGCAATTATATTTTTTGAATGGGGAGAGATGGAGAAGAATCTGATTATGCTCCACTGTAAATGTCAAACTTGGAAACAACTTTAATGATTACCAGTAGATGACATCATTGCCCCATTTGATACAAAATAAACCGTTTGAGAATCCATGGGAGTAATGGCTGCATTTTGTGCAAACTACATTTTTCTGCTGTCAATTATAAATGAATGGGACAAGGCAGAATGTAGGGTCTATTCTGTCATTTGGTAGATTCGGTTTATATATAATTGTGTAACATAATATCGTGTGGGTATTGAAAATTTTGAAATTGTCTAAAATGGCTGGCAGTGAATTAGTTAATTTAACTATTGCCAATATATGCAAAAAAACATGTTCTATCACATCAACATACTTAAAAAAAAAAAAAAAAACAGTTACGTGGCTGCACCGTATTACAAATGCTGATATGTTTCACCGCCATCTTTCTGCTAGGGATACCCAAAAGAGAAGAACTTGACAAACTTAATAATTGAGTAAGCTGATGAAGTGAGATCTTGCTGAGGTACCGAAGTGCATGTTTCAAAATCATATTCTATTAGTTCACCCATATATGGTACTAAATACTACACATGGTCTTAAGGGACAGTGTGTAGAAATGTTTGCCATCTAGTGGTGAATTAATAGAATGCAATGACTTAAGTTTGAAGCATTTTGCATTTTGAAGCACACGGCCTACAGTGCCTCAGAGAGACCACATTTAACACGCCTACCATCAATTACTCGTGTTCACTAAGATTTCTCTTTTTTACTAGCCGTAGCAGAAAGATGGCAGCAAAACATGTCAGCCACCTGTAAGGTGCTGCGTGACGCACATAATATATTAACTATTACAAGACCTATGATTATTTTTTTTTTTTTAAATGTACATACATGTGATTGATATGATAGATTGAACACACTTTTTGCATATTAAGAGTGTTTTTTTTTAAATTAATGAACACTGAAAAATCAAAAATTGCTACACATGGTCTGTTTAATGTTTTAGTCATATGAATAAGCATAATAATGATAATAATAATAATAATAATAATAATAATAATAATAATAATGATAATAATTCTGCATGTCCATCTCTTTTGTGGAAAACATAGGGCACTGGGAAGAGTTTTTTTTTTTTTCATAAACTGTAATTTATTGAACATTTTACACAAAATCTTACAGTACCTGCTATTTTTGCTTCATTCAAAAGAATTCAACATTTTATATAATATGATGACAGTATAAAATATCTAAGACAAAAGTTTCTTAAATAAAAAGCCAACATCTTCATCAATACATGGGATATTTTTTCCGATTAATGAAACCTGATAACACAAATGGAATTCCTTGGTCTATTAAAGAGATGAGTTTGTTCACTGTTTTTCCTTTGATTGGCTAAATGTTACACTTTCCCTTTCTCATTGGTGTTACTCAGCTTCTTGTCTTCAGGAGGGCAACTACATCTTTGCAGTAATGGTGATGTCATGACTTTGTATGTGCTTGGCCCCCCTACCACTTCAAAAACAGCTGATTCAATATCAGACTGCCTGGTGACAAATGTTGACGTTACAGAAGATACAAAAACATTGCCAAAGTCATCTGTCTCTTTGTATGTTTCACTGACAGTCTTTGTGCCAATTATTCCTGCAGGTTCCTCTGGAACCGTTTGCACCTCGAGCACGCTGACGTTGCGCTTTGCTGGGATGTGAACAGACCCTTGGGTCGGATCCCCTTGACCATTTCCCTCTGGCATTGGTTTGAATGTCGACATGGTGGGCTTCTGTTGTTCAGCGGGCTTCCTGGCAGCTGAATGGATCGATATAAACGATGGTGACGATTGGGAAGATGGCTGTCTAATGAACTTGTTTGCTTGCCTGGCTGCTTCTTGTGAGGGACGACTTGAGTCACTGGAGTGAATTGTGTCTTCTCTTTTACCTGAATTGGCCTTGCTTGACACAATGCTGATTTTCCTGATCTTGCCGGCAGGTTGAACATGTTGCTCTGACTTCAAGGACTCATCAAAAAGTCCTGACAACCCTACAATATCCGACTCAGATTTCAGGTTGGACACAGAGTACAGTGCTTTTTTAATGGCTTCCTCAATGTCAAGAAGCTTCACTAGAGTTTGCTCCTTCAGATGTATTATTTCCTTGCTTGCTTTTTCCAAATCTTCAAATACAGTTTCAACCGAAGAAACACTTTCAAGGTCATCATCCTGTGCTTCAACTTTTCTTTGCTTTGAATGTTGTCTTGTTAATGCCGTCCAACCAGGGACATGATTACAAAATGTCTTTGAGCTAACATTTGCGTCTTCTCCTTCTATCTCTTGCACCTGAGACAAGATTCCTTTGAGTTCCTCTCGTTTCCTCATATTTTCAAATATTTCCATGGCTGCCTTCACATTTCCCTTCATGATCTCATCCATGTGGACGGAAAGCCTATCTCGTCGCTGGCTTTCTGTCTCACTGACTTTCTTCTGTCTTAAAACAACTTTACTTTCATTGTCGTTGGTGGTTTTTGTTGTTTGGCATGCACTCTCCACACTGTTTGTCTCTGACGTGTCACTCTTGCAGAGTTGATTTTCCAGAGGTGAGAGGTTTGTAGTGCAGTTTTGAGCAGCATTTTTGATTGGTTTCTTCACTTCATCATTGACGTTATTGGCGTTTTTGGTGCCTTTGGCTTTTTTGTTCCAGTTCGCACTGCTCGTTCTTTCAAAGTTAGTGAATGCAGCCTTCAAGCTCATGTTCATTTCATGCTTGGAATTGTCCTCATCTTTCATGCACTTTTGTATCTCTTCGGCCACAGTAATTTTTTGTATGACGTTTCTCTCCATCTCCAATTTAGCGCTATTTGATTTTGTAACTTGGCAGTTTGATTTTTCAGCACTCACTGCAGTTGTGTACCTTGTGTCTTCAACAAGCTTGTCAGTGGGAAGTTGACTGTTATGTTGAGCAATTTGGTGAGAAACTGGATATCTTTTATTTGCAGGTGACAACTTTGGATCATCTATGACCACTGGTTTAGTCCATTGTGGCTTTGGTGGCAAAGCTGGCTTCAGGTTTTGCGGTTTCTTTAGCAGGCATGGTGGAGCCGTTCCAACCTCAGAACTGGACGATTTAGAGCCTCCATTTTCTAGCGGGCAGCATGTTGAGTTCTGTGCTGTGATGGATGGTTGCCCTTCACACGTTACTGAAATTGAAGGAAACAATGTTGTGTCAGATGGAGGCATAGACACCGCAACACTCTGCTTGGGAACAGCTTTGCTGTTCTCTGAACAAGCTCTCCCTGAATTCCTGTAAAGCATTGCTGATTTAAAGTCTCCCTTGGAGACATTTACACTAGACCTCTCAAGTGAGTGCAATGCAAGATGGACATTACCTCTTACAATGGCCTCTTTATCTGGGAGCCTTTGCTCCATTGCTGCACTCTGCAGAGATCTAATTTTTGACTTTATATCTCCTTTCATAACATCTTCTGGCTCATCTTCTGTTGTCACACCATTGCACTCGTAACTTACAAAAGGTGATTCTGGTGCACTAGTATTCATTAGAACTGCACTATGGGGTATGTCTAAGGAAACATGGCTTTCCAAATCTTTGACGGCATCACTGACCTTTGGAAAAGTCTTGATTCCTTGGCTTCTGGAGGACGAAGGTGACTGCGTAACCACCGCAGAGCTTCCTTCTTGGACAGAGACATCCAGGTTGTATATTTTTCCCGGAGCAATGGCTTGCCGCTCTACTTGCATGCTTTGCTGCTTGGCCAGTTGCAGGGACTTTTTTGCTGCCTTCACATCTCCAGATATGATTGTCTCTCGTTGTACTTGACTTCCTTCTGTTTCAGGGCACTTAGATGACATGTCCATATCATAAATAGTTCCAGGTGTAATGTTCTCCCGTTCTATGCTCATACTCTGTTGCTTTGCACGTTCTAATGACTGCATTGATGCCTTAATGTCCCCAGCCACAATTTCCTCTTTCTCAACCACGGCTGATGGCTTTACTGCAAGTTGTTGTTTTGCTGTTGAAATATCCCCGGGAATGATGTCATCCCGTGGAATGCAGTTTTCAGCAGTGAATGAGCACTCAGAGGAAAAAACCTTTTTGGTGTTCTTCACATCCCCTGGCAGAATATCTGCAATAGTTCGCTCCACCGCTTCCTTTTGTTGGCAGAGAATTCTTTTTGCTTCCCTGACATCCCCCTGTACAATCTCAATTTGCTCCTTGCCGACAGTTCCTCGATCACTATCATCTTCTGATGCCTCAGAATGAAGACTTTTCAGGTAGTGCAAATCTCCTTTCTCAATGCAGCTTTTGTACAAGTTTACATTCCCCTTTTCATTCTCATCTATTCTGCATGTTGTCGCTATCATTGGACTGGTGGCAGTTGCTAACAGATTTCCAATGGCGGATTTCACATCTCCTCTTTCAATAACATGACTTGGAGTATCCATTTCACTATGACTAAAAAGTGAATAGACAGACATATCCACTTGCCCACCAGTGGTCTCTTGCATTAGGATTCCTTTCTTGCAGTTGTTACCTTGGGTAAGTAGTTCATCAATCATCTGAACAATGTTTTGAAGTATTTGATCCCGATCAATGGCAGTAGCTGTAGCTGACTGATAGACTGGAAGTTGGACTACGGTGGTATTCACATTTCCCTTTTCCACTTCTCTAAGAAGAGTAACTTGTGTGTTGCTTGGTTTAACTAAGAGCTGTAAAATGATGTTTCGGAGATTGCCTTCAACAACCTCTTCTTTCTGAATTTGGACTTCATGAGTGCTTCCCAGACTGAATTTTGCCATGGTAACATTGTGTTCTTTTGCCTCTATTATTATACCACTTGAGAGAACTAAATTCAATTCACTTAAGAATGACATGGTGTCAGAAACACTGCTGGAGATGATTTTGTCCAGTGGAGTTGTCTCAAAAAGCCAGGTTGTGCACTTCACGTCAGCTTTTGGGATGAGTTCCTCTGAACCTTGGAAAGATGTTTCTTCTGGCTCCTTAATTTTGTCTAGTGGCTGTGATTCAAATAGCCAAGTGCAGCGTTTCACATCTCCTTTCTGGCTGTCTTCTCTGTGGACTGTTTTGACTGGACCTTGCTCTTGAGGGTCTCCCCTGAGGCTGTCAATTGTTTGATTCTCAAAGAGCCACATGGAGGTCCTAACATCTCCGCGGTGAACATCAGTGACACTGACCATTTTTACAAACTTATTGTTTGATTCCTCAGATTCAAAGATCTTTTTATTGAGCTGCACATTACTGCTCCCAAAGTCTTCAGTGACCTTAACACAAGGTTCCTCACTGGTGGTAAAGGAGTCCAGTGGTTGTGTCTCAAACTTCCATCTGGCTGATTTGACATCTCCTTTCTCGACATCCTCTTGAGTGACAGCTCGGATCACATAAACTTCATTATCTGCCTTGATGGCTTCCAGGGGTTTAGTCTCAAACATCCACCTGGCTCCTCTCACGTCACCGCTTAAGACCTCATCCTTTTTCACGGTTGTCACCTCATGAAACTGTCCCTCTTTGTCCCTAATGGCATACAGTGGCAGGGACTCAAACATCATGGTGCTAGACTTCACATCAACATCACTCTTCAGCTGTTCCAAACTGACAGACTTCTGTTCAAGAGGCTGATCTTGGATTTTGGCCAGTGATGAGGTTTCAAATATAAACTTTTTGTTTTTGACATCTCCACTCACAGTTTCACTGGGTTTCTGTACGTTTTCATCATCATCATTGTCCTTGTTGATTGTGTTCATGGGACAGTTCTCAAACATCCAAGTGAATTTGTGTACAGATCCTTTCTGGATTTGAGCGTCGTCATCGTGTTCATCACATGTCACCAGCATTTCTGATCCGATTTCATCAAGGGACTGGGACTCAAAAAGTTCTTTAACTCTTGAGACTTCTCCTGACTGAAAGTTAACTTGGCTTACACATCTCACGTCTTGTTCCATCTGATCATTTCTTGTTCTATCCAAGTTCTCTGTTTCAAAAAGATATTTGACTGTTGGAACACCTGTCTCGGATTTTCCAGAATCTTGGATGGTGGTACAGAGGTTTAGATTGTACTCCTCACCATCATTTATGCTGTCTAATGGCTGTGATTCAAAAAGCCATGTAATGGACTTAACATTAGCGTTATCAATGGTCTCTTTGTCATGCACGTTCTCCGATTTGTCATACAAAACATCCATCGGTTGTGTCTCAAATAACCATTTGCATGCCTTGACATCACCTTTACAAGGTTGGGCTCCAACAGAACAGCTTGGCTCCATCTGGTTGAACTTGGAATGAATTCCATCTATCGTCTGGGTTTCAAAAAGCCACTTTGCCAATTTGACATTACCCATTGTGTCCTCCTCTCTTGTGATGCCTTTGATGACCTCAACATTTTCCTTTCCTTGTGTTAGTTCATGTAAAGGCTTGGTCTCAAACATCCACTTGTAGTTTTGGACCTTTCCTTTGATACATTCCTCACGACTGACAGTTGTTATCTTGTGGAGATTTCCAGAACTGTCTTTGATAGCATACAAAGTAGAATTCTCAGGCATTTCATTTCCTGATGTGTTATTGTTCTCATTAGGATGAGCAATTTTACTTAGAGGAATTGTTTCAAAAAGTTGCTTGAACCCCATAACATCACCCCTTTCAATCACTTGTTGTTTTACCGAGGAGCTCTTTTTAGTGCCACGGCCCTCAAATATTATTTTTTTGTCTTTAATTGCTCCTTGTTCGTCAGCTGAAAGGGTTATTTTCTTCAAACATCCAACTTCATAGCTATCATTTAGAGCCTCAATGGGTTGAGTTTCAAACAGCCAAAGCGATGTCTTGACATCTCCTCCAATAATTGTGTCCTTTTCCATGTTTTCCTCTGCATTTCCTCTCAGTGTTGCCAGTGGTTGCATCTCAAAGAGCTTTGTCTTATTGGTGACATCAGCCTCTGTTGTGCACTCAGCCAGTGTGCTCTTGAACTTGTCCACTCCCTCAACCTGTTTTATAGCATCAAAAGACAGGGTTTCAAACATCCACTTCTTTCTGTCCACTGCGCCTCTGTCTCCCTCTTCCAGAGATATGCCCCGAATTATTTTCACGTCATCGCTTCCCTTGTTGATCATGTCCAAAGGCTGGGTTTCGAATAACCAACGAGTACTGCTCGTGTTTCCATTGTTGATTTCCTCCCTGCAAATGGATTTCACTGTATGGATATTGCCACTTTTGTCTCGAATGGCACAGTTAGGGTCTGCCTGAAAGAGTTTCACAGTTTTTTGGACGTCTCCTTTTTGTTCCTGGAGCTCAGACATCAGTTTCAATAAGTTGCTGTCCTCTATGGAGTTACAGCGCCCAAAGTCACTTAGTGGTTTGGTCTCAAAAAGTAGACGAGTCCCACTTACATCTCCTGGCTGGATGGGCTCTTTCAACACGGCCTCAACCAGTTCTTCATCTTCATTTTTGTTAAGGGAATCTAAGGGCTTTGTTTCAAAGAGCCAGGTAGATGTTCTCACGTCCCCTTTGACTGAAGTTTGCCTCTTAGCAAATGCCTCTGAAATTTGTGGTCTGCTATCACAGTGCTCAAACATGGAGGAGGTGCCTTTGACATTTCCACCTGTTAAGTTCTCCTCATCCAGCAGCTTCTTGGTTGCATGAGGATCCCCAATAGTATCCAGATTCCAGTTTTCAAAGATCCACCTCATTGACTGTACTTCACCCTGATATGCTTCATCTGTTGCCTCAGTGCCCGCTGGCTGCATCGCCTTCATTATGTCATCATCCACAGCATCACCAAGATGCCTGATGTCTGGGTGGATGTGTTTAAAGAGCCTCTTCAGTTCACTCTTCTGCCTTTGTTGATAGTATGTGGAAAAGGTTTCTTTAGGTGGAGGCATAGGGAGGCTACTTAATGCTGAGGACCCTTCATAGTCAAGAGGCCTTGCTGGCACAGGAGGAGGAGGAGGAGGTGGAAGATCGTCTTCATCATGAGATGATTCCGAAACTGTGACTTTCCTGGCTGTCTCAGCCATCTTTAAATGAAAGAAAACAAAAACAGAACATGCAATAATGTCAGTACTCATTCAGTACAACCAATATTAGGCTACATGCATGTATGTTTAAATGGCATGCAATTAGTATGTAAGTCAAGTCATACATTACCTTCCAGTATGCTCACTTGATGTTTGTCACTGCAAACCATCCTCGTCACACCAAGGTTAAGGAAAACACTACACACAGCTATTAGTGGAGCAAAGGCGTTCTTCAAAAACAGTTTTGTCTTTTTTTAATCAGCTCTCTTTAACATACACTACTTACTACAAAAAAATACTGGTCTTCGAGGGAAATTTTATGATGAACCTATAAGGCACAATAACCTTTGCAGGGGACCTCAGTTTGACCCTCTCTAAACTTTTGAATGCACATGTGCAACTGTCCAATGTTTTAATACTTTTTTCTTACTTTTTAAGTATATGAATGCAAATGTGTTCACGTCTATGCCTATCTGTGACTCTTCCAGTCTCTCTGTATCTCTGTTGCATCCTACTGTTGATCAATTGTTAATTATTATACATTACCAATTCTAATTCAACCACAAATGCATCGATTGATTCATGGATCAAACATCTGTTGCAAATTTGACTGGTTCACCTCCTTGTTTGGGAATAGTACGTTGTGCAGAAAGTAGAGACGAACAGTTGAACATGTTCTTTCAAACATTTAGAGAAGGTCAACTCGCATTCACCTGTATAGGTTATATATCATTTTAGGTTCATCCTGAAATTTCACCCAAAATCCGAATATTGAGAAACTTTGAGAAGAGTGTCTGTGTAACACTGTGAACTACCTGTAATAGTATCGTCTCACTATAAATTGTTCAGGGCATCATGTCACATATCCCTTATTTATTTGTTCAATAACTTTGTCTGCCAAAGACCACTAACCCATTTTTTGTTCTGTTGGTAGTGGTTATTTAGCTGTGGACGGCTCTGACTGGTCAATTGCCCGAACGATATACTGTATTCTTGGCCTGGCCGGTATGAACGGCTATTTTACCGATTACAGTAGGTTGGCTGGGAATCGGTTATTTTGCCATCAATTGTACACTGTGCGTGGTTCCCTCCTCGCTTCACCCTCCTCTGTCTCTTTTCACAAAGTTTTCATTCTGCCACTGAAAATAGACTGTTATCAGCATTACCAGCCTAACCCTAACCATAATCCTCAAAATAACTGCTCAATTCTTCAATGAACACGCAAAACAAAACAGATCGTTTCCAACTCCCGACTGGCTGCAAGAAATTGTAAACTTAGTCAAAAATAAAAATTAATCAAATAAAAATGTTTATTCCATGAACCCTAAAACCTGAATCACGGTAAAAGGTGAGTTTCCACATAATAACCACTGTGTTTTCTTTTTTAATACAGTAAATACATTTCAGATTTGTATTACAGTGTTCCCTCGTTTTCCGCTGGGGTTAGGTTCCAAAAAATACCCGCAATAAATGAAATCCGCGAAGTAGTTAGCTTTATGTTTTACAACTCTTATAAATGTTTTAAGGCTCTAAAATCCCCGACCGCACAATTTATACACTTTTCTCATTGAGGCATTTACATGTTCTCACATTTCTCTCTTTTTCAAACATTGACAATGTTCAAACCTTCATAAATTTTATAAAATGGGTATATTACTGTAAAAAAAATATGCAAAATTGCACTTAAAAAAAATCCGCGATACAGCGAGACCGCGAAAAGTGAACCGCGTTATAGCGAGGGAAGACTGTACAACAATAATAGTAATGAATTTAGTTTTTTTTTTTTTATATATATAACAATGTGCAGGATTTGTGTACATGTAAACAATCAAAAACTTATTGATATAAAGCCAGTATAATTTTGTTCTAATTTGCTCCTGATTCATATTATTAAAAATAGACTGTAAATTATTATTAGTATATTTTTTGTACTGTGCAATGTGTTACCCCAAAAATGAAGTGTCTTTGCAGTGAAGCAAGCATAGGGTCAGTTACACTACACACACTCAAAAGCAAACAAAATACACTCAAGAAATACCTTGTTGCTTTTAATCCTTGTCGCTGATGTACCAATTAATCCCTGTTGAGAAACAGAAGCGTTATTTAGATGTGATGTTAACTCAAATGTTATTAGGTACACTAAAATTGAATGAATACTGTTTAACTGTTTAGTTAGGAGAAAATGTGGAACAGCTCCATTTGAAAGAAAAGAGTGTTCACTTCCTATTGAATCCCGTGGGCCCAGAGTGTGGTGAGGAATGAGAAGCATCTCAGGAACTTACTGGTTGCGTTGAACGTCCAATGGAGTCAATGGATGCTGCTCTTGACAGATAGAGAGCTGACCTGTCTCTAACAGAGGAGCAAGTTGTTATCCTGTTGCTGGCTTGTGTAGTTAGGATGCCACTTTTGGTCAGCGATGTGAATGTGCTATATTTGTCATCTGCAAAAATAATACAAAAGGAACAAATGAGGGAAACTCTCATTAGTAATACAGTTTATGCAACACTTTTGTCAAGCCCCAAAATAAAGCAGAATGTGTCTAGCGGCGTGACAAACACTGTGTGTGCATTTATGGTGATGTTCATGTGCATGTATTTATAGAGGCTTTGAGTGGAATCTAATCTTTCTGTTTACAACGGTTCCACCCAATCAATGGAAAATTTTAATACAGCCCTCCCTTACAGTTCAGTACTTGTATTGAGGTTTGAAGCGATTTATAGTATCGGACAGTTTTATTGTTACGCATAATGTACTTTTGAGAATGGCTGTTTGTACCAACTGACATGACAAATAAAAAAAAAAAAAGTCCCACACATGTTGCCTGGAAATGAGGTGGGGGGGACAACAACAGCAACTGCTATCTCAGCTGCAATGACACAGATTGTTTGCACATTGTTCATGTGAGCTCTGTGCCATCACACTATCAACACCTGACCTGAAAGAATGCCACCAACAGACCTCAGGAAATACATGAAATGGATCCTACTTTTAACCAGAAGACAAATTTCACCACACGACTTGTGGAGATAAGATTCAGATATGTATATATAGTTTATGACGTGAACAATATCAACAGCTTATGCTATCAATTATATCCTCGCCTATCCTCACATTTGGACACACCTCCGCTTTTCACACAGTAAGCCCGAGCTGGACAAAAGGCCCGAGCAGAAGCTGGCGCCTCTCACCAGTCCGGATTTAAAATATTTTCATAGATGGATGAGCAGATAGAATGAGGCAGCGAGTGTAGCTGAGAGGTCAACTTGGTCACTTGTATAATTATTCACACTTCTATTACAGACTGATGAAATGCTCATTTGTAAAGTGGAGTTATCACCAATTACAAAGCTGTACAGAAAAGAGTTTTTCAATTTACTTGTGGATTTGGGCCTTATCGTCTTAATCGGAATAATTCCCACACGTAGAAGCCGTTTCTTCGGATCATGTATTTGATCAGGGTTCATTCTCAAGGAATGAGGAGGTGCTATTAGCGGTGCAGTAACGGGAGGGTGTTGTGGCCCGCTAACAGCTGTACAAATGATGGTGAAATAAATGTGGTTGGTATTCTGTCTTGGGCGCCACCTTCCCAACAATCAGCTGTTCGTGATTGTTTCCACATTCGCAGACTGTAATGAAAACCACTACGCCAAGAGAGCACAACCACATAACACTGCCATGGTGTGTTACACTGACAGTGATGGGAAGTTGTTACTATTCATCTAGCTGACAACTTTTGACTTTTATTCCTGGAAAAAAGACATGTACTCTTTACTTTGTCAAAATAGGCTCATTAGTTTTGCGGATGATGTAAATAGAATGTTAGCATCTCGGTTGAGACTTTGATTGCTTGAGCTCGAGCAGTCTTATTAACTCATTCACTCCCAGCCATTTTCACAGAAGCAATCCCGTTCGCTCCCGGCTGTTTTACTGGATTTTGACTGATTTTGCAAGGCCCACAGACTATTGTGTTCTATTGCTATGAAAGCATGGAACCTATCAAAAGAAAGATTAAAGTCTCCTCTTTCATCAGGAAAAAAAAGTATGTTTCTATATGTTTCCGTTTTGCGGCAATTAGCATTAGAAGAGAGCTAAGTTTCATCAGTTTTCACAAATCTATTAAAAATTGTAAGTAATTGAGCTTTTTTTCTACATGGCCCTGGTTGATCTCCTTTGCTCTGCTGCCACCTGCTGGCCGTTTGTGTAATAACTACCATTTCTGCAACCGTTCTTTGCAGTTGAGAGGCTGCATCAAAGCCTTCTGTATGCTCTAGTACAAAAAAACAAAAAAACGTATAACTACGTCTTTGGAACACTTAAAACATTAAAAAAAAAACGTATTCATACGTTATTGGCAGCAAATTAGTTAAAGTGGAAATCAACCTTATACATTTCTTGACAATAATATGTTAAATGTGACCTCACTAGTTTAAACATGACATTCTGATTGACATTACATTTCTGTAATATGAGTTATGGAGCTAAATGCAGACAATTTTATCCATATCGGATCTTATTTTGCCACTTGCTGTCGATTGGAGATGATGTCAGTGTTGCCCAGGCAATGGCCAATCACAGCTGTTTCAACTTTGGCAGGACTTTTCCTACTGCTTTTGAGAATAGTGCTGATTCAAAATTCACAATACAATACTGGACTTTCTTTGGTGAAATAATGATACTATACTCAAGTGTTTATGTCTTTAAAAAGTAAATAAAAAAAAAATAAAAAAAAAAGCTACATACATACTATTGCTGACCACTAAACTTTTACACCGATCTTATTGGCTAGATTGGGATCAGCCAATATTTTGCATTTTATGAAAAATTGGTGATCGGCTGTAATGTTTTAATTTGCCTGATCAATCAATTACATCATTGATTGTCTCTGCAAAATAAGGCATTTCATGTTATATTCATATCATATATGGTAAACAGTGTTTTTTGAAGAATTTTTGGGGGGTTATTTTCTCTATACATTTCAATTGGCTTCAATAATAAGTGGGTTTTTCACTATCTGTGGGCTGGGCAAGTGCCTATTACCGCGAATGGCGGCGGATGAATGTACAATAAATATAAAAGTTGTTTATATAGATATTTTGCTCCATCTTCTGATCTAATTGGTGATGAGTTATTGTTTTTTTCAAACTCATAGATTGGCCAAAAAATGTTGATTGCGTAAAGCCTTACTTGCATTAGCTACACTTGACATTCTGAAAGGCAACACGAGCTGTTTTCATAAAATGCTTGATTTGACAATGAAAAGCTGTTTTCACTGATCGTGAGTTTGATTGGTCATTTATTCATGTGCTTAACTATTTGGTCTACTGTAAGCTACGTCGTTAACCATTACAAACACATTGTTCTATTACATCCTTTCTGAGGGTGTCAATTAAAACTAAGAATTATTATATTTTAATTATATATATATATATATATATATATATATATATATATATATATATATATATATATATATATATATATATATATGTATATATATATATATATATATATATATATATGTATATATATATATATATATATATATATATATATGAGATTATATTTTAATAAGAACCTTCGTTTTTGCCTATTGTATTAGTGTATGCACCGCAGCGTAATGAAATATTCACTAAATGTACATTTAAAGCAAATATACATTTGTTTCATGATCAGCAATGTTATGCTTCATTGACATGCTGACAAAACATGAAACACTTTGTTGATACATAAATAGAGACTTTTTAGCATTTGTTAGCTTATAATAATTATTAATTGCTCTTAACAACGATAAAGTATTGTTCGTATATCTAACCACATAATAAATAATAAAACGAAAGCTCGGCTACTCACAAAAGTTTGATCCAATGATCTTTCTCCTTTGGTATTTGTGCTGTGTAGCGAGCGCTCGCTCCTGCTGCCTCAGTGATGTGTGATGAAGGCCGACTCCTCTCTTGTGTTTCGCCCCACGCTGACTCTCTGCACGCCACTGGCCTCGGCCCGTGACAGCTGATTTTTATCAGAGCTGTCTGTCGCCCCCACCCCAACCTAAGAGCGTCTATTTTGGGTGGGTGACTGCCGGTTGCTACTCGACTGAGTCAATTCTTAGTCACTAAAGGACTGGGACACCCCTTCATCTGCCATTCCCACCAATATTTTTTGTCATTCCTATAAAAGCCCCCACACGTGTCAGTGGGTGGTTTAAGGGCAGCAAAGTGTACAGGGACTAACATTGGTGCGTCTGTGATCGAGAGGATTATACGCAACAATTAGTAGTTGTGTCACTTTTACAGATTTGGCATGTTGAGGCTTTTGTAGTCTTTGTCTCACACAAGGTCAAAGCTGACACAATCCAAAACAACAACAGTGCACAGAAATGGTATGGTCATAAAGCCAAAGCGCGCATCATAATCCGTCAGTGACGATGTCACTCCTATCTTAAGCGGCTGTGCCGTACGCATAGCTATGCATTTACATCACATCCTCATCTTTTTTTAGTGGATTCATACCAAGGGCTACACAACACTGCTGAGCCAATGGTGACATGCACTTTTTACAGACCTCGAGGGGGCATTTCTGGCAACTACACGCTACACGAATAGAGAACATTCAATACTGCCTGTGTGCCTTCAATTATTTCTGTGAGCGTAAACGTGAAATTGAGCAGCACACCTCACCGTATGAGTATCTGGAACTGGAAACTTTGTTGGAGAAGTCTGGTGCGGTCCTTCCTCCCTGCGACTGGGTCACCTTCTGGAATAGTAACATGAACAAAAACCCATGGACATGTTCATTCACTTTCTTGTCCATTGTAAGGATTTATACTGAGAGCACTAAAGTATGTTTAAAGTGAGAAAACTTACCATTACATTAATTAATACTCTATTTAAGTTCACTGTTGCCAGTAGGCTACTCCATTATTAATATTTATACATTTCAATCGTAAAATGTGATTTAAAAATATTATTATTATTATTATTATTATTATTATTATTATTGCCCTGTGATTGGCTGGCAACCGGTTCAGGGTGTACCCCGCCTACTGCCCGAAGCCGGCTGGGATAGGCTCCAGCACACCCGTGACCCTTGTGAGAAGTAAGCGGTTAAGGAAATGGATGGATGGATGGATATTATCGATCCATCGCAAATAACATGAACTCACTATAATTGTGAAAACACAATATTTCTGTTCTTTTACCGAGAAACGTATTAGAAATACATACACTGGAACAAATTGACTGTAGAATTTACAAGAAATAACTGTCAAAAAGTTGCCAGCCAATTCTTGTAAAATCTCATTTAATTACTGTGAAAATTTATTACAGTATATTAGTGCATTATTATTATTATTATTATTATTATTATTATTATTATTATTATTATTATTTATATTATATTATTTATATGGGGGTGGCACAGTGGATGATTGGTTAGCACATCTGCCTCCCAGTACTGAGGACGCAAGATTGAGTCCAGGCTCCGGCCTTCCTGGGTGGAGTTTGCATGTTCTCCCAGTGCCTGCGTGGGTCTTCTCCGGGTACTCCGGTCTCCTCCCACATTCCAAAGACATGCATGGCAGGTTAATTGGGTGCTCCGAATTGTACCTAAGTGTGCTTGTGAGTGTTGTTCGTCTCTGTGTGCCCTGCGATTGGTTGGCAACCAGTCCAGGGTGTCCCCCGACTACTGCCCAGAGCCAGCTGGGATAGGCTCCAGCGCCCCACGACCCTTGTGAGGAATAAGCGGTTTTAAGAAAATGGAAAACTTTTAGGAAAACAGCAATTCTCTGTAATCTAGTTTACAACCGTTTCTTGTATTGCAATTTATTTAACCCTCGTATGGTGCATTCGTTCACATACTAAAAACAGGTCTCACAGACCCGAACACCATACGAGGGTTAAATAAATAATACAGTATGTCGTTGTAAAACCCATCCATCCATTTTCTTAACCGCCAAGTCCTCAATAGGTTCGCAGAGGTGCTGGAGCCTATCTCAGATGGCTTCAGGCACGAGGTGGAGGACACCCAAATTTGGTTGCCAGCCAATCGCAAGGCACACAGAGACAAACAACCATCACTTAGGGACAATTCAGAGCACTCAATTAACCTGCCATGCATGTCTTTGGAATGTGGGAGGAGATGGGAGCACCCAGAGAAAACCCATGCAGGCACGGTGAAAACATGCAAACTCCAGGTAAGGTGGCAAAGCGTTATATAAATGAATTAGCATCTGCATTGCAGAAATATCAGAAATGATGTTCGGAATTGTCCAATCATTCAAAGTCAATTTTCACATCACTTTGTGTGCAGTACAGAATCTCTGTTGACATTATTACAGAAAGGGCTTTGTGCTATAAACGTGTTTCTTGGTGAGCATTGCTATATAAACGCATGTTGATTTATTAGATTGATAGTAAATATTGCAATAACCTCAATTACACATGAATGCTGAATGATTCTGCTAGTAAGTGGAAATCTTGAAAATGGTGAAGAGCGTTAATACAGCACCACATAATGGCGATCACCATGCGAGAATCTGTGAGCAGGAAGGGGATGACGACAGTCATCTGAAGGTACACTTTGCAACGGTGACCTTGCATCATTACCACATCATTACTGCATCGTTGCTTTGTACTGTATGTTGAGGCTCTGCTTTGGTGCCTAGCACAAGGTGCTTGGCTAATTTAACAAAGGCTGTTGTGGGCGTGAACACAGCTGTGTTGATTCGCCGCCAAACAAAGTGGCTCCTCTCCTTCCCTGAAGTACTTATACTAAAGTAGTAGATTTAACATTTCTATCTTCCGCAAGGTTTTTTTCCTTTTACACAAGCATCGGTACTAACTAGAAAGTGTGAGTAGTTTGCAACCTCTGGTGCACCTGATTCAGTTTGTTTTTGTTTTTTTGTTTTTTTACGAATACTGTATACTGAACTTTGCGCACCTGAGCGTTCTTGTTGTGACTTCTTCGATCCTGCGGGGGGCAGTCTCCTCCTCTCTTGCCATTTCTTGCAAACATTGATGAGTTGAGGCTGGGGCTGCAGCTGGACTTCTGCTGCAGCTTGGCCTTGGACTCGAATAGCGCACACAGAGCTCTGGTACCTGAGTTCTCCCTCTGGGGGAGTACGTCCATGGAGCGACTTCTTGACAATCTTGTGGTTCTTAAAGATCCCACTTTGTCTCTGTTTTCTGGTCCTCTCCATCCTTCTGCTAAAATTCTGTTTGATGTCTGAAAGATAATTGTAGGTGTTTTTTTTCCCCCCTTCAAATTGTAATATACAGGACAGAACCCTGCCGCAAATATCGAAAATCTGAGTAATTGAATACTGTAATAACTTGTGTAATACTGTATTGCAGCATGTGTTGTACCTGGAATTTATGTGTCATATTTTCTTGATTCCTTAGGTCACCACAGCTTTGGTATCTGGGGAGAAAAGAGGATTGTCACATTTTTAATCAATGTTATTAGAAATTGTGGATTTTAGTTTAAAACGCGAACTCAAACCCATACATGAGAACTATATCCTGTGTCCAGTTGCCTTGGCTCAAAGCTTCTCATCTAAAAGATTCTATCTACTGTAGCTTGTAATTCAGAATAACCAAGATATTATGTTGTGAGCTTGCAGGCTTGCTCTCAAGAGTTGTTTTGTGTTGCAGCTGCAGACTTTGATCCTTCATAAATTTTATAAAATAGGTACATTACTGCTGTGATTGGCAACCAGTTCAGGGTGTACCCTGCCTACTGCCCGAAGCCAGCTGGGATAGGCTCCGGCATCCCCGCGACCCTTGCGAGGAACTCGCGGTTAAGAAAATGGATGGGTGGATGGTGCATTACTGAAAACAAAAATATATGCAAAATTGCACTTTAAAAAAAATCAGCAAAACAGCGAGGCCGTAAAAAGTAAACCGCGTTATAGCGGGGGAACACATTTATTTGAATGGAAGTGCCCACCCTATATAGACTTGTTCTTGTTGCCTGATCTATTTTGTAAGTATCTCGGTTTGTGGATTGATTCTGTTTTTGCAAGCTCTTTTTGTGAGGCATATTTTTGATGTGTGTTTTTTGTTACCCTCCTTTCCTTGTTTCTGCAAGCGCTTTAAGTTGAACTTTTTCTTGTTGTGTGCTATTTGTGTCTCGAGTTACGAACGAGTTCCGTTCCTACTCTTGCGACGTAACACGAATTTGTGCGCAAGTCGGATTTCCCCGATAAGTAGAAATTAATAATACTTTGTAGCCTACAGTAATTTTTAAAAACATTTGCATTACCCGGAAGCTGCCGGAATCAATATTTCCTGTTTCCGCACGGACATTCATTGCTGGCGGATGGCAAAGCGGAGCTAATGGAAACTTAAACACGGAAATGTGACTTTCCTGATGGCAAGCCGACCTGCTCGATTGACGCCCGATGCTGGAGGTAGCAACACAACTTTACATAACTTTCAAAGGGTGTGATCACTGTGGGAAATCAACGCAAAAGAAGGTGCTACTGACGAGGCACGAGCGTCGTAAAGTCGCAACGTCGTAGTTCTAAATCAAGGACTCCCTGTATCGTCAAACTTGTTGATGTGTCCGCGTTTTTTGGGATCCTAACGCATTAACAGATATAGAATTCTGTGAAAATGTTTCCAGACTTCTTAATTTATAGCTATATTTTATGGTCAAAATGTCAATTATTCAGCCGCATGATACATGGCAAGTTTTGATCAACTATTTTTCCCGGCAACTTTGTTTAGTTCCTGGTCAGCCTTGTCGCACCCTATAGGCTAATGTAATAATTTATTCAAATGTAACAACGCCTGAAAATATAAGAATAATAAGAAAAATAAGATTTGCACTAAACTTGATCAAATACGTAGTAAAACCAATAACATATTTTCACCATTAATGTAATAAAATTTCCTGAATGATATTGTAATAAAAATAATAATAAAATACCGATAATGTAATACCTTAATACATCATTGGAGATTTACATTTCCAGGTTGGTATATTTTAATTAAAAACTGATCATGTAAAACTTGACAGATAATTTAATAAGTAAATTTTCAGTCCAAAGTTATGCATTTTGTGTTTTGAGATTGAGAATCTAAGACATTTACAGCAAAAGCTGGACTGTTAAAATATTGGAGTTAAATTTTTTAGAGTTGATTTCAACCCCCCCAAAGTGTATTTTTAGCACTGTCTGATTTAAATGGGGCAGCTTTCACGGTGGAATTTGTTGGAGTTATTAGAGGGTCGATTTATTTTGTGTTTTAAAAAAAATAAATAAATAAAAAATCTCTGCAGAGAGTTAATCAAAATAAGCCACGGCCACTTGATTAGAACTGTTCTGCCACAAAGTCTTCTGAGATATCATATAATATGTATGATATAATAATGTACTAAGGTATTACATTATCAGTAAAAATATTACATTATCAGTCAGGATTTTTTATTACATTATTGGGTTTTACTAAAAAAAAAATTATTGTGTTAAGTGCAAAATGTATTTCAGGTAATTATTACATAATAGGGTGCTGCAAGCCTCACTGCACTACTGCCTTAAAAAAAGGAATGACACAAAGGATCAGAAAAGACAAATTATATTGAACAGGAAAATACAAATATAATCCTCTGAGGGAGTTGAAGCACTTATTAAAACAAAGTGATTTGTCAGTGTTTAAAGTCTGGAGAGTGCTTCTGCACAGCTATGCACATTGCAGGACTTACTGATGCACCAGCTGTAACACGGACTTTCTGTCCCAGCGGGTGGGAGCTGGCATGTCCCATGACCTCTCCTGAGCCCAAGAGAGGCTCCTCAAGGACTGCGTCCTCCTCAAGCTGAACGTCTCCATCGCTCTTGCACCTCCAGCAGCAGCTAGTAAGACAATTTTTGCCTGTGACAAGTGTTACATTTTAATGAACACCCTGAAAATAATACTGCTTTTTTTCTGAGACACTGACATTACATTTATAAATTCTTTGTATTTGTGCTGGTAATTGTACCAGAATAAAAGCAAGTAGCTTGGATTGGTTATTATATAACAGGCAGTCACACCGACAGTCATATGACTCTGTTAATGTTTATGGTGTCCTCCAAACCCCAAATTACATTTAAAGTGTGATTATATTACAACAAAGAAATGTTTATGTAGAGGTGATCTTGTAGAAGCTTATATATTGATAATTATTTTTGATTATCAACATTTTTATTTTTAATTGTAAAACTTGTGCTCTGTCTAATCAAAGTTCAAAATTCCCAGACACCCAACTCAATGTGCATCATAGCATAAAACTAACGTGACGCGATAAAATATATAGAAAATGACATGCCACTTACCTACAGAGCAGGTGAAGTCACATACGCATCGGCGTCTCGGCGGGAGACGTGTGCATCAGGAACATCTAACATAAGAGAGAGACCTTCTTTTGACCAAAGTCCTCTTAAAACCTTGTGATTCCAGTAATACGGATATGACATCTGCCATCGTAAAAATCACCCAATAAATCTCTGACAGTCCTATATAGCAAAACACTCGAAAACAAACAATGTTTTATTTATATGTAAATGAGATACTCTGTTTTTCCATGTCTACATGATCATGAAAAGCAGTGAAATCAGAGACTTGTTGTGTGCACCGCGACAGCTGCCCTAGTCGGACATCCGTGTTGAAATTCCTCGTACAGCAGTCGTGTTACTGAATGTATCTCATGAGAAAACTCCAAGTGACAGCATTTTTATCTGCACTCTACAAACTTACCATACTTGTTTTAGGACGACAACAGGCATTCCGATTAGTCACTTGATGCAGTAATATTTCCTGTCTGCCTAAATAGATGTTAAAATTGTCTGGGTTCACAGTTTAAGTGCTGCATACCACATGGTCAAAAGAAGATGCATAAAGACAGCATTTAGTCATATCAAGCTGTTGTTGCTTGCAAGGTAAATCTACTACTTGGTGTCTGTATAGCAGTAACTCTTGCATTTTTTTAACAAAATATTTTTTAAACTTCACAGTGCTATTGGGTAGCAGTACCTTATCTGAAGTTAGATGGTCAGGGTTCAAGTCTTCCTTCAGAAAAAGGGCAGGAAAAAAAAAGCAAATATTGACTTTATTTTCATGACCAGTGCCAATCTGGTACAAGGAGCTGTGTAAATCTGCGCAGGGGCAGTCTCGTGTAATTTGTTTTGGTATCCTCACAGCTTGGTGCTGTTTTAAGTTTGTGTGTGTGAAAGCAGCCGAGTTAATTCGCCACCAATAGAGGCGGCTTCTTCTCATTCCTTAATGTTGACGCGCGTGAAGGGAATCAAACAAGTCAAGAAAAAGAGCAGCGACTATTGTTCAGTTCAATTTAAAAACAAGTTTGGTAACAACAAAGGTTTGCCAGCAGCAAAATGTTCAATCTAACCAATCACCACACATCCTTTTCCTGTACGTCCGTCCATCCATCCATCCATCCATTTTCTGAACCGCTTACTCCTCATAATGGTCAGGGGGTGCTGGAGCCTATCCCAGCTGGCTCCGGGCAGTAGGCGGGGTACACCCTGAACTGGTTGCCAAGCCAATCCAGGCCTTTTCCTGTACATCTGATTAAAGTCGCAAAGCGTAACTACAAAGATGACATTTTAATTTTGTTCGATATAATGCAGGGGTGAGCAAAGTATGTACAGTAACAGTGTAATGCAGGAGTGTCCAAACTTTTTCCTCTAAGGGCCACATTCAGAAAAATCGAAGGATGGAAGGGCCGTTTTAAAAATTTTCAACTTTAGTTTTTTAAATTGCGCCATACTCAGTCAAGTAATTATTGTTTATATATTACAAGTTAGTTTGAAAACATATATTGTAAAATGTGATGAGGTAAATATTTTAAACATTTTTAAAGCAGTTAATTAATTAATCTAATAGGTCCACAATTCGGAGAAACAATTTTTGCGTCTAAAAATGAATTATCAACTATTCACCTCAGTGTTAGGAAGATAAATGTTCCCATTTTTCTTGTAAATAGTTCAATTTAGGGCTGGGCAATAAATTGAATTAATTCAATACATCGTCATTTAAAAAAATCGAATCGTTAAAAATTTGTGAAATCGTGAAATCGAGTTTGTTTACAATAGCTACCAACTACTTAATTGTGGCATTTAAGCACAAACTATGAATGTTAAAACTAATCTAGAATCAGTGTACATTACTGGTGTCTGAACATTTTTCACAGGAATTATTTTTTGATGAAATGAAACCTTTAAACAAAGGTTTGTTGGATGTATTAGGTTAAAATCGATTAAAATCGTAATCGTCCTGAATGACGAGATCGAGATTTTCTTTTTTGGCCATATCGCCCAGCCCTAGTTCAATTATTAGAAAATCTAAATTTAATTAAATAATAGCAGTGGTAGTCTACTCTCCACCAACTGTACAAATAGTTTGTTTGTTTTTTTATCATATGCCGCGGGCCACTGAAAAAAATTTGGCGGGCCACAAATGGTCCCCGGGCCATAGTTTGGACACCACTGGTATAATACATATGGCCTGCTCCCTTCTTTAGTCTTGCTCACCAAGTATTTGTCCATCCATCCATTTTCTTATCCGCTTCGGGCAGTAGGCAGGGTACACCCTGAACTGGTTGCCACCAATCCAGGCCAAGTATTTATATTCATGATTCCTCCCCCCCATTACATTTCCCATTCTTTATCTGTTTATTAATTTTTATGGGTTTGTTTATTAATTTATCTTACTAAATAACAGGTTCTTCCATTTATTATACAGTAAATAAGAAAATAAACATTTGGTTAAAAAACAGTTGGTGATTGGTTAATGAATTACAATTTTACACTTTATTATAAAATATGTAATATAAAAATGAGAATTTTTGTTATTAAAAATAGTGATTTAGCTTATTTTCCATATATATTATTATTATTACTATTATTATTAGCATTTTATTTATTTATTTATTTATTTATTTTTGTAACTCTAACTACGAATGCCCTGGCCATCTGTCGGTTTTTAAAAAAATAATGTGACACTAAAGTTTGGTCAAAGGCCAAGTGGCAATGGCAACACGAGCAAGGGTTATTCTGACCTCTAGTGGAGAAGAGCGGCTGTGACGGATCGAGTGGAATTAAACGTTGAAACGTTATCACACTGTAACCAACAGATGTCGCCAGAATAACGTCCTTTCATTATGGTAAAAGGAATTTTATTGACTCATCTGTTCTTCATTTAGAACGATCATTACAAAGCAATAGTAGCAGCAGCAGTAGTAGAAGCAGTAGTTGTTGAGGTAATTATAGTAAATCGTGTAAAAATAGGAATTGTGAAAATATTATTATTATTATTATTATTATTATTATTGTTAGTTATCTTGTTCAGGGTCAATCACAGAAGCACATAAAGAAATAACCTTTCACATTCAACCATGTTGGCAATTAGCATGTAACATAAGCATATATGTCTTTGGACTGTGGGAGGAAACAGGAGTACCTGGAAACCAACACAAGCAAGAGGACAACATGTCCACTCAACTCATGGAAGGTCTGCGCTAAGATTAGAATTTCCTGGTAAATAATGTACTGTTGGTCCTGCAGGGTAAATACCATTTGACATTTTTACCATTTTAATATTGTGTATATACACGTACACGTATTCTATAAGAAATGCTGTGCTCAAACCTGTCGGGGGGAGGGGGGAGATTCACAGGCCGCCAGTCAGTGCTGATGTGAACAGCTGAGAGCAGAACAGGTTACGTCTTCCTTCCTGCTGCCTGCTCCTACCAGTCGTCACATGGAACCGCACGTGTCAGCAGACACCGACAGCACAAAACCGGGCTGAAATTCCAAGAACACACAAGCTATTACTGCTGAACTGACACTCATTCACGAACACACATTTCCCAGTCTGTAATTGTGGACCCACATCAAAACAACAAAAAGTATATCTTTCATCAGTGACACATTCCTTCGGCGAGCACTCCTGTTAAGTCCACGTGGCATGATGGGACACACTTTTTGCATTCATAAGAAAGGTCACCACAGTTGCTCACTGTTTGTCTATCTGACGATGTTAAAAGTCAAATCCAGCCACAGCTGCTTTTCTGTTACACATACAGCAACAGATAAGATCGCTTGTCTTGTAAACTGTGTGACTGACCTACTTTACTGCCTGAGCTGCAGCTTGACTCGCTTTCAGTCTGAGTGATGGATGATGCTTGGGAAGGAAACAATAGTCAATTTGCCCTTTTACACAAGGAATGGCGCAAATAAGTCTTAGTGATACTTCCTGTAAGTGCCACCTACACCCGCCGGGTTGGGTGAGGCCCCGCTGGTCGCTCCTCTTACTCACTTCACTAGTTTTGCACTATACACTTTGTAAATATACACATAGGGCACACAACACATTTCTTGGTGGGGTGGGGAAGGGTGGAAACACCGTCTTCACCCTTCAACTCCCCTCCAATTTTAATGCACTTCATGTCCAAGGGGAGGGGTGAGTTGGGGCGGGGAGCCACCAGGGGGGATGGACTGCAGTGCCTGGCAGCGCTGTGGTCCCCCCCATCTGTGTCCCTGCCCCACCACTTTGTCCCTCCATTTCCTTTTTTAATGCACCACACATATACATATTCATTTTTTGGGGGGATGCGGGTGTATCGGAGTAGGGGAAATTTTTTCCCTCTGCTCCGACTCACCTGCTCCCAATTTTAATGCACCACACGCACACACTTGTATATACACTGGGTGGGGCCACATTCACGGTGTAAGGGTAGAGCTCGCCAGTCGGCGAGCTGGCGGACTCAGTAACAGGGTTAGGTGTCACTAGTACTCTGGCGTGACGACCGGGGCCTCTCCCCACCGGGCTCGGTGTTCTGGTGTTCCGCCTCTCCCCCGGTGCTTCCTCCTCTGCTTCCCCCCTCCCGCCACTGTGCTCCTTTCGCACGGCTGGAGGTGGGGTGGGCACGTCTTCCCTCTCTGCGCTGCTGCCCGGTGCCGGTTTCCGGGGGTGGGGGGTGGGGGCCTCGTGCGGGGCGGGGTTCGCGGGGGGGTTGGCGGTCGTCGGGGGGGGCGGCTTGTTTGGGGGGGGTATGGGTGGGGGGGGGGGTAGGGTGTTGGGGGTCGGGGTGTGTTCGGGGGTTTGGGGGCCGGGGGTGGTGGGGCCTGGGTCGTGGCGGGTTTGGGTGGGGTGCGGGGGGGTCGTGGGGGGACGGGGGCTGGGGACCGGTGGGGCGCTGTGGGGGCCCGCCGGGCCTCGTTCTGCGGCCTTGGGCTCGGGTGTGTGGGCCGGGGCTGGGGCGGGGGTGTTCCGGGCGTCTGGGTCGGCTCGCCGACCGGTGTCCGCTCGTGCTGCCGCGGCCTGGGGATTCCGGGGGGGGGGGGGCGGTGCTCGCTTTGCTGGACCGCGGTTGACGGCTTCTTTCTTTGGTGGTGGTCCTTATGCATGCCAGATCCATCGCACCAGCATCTACTGAAACTCAACAGAAGTAGCCTCTCCCTCCCACAGCCCCTTGAATCAGTGGGTGCTGGTGTCTGTGGATCTCACTTTGCTTTATCTATCCTTCTCTCCTTCCTCTCTTTAGTTTTTACTCTGGTCACTTGAGATCTCAATTTATTGGAAGTTTGAGGTTTCTGGGGTTGGCGTAAGACTCTGGTTTTGTAACCACGCAGGAGGGGTTTGGTTGGTGCTGGATTTCACTTTGATGGATTGGATGTACTGGCTTCTATGGATCTCACTCTGCCTCATCGATCCTTCCCTCCTTCCTCTCTTTAGTTTTTCCTCTGGTCTCTTGAGATCTCGCTAATTTGCTGGAATTTAGAGGCTTCCGGGGTTGGCGTAAGACTTTGATTTTGTTACCATGGGGAAGGCAGGAAGTGTTTGGTCGGTGCTGGATTTCACTTTGATTTATCTTTCTTTTCTCTTTATTTTTTCTGACCTTTTCTCTGGTCTCCTGACCATTTGAACCTCACGACTCTGGCAAGACTCTGAAGTACCTGGTTAAGGCGAAGGAAAATGGGATATTTATAAGGTTTTAGGTGAATTAACGAGTATAAATTTATACATATTTGCACGCACACGCACGCACGCACGCAAACGCACACACGCAAACGCACGCACACATACACACACACACACACACACACACAAAAAAAAAAGAGCAATGATGATAAGACGTTGAATCGGTAAGACTACCGAATGAACAATTCTGAGCTCTTTAAAAAAAATATATATATAATAATAATAAAAAAAATAATAAAAAAAAACAAGGACGATACCCGAGTCTTGAGCAACTGTAAGGTCATTTTCAGTCAGTAGAATTTGCTGCTTAATTCATATTCCACAAAAGTAATATTAAACAGAATGTCGTGTTACTATTGGGGTCACATACAACATATTGGAAAGGAAATTTTTGAGTTGAGCAGAAAAAGAAAGAAATTGATCAGTAATTAAATGACTTATCAGAGGGGTCGTATTCCAAATAAGTGGAATAATGCAGTATTGTACACTTACTTACTGTACTACCCACACACTTTAAACTTAATGAAACTGAACTTATTAAAACACACTTAAGTTTATTAAAACACATTTTTAAAGCATTCCTTAGTGATCGAAGCTGCTTTTTAATGTGTTCCATAATTCTCCCACTCGCTGCCTTGCAAAGTTCTCTAAGAGGTTCAGTATGCTTGCTGCAAGCTGATTATTTGTCACTGACAGTTGAAGTTGACTGTAAATTACAGTACATTTTTTTTCTGCACAACGCCAACAATATATAAACACCAAAATGTTCAACCAAATGATGCAAAACAACATGACTCACAGACAGATTATATATTCTCCACTCTGTGGAAACAACTGCAGCTTGCCACTTCTTCTCTTCTCTTAATTACTTTGCATCCACACCCAGTAGAGCAACGCTCTCCCCAACCATTGACCATTTTTCTGTAAAGGCATACAGCATTTTGATGAACTGGTTTAAAAACAAATAAAAATAACTTTAAATATACAACCACTATTACATTGCTAAATGTAGCTGTTATAGTTAGTGAGAACATATCTATAAAATAAAGAGAGAAAACAAATGCCTTTCCAGTATGTTTCTTCCGATTGGTATTTGGTACATTAAAAGTAAACACAATTTTACACTATTTGAAAATGTAAATTCGGGAAAAAAAAAAAAAAATCCCTGCGATAGAAAGGGACTACGTGATGTTTCACATGTGAAAGCTTTGTCAGACTTCACCATAATATCACTCGACTGTATGTGGGCCATCAGTGGCGGTGCCTGACTGTGCCCAAAATGGGGCCACAAGCGCTCGCAGAAACCTGAGAGGCCGCAAAATGTAGGTTAACTATAAGTTACATAACGCGAGGAACTGAAAGCACAGCGATACGAGACGAGCAGGTTTGGGTAAAGCTCACTAGTCAGATGCAGACTATTGGCTGATGATAACATTGAGGAAAACAGTAGGCCTATCCAAGTGGGAAACCTGTCGCAACATTGCCTTTGTGTTTGTTTGACCGTGAATAGCATTCAATCTGGAACAAAATGAATAGCAATCCAGCTGGAAATCTGGGTTAGTTATACATTAGTGACTGTGTTGAAAAATGAATGGATGCATCACTGCCATGTTTACCTTCATTTTGCTGATTTCAGATGTTGACTCAGTTGATGCAGTGAAAGCGCTGCACTCCTGTGACCTGGAAAAAGTTGGATCATTTCTCAGCTATGATTGGACCGTCTCTACAACAAACCTGTGGTGATGCAAGACATAAGTTCCTTTAAATATCACGTTCATTTTGTGTTATGGGAACATCAGACTGTAAAATACAGTGTTGGACTATTACATACATTTGCAGGGGTTAGGGATTGAGGTTTTACACAAAATATCGTCAAGTCATTGAAAACTCCCCAATCCTCTACCACCACCACCCCCAACCCCAAACCGCCTACCGCAAAAAGTTTATTATTGACTGCAGATGGCATGAATGGTGGGAAAGCCTTAATGTTGTCTAGCTCAGGGATCTGCAACCTGTTAGTCACTCTCCTGTGGCTTCCTGTGGATCTCTAAAAATAAAAAAATAAAAAATGTTGTTGTTTTTTTTGTTTTACATATGTATTTTTTAGAATTTTTTTTAATGAATTACTAATTTTGATATAAATGAATAATTAAATATTCAAAAATTGTCAGAGTCCAAACTTTTAAGTTGTCAGAATAACAAAGACAAAAAGTAATGAAAATGTTTTTAAAAAATTATCTAAAAATGTTCAAAAAGTGACCATAAAGTGTCCAAAAAGGAAGAGGAAAAGCAACTCAACTCAACTTTATTTATAAAGCACTTTAGAACAAGCATTGCTGTACATGAAACATGAATAGGTCATGCAGTAAAGATGAAGAGTAAGATAAGTAAAATAAGAACAAAACAAAACATTGCAAGAGAAAATTACCATAAAATATCTTTGGAATTGCAAAAAAAAAAAAAAAGTTATATATATATATATATATATACACACACACACACACACACACATACATACATACATAAGAAAAAAGGCAGAAAAGAAAATGTTCAAAAAGTAGCTATAAAATGTGCCAAAACAAAAGAAGAAATGCCGTAAGTTACCAGGAGTCAGAAATTTGATTTAAGAAAAGGCAGGAAATAAAATGTTTAAAAAAAAGTAACCATAAAATGTCCAAAAACAAAGAAATCCCAAAAATTACCAGTGTCCAAAAATTGCCAGAAATTGCTTAAAAAAAAACCCAAAAAAACCTCAATGTATCGGCATAAAATGTCCAAAAAAGGAAGAGAGGCAGAAATGTACCCTAATATATCCATAAAATTACCAAAAATATCAGAAATTTTAAAGAAAGGCAGAAAAGTCTAAACATGTCTGAAAAATCAAGTATGAAAACATTACAAGAAAAGAAAAAAAATCCAAAAACGGAAGACGAAAGGTAGAAGAAAATGAATCTCAAAGTATTTGTTATGGTGCAGCTCTAATTAGATCTTGGGCCCTCAGTAGCCTCCATTAAACTAACTATTCGTTTTGTGGCTCCACACAGATTTTTTGTTAGCTATTTGGCCAAAAATGGATCATTTGACAGTAAAGGTTGCTGACCCCTGGTCTAGCTCCTCAACTCATTTAAGCATACAATAGTTCATTGGCACCAAGATGCCCCATTTTTGGCAATAAAGCACTACTCCCCACCCCCAATGAAGCTCCTCAACTCATTTCAACATAGATCCTTGGCACCCGTGTACCACAAAATGGCATCATAGCATTTTTGAGATCAGGTTAAAAAAAAAAAAAAAAAAAAAGTGAATACTGCAGGTGAATGTGCGTGTTGCAAATATGGAGCAGAACCTTTTGAAAAGACAAATGATGTGGATGACTTTGCTGATATGTTCTTTGAGTGAAAGAGTCCTCCCTGCCAGCCAAAGTGGGTCAGGCGCTCAGAACACACATCCCTCTCTCAGTCAGTGCACTTGACCCAGCAGGTGTTAGCGCTGTTTTAGAGTTTGAATCAACAAATCAAGTACAACATGGAGTCAAAGCTAAAGCCCAAGGGTATTTTGTCTTTCTGTTCATCTGTCTTTCCATCTGTTAATCTGCCACACGCTCTGAGCAATGAGCTTCATTTTCCTCCCAGTCAGGGACAGCGAGTAGCCTGTGATTATCTTTAAAGCAGGCGCTGGAATGTTAATCCCGTCTAGATTTGACCGTCTAATCTGTCATACATGAAAAACTAGAATTCACAGTTGGAACGCTTCAGAACAAATGTGCATACATTTAATGGGTTGGGCTATCAATTACACTGATATCTGTGATGCAAACCATAAAACATGCAGCGGGTTTTTACCATAAACTAAAATCTGTGACGCGTCTTTTAAAACAAAAGGAGTTTGCTGGTTAGAGTGTTTGATTTACTGTATCATCGCAGAGAAGCGCCAGAGCTTTTCCACATTTAAGCAAGGTCGGACAAACTTTATGACATCACCACTGTAGGAATAGGGTCTCTGGTAGTAAACACGTGATATAGGCAGGAAAGTCACTGGGAAGCAAGTTTCTCATCAGCATACGGACCTCACAAACGTAAAAAGAAAATCTACATATTAATTATACTACAGTAGAACAATGACTTAGTGGTTAGCAAATTTCCAAATCTGGTTCTCGACAGGCCCTATCCAGTCGGCTTTCCATGCCGCTCTCATCCAACACAAAACACAAAATAATCAGGAACGTTATATCAACTGCTGCAGAGCTTGCTAATCATTTGATTCAGGTATGTTTGAACAGGGAAACATTGGGGGGTGGTTGTATGGCTGGATAGGAACTCTCTCGGGCCAGACTTATAGATTTGTAGCCTTATTCCTACATGTGTGTTAATAGAAGACTCTCAATGGTCCATAAGTATAAATGGCTTCTTGTCTTGTGCCCATCGACAAACTGGCGACCATTTCAGGGTGCACCCTGCCTCACACCCAAAGTCAGTATAGGCTCCAGCTCACTCATCAGGAAAGGCTGCATCAAGCAATCTAACTAGCATCCCCTGAAAATCACAATTTCTATTTTTTATTTTATTTTTTTTGCCCTTTGACCCTCCTTGATTCAGCTTTGCTTCATGTCATTTGTCAAAATGTTCGTTACTCTACTTGTTTGTTGCGGTTTACAACTGCAAAATGTATGTGAATCCTTGACTTCTTAAATCCCCATAACAACTCAACTCAACCATAACTAGAGAATAACTTCTATGCAAATGTCTTTGAACAATTGACTAACAAACTGCAACTAAAGTGAAAACAATTTTTGCACGAGAGAAAATTGAGTGACTCATGATATTAGAAGCAACTTTCAGTATGAACGGCAACCACATATATATATATTTTTTTTAAAGTAAATGAATACAGTAGCTACTTATTTGAAAGTGTCAATCAAAGTTGAACATTATTATCACTGTACAAATCTTGTATTGGTACCTGTGTCCATGGAGTGTTTATACTGTGTTGTAAAGATAAATTGCCATAATAACATCTATATAGGGGTATTGAGTTTGAATCAACAAACACACCTGAAGGTCATCAGCAAGCTCGGCATAAGCCTGATAACGATTCTGTTCATTGGAATCAGGAAAACATCCAAAACCTGAAGGACTCCGGCCCTCGAGGACCGAGTATAGGCACCACCAGTCTAAACACATACAGTAAATGATGTAGTTTTTTTTTTTTTTTTTTTTTTTTAATAAATAATGTGGAATGTATGTTTGGTTCCATGGTTCCATTAGCTTTTACGCATCAATAGCTGCAAGAAATGATCAAAAAGTACAACCACCAGCTGGAGGTTTAAAGTTTATTTATCTCCCGTTACGTCACTGCTCTGGCAGAACGCGACTGGAATCGAAGAGGAACATCCCTAATCACGAGCTTGACTCGTGCAACGAGATGAATCCCGCTGAAGGACACTTGGTTTCGTTTGTCACGACAGTCATTAGCGTTGAAGATTATAATTTAGTCCATGTAGTTGTGGTACGTTGATCTGTTTTATAATTTGATATATTTATTTTATTTTTACAAATGCTGTAATCGCATTTCATTTAGTCACAGTGTGTCGTTATGTCAAATGCCGAGGGGTGTATGTATGCTCTTGTCATGTGTGTACTCTTTGAGAGGTGCCAGCAGTCCTGAGGCGTTCACGCTGTCTGCCTGTGCTGCTGCTACTACAGTGAAACATTAGCTTCACACAAACACTGACGAGAGGCGCAGCTGGCTGCAAGAGACCGTCAAATCTGCCATAAAGCACACTTACTTTTCCCTCCGTCGTTATGCTGCCTCTGAAATTGTGGTGAGTGCAGTGTTTAAATTATTAATATACGCAACTGCCGGTGGTTTTGCCTATGGCGTTATGTTTTTAATTATTACGTCACGAGTAGTACCGTACAGTTTTTGGTCATTACTCAACTGTTAAATATTTAAAGCGACATGCTGCCATTGCCCTAAAGAACCGACGACTCTCTTCAAAGACACAAGTTTTTAAACGCGTCGATCAGTGTGTGTGTGTGTGTGTCTGCGCATTGTTGCGTGTGTGTGTGTGTGCGCGCGCGCGCCCGTGCGTGTTAAAGAAAGCGAGAACACTGTTGTCATTGTAACTGACATGTCTCTGCAAGGGGTGAAGGGGTCAGCCGCATAATGACTGTTATTACATTGTATGAGGAAACAATATTACTGTAAGTGTGCCACGTGCCGGTGTACTGATGCACTTTTAATAAACATTAACACAAGAGTGGGTTCCCACCAGCTTGCTTGTGTCTTTAAATAATAGATGGGATATCAGTGGAGAGCACAGTATCTTTCTGATGCAATATACTGTGCTAAATACATTAAATGTGATGGTAAATGGGTGGAAAGAGGCAGTGAGTCATTAGGAAAACTGTTGTCTACTGTGGCATCTGGATACTGTCTGAATTGTGCTTCTTGTTTTATTGCATATTTGTTGATTGAGCCAGACACACACAGTGAATGGCTTGTTAATTGAGGATGGTGGAGAAAAGCAGCCTGTCACTTAGATCAACCAGAAGGGGTGCTGCTGTTTACCTGCTGTATTTTATGGTTTAGAGGAGGTTCCGGCTTTAGTCTTCCTGAATCTTGCATATTTATTTTATACCACACTGACTATAAACGATGGAATTGTAATAATTAACTGACTTGCTGATCAGCATCAAGTGACTACACATGATTTGACAGTCATCCCATTTTGTCACATTTCCCATTTCTTCTCTGTCACTTTCTGAGAATGACATTCCAATGAGGAAATTTTGCATTGAAACTATGTGTTGTTGTTTAACATTCTTTGACCACTTGAAATCGGTTGCATACTTCCTTTCTTGGCTTAGACCCAAGACATCACACATGCCTTTCATGCTAAACAATGACAGCTATCTCCGAATTAACAACGCTGGCATTCCATTATGCTCGACTTTCACTAAGTAGCCTTGAAAAGCCCTGATAGGGTTTTAACTCTCAACATGTGGGTAAATCTTCCTTATTCATGTCCCCAAAATAGCAATTTGTTAACCCCCACCTCAGTCTCTCTCTTTCCTCAACTTCACCAAAAACACGAGGAATCACTGGAATGTTAATTACACTGCTGGAAAAAGAAAAAGCTGTTAATTCCCCCTCTATTCAAACTGTCTTAAATCAGGGACTCACTTTTTAAATGTCAATTTGAGAGGTAAGTGCTATCGATATGCAATTAGCTTAAACAAACTAGTTGAACAAACCGGCTTGGCCAGCACAGATGCAGCTCGCTTTCATTAAAACAACACTTTGTATTTGAACTTTAGGAAAATGATGTAGAGTATACACAGTACTCTACCGAACACTTACTCCACCATTACATTTGTTTTCATGACCATATCGTCACCTTCCTAAAATAATGTCTTTTTTTTTTTTCGAAAACACAAAAAAACTCAACCAAATACTGATTATTTTATCTTCATTAGTAATTTAATTTCAAGGGTAGAATGGAATGCTCCGTTTGTAATCGATATTAGCAGAGGCTAATTCTCAGCCAGCATCCTGAGACATGTCAAGCATTTTTTTGTTGTCAAAATATGACTTAGCTTAGGCCACTATTTTAAGAGGGTGATGATACTGTATAAATTATAAAGTGGAATAATAGCCAGCAAAGCACTGACTTTAACAAAGGCCAAACTGTAATGTGAAAGGTGGAGTGTTGCATTTTGTTTATCCAGATTTCATGAGTACACAGGTGAGCTAGTGGTAAGGCTTTGGAAACTAGCAGGATTGGAATCAGGCAGAACGGCTGAGTTGAAGAGGGGGAAGTCTTCCTTAATGAGGCTTGCTTTGCTCTTTTCTACATGTATTGTGACCCATTAGCACAACCACAGGGGAATTTGATTCATAATTGCTTCCCTAATTGGACAGGTTTTTATCCCAGATTGACTTGGCGTTGCACTTTACTGATAATTTGTTCTATTAATTTGAGCGGTTTTCTTCCTTACGTCAAATGACTGCAGGGAAAAGGGTAATTTAACATGCACATTACTGAATATAAATACAGTGGTACCTTGACTTATGAGTGCCTTAAATTAAGACTCTTTTTTTTTTAATTACGAGCTGCCGTGTGGTCATGTATTTATTTTTATTTTGTGTTGTGAGTTGATGCACTTTCAGACATTTAGCGAATGAATGAATTATAGTGCTTCAAAGAATTTTATTTGTCTTATTTATTTATTTTTTACTTAAACATTTTCTTGTTTTGTACCAAAAATAAATGATCGTCCTACTGCACATGCTGCACTCCAACTTCAAGTTTTTGCCAACATAAATAAATGTATATTATTATAAATATATATTGTCATAAATTTAATTTGGTCCATAAGGAACTCACTTATAGTATTTCTAGTGTTTTTAAATTGGTCTTAATATTTTTTAAATGAGTAAACATTTTCTTGTTTCTCACCAAAGAAATTAATAATCGTTCTACTGCACAGTGCACAAGCTGCACTCCAACTTCAAGTTTTGTCTAAATAAATAAATCAATAATAATATTAATAATAATAATTATTATTATTATTTTTATTATTATTATAAATTCCATTTGGTCCAAAAGGAACTTTCATAATTCCATCCATCCATCCATTTTCTTGACAGCTTATTCCTCACAAGGGTCGCGAGGGCTGCTGGCGCCTATCTCAGCTGGCTCTGGGCAGTAGGCGGGGGACACCCTGGACTGGTTGCCAACCAATCGCAGACTTTCATAATTATAGTTTCCAATTTTTTTTAAATTGGTCTTAATATTTTTAAATGCTTAAACATTTTCTTGTTTTGTAGCAAAAAAAAAAAAAAAAATTGTTTGAATAATCATGATTTCAATTATTGCACATGTTGGGACGTCCACATGATAATTAGTTAAACGGAACATTTTTTTTTTTTCATGCAGAATGTCTCTCAACCAGCATAGCCAAAATAATGGCAGGTGTCCTGAAGCGGAAGTTTGCAGCGGTTGAGGAAAACCCCAGCAACTCTTGCTCTTCCTCCTCTCCACCATCCTCTTCACCCACATCTTCAGACTGCGAGTCCGACGGTGAGAGCGGCTCCCCTGAGACGCAGGATTTTATACCTCACAGCCCCTCTGCGCCCACCAGCTTACCCAGTGAGTATCCAAGCCGACGAGCCGTCTCCAGCCTCTTCCTTATCTGGCCACTTGCCATTAATGTTTTATAGGAGTGTCTCTTATCGCGCTGCAGCAGCCCTATTATGACTTACTGATATGAAAATGCTAACCTCAGGCCTGTTTTGACAATGTAGGGAGAAACGTTCACTTCGGCTGTCTGTCTTCTTGAGCAGAGATGATCTTTTTTTTTTCCGCAATAGGTTGCTGCGGAATCCACTCAATTACTGGTATTAAAAAGTCTGACTAAAAAAAAATAAAAAATCACGTGTGTGTTTGTGTAAAACAGGTCCATTCCCGTTGTTTTTCAATCTGTTATGAAGTCGCACAACGGAGCCACGGTGCAAACAGGCCAAGTGCAGAGCATGCTTTTTAGACGTGCAGACACACAGCCTGAGATTAGCTTAGTCAGCTGGCTTCACTTGTTTACTGACTGGTGGGACAAGAATTCATCCTCAGTTATGTGTGAAGGTCAGAAAACCTTTCTGAAAGCAAACTGTTAAATGAGGCAGTAATCTGGAGCATTACCTCACTGAATAAAGATTTCCATCGTGTTCTTTTATTTTCTTTCTCTCTCTATTTTCTTTTTTCTTTTTCCCAGTAGCAACAGACCCTTTGCAGGAATTTGCTATCAATTCAAACCACATGTTGTTAATTTGGGCACCCAGAGGTCTGGAAGGGCAATTTATATGTGACAAGTCAAAATTAGCCTCAAGTCTTTGAAGACTTTGTCTAGTTTAAGGATGTGCATGTTTACATGTTTATTTTATTCAGACCGCTCTGTCCAATTTTGAGTAAAAGTGTATTTGTATTTGTTTGCAGGAAATTACTAAACTTAAAATACTTTTGAAATTGTTTTCAAAAAATGTAAACATATATTGAAAAAGTTGCTGATAAACTTCTAGCATGACTTCTTCATCTAATCAACCGATATGACAATTTTAAAGGGGAAGTTAATCCCCCAAAAAAATATTGACAATAATATGTTCTATGTAGCCTCACTAGTCGGTATTCTGGTTAATATTGTCTTAGTGGAATATGAGTTAAGCAGCAAAATCCAACAGTTTTTATCAGTATCACAAGGCCATTTTGCCACTTGCAGTTGACTGAAATTGACATCACAGTTGCTCAGGACTCAGGTAAGAACCAATCACAGCTCAGCTTCAGAAAACAGGCGAGCTGTGATTGGTCGTTGCCTGAGCCCTGAGCAACTGTGATTTCATCTTCAGTTGACAGCAAGTGGCAAAATCAACACTCCCTGAGATGGATAAAAACAGCTAGATTTTGCTTCATAACTCGTATTCCACAAATGTAATTTGAATCCCAATGTCATGTTTAGACTAATGAGGTCACCTATAACATTATTGTCAACAAATGTTTAAGGTTGACGTCCCCTTTTAAGAGGTAGTCAACCCAAAAACTTTGTTTACAATAATACATGCAGCCCCACTAGTCTCAACAGGGTATTCTGATTAATATTACATTTATGGAATATGAGTAAAGCAGCCAAATCCAACCGTTTTTATCCATCTCAGGGGGCAGCCATTTTGCTACTTGCTGTTGACTGAAGATGGCAGCACAGTTGCTCAAGACTCAGGTAACAACCAGTCAAGTTTCAGCTTCAGAAAACAGGTAAACTGTGATTGGTCGTTAGCTGAGCCCAGAGCAACTGTGATGTCATTTTAAGTCGACAGCCCGTGGCAAAATGGCCGCCACCCTCTAGGTGGAGGAGTGGAACCGTCATTTGCCTTCGGTGCCGGTTGGCGTGGGTTCACTTCTCCGCCTGGGAGACCACGTGTGGCTTACATGATGTAGGCTTGTGTGATTGAGTGTGTGATATATATATATATATATATATATATATATATATATATATATATATATATATATATATATATAAATATATATATATATATATATAAAAATGAGATGGATAAAAACGTTTGGATTTTGCTGCTCAAAATCCACAAACGCAATATTAATCAGAATGCTCTGTTTAGACTAGTGGGGACCCATACAACATATTGTAAAGAACATTTTTGGGTTGACTTCCTCTTTATGGTGGCCTGACAGAGCGGCTCACTGGCCGGTGTTTGTCAGGTGTTAATGTCGAGCCCTGTTAAACTTCGAACATTGCATTTGAATGTACTGAGAAGCAGTCGGAATAATTTTGGATATACAGGAAACTTTTCGTCCTCATGTAAAGAGAAATATCAAAATAGCTTTAAAATGTTTTGAATGCTCGATGATAACTAATAGATAGACATTGATAAAAAAAAATAAAAAATAAAAAATTGGATTGTTAACGCATCAATAACCAAGTCATTTTTATTTTATTTAAAGCAGATCTCTCTTTATTCTTCTCTCAGTTGGGTCCATTGTGAAAAAGCCGAGGCTGGTAAAGAGGCAGTGTCGTGTGCGCTTCGACCAAGTTGCTGTGTTCAGTTTCCCCCGCTGCCAGGGCTTCACCAGTGTGCCCAGTCACGGTGGTGCCACCCTGGGCATGATGCGGCAGCACAGCGCCCTCCACAAGTACACAGTAGCAGAGCATGCATCGGAGCAAAGGCGCCGACGCAGGCAAAGGCACCTGCTCAGATTAAGAGAGGAGAGAAATGATACATCGACACAAAATGTGAGTGGACTTCATTTCATCAGTACAGTATTTAGCTCCCCTTGTTTACTGTACATCATCTTACCGAGTCTGCTTTGATTACAGCGGATCACCAATAAGGCTGTTGGTCAGAATGAAGCAGGTCAGCTGACGTTAGACCAAATTCCAACTGATGACATCCACATCAGTGAGGCTGAGCTGGACGATCGAGGCTCCCTGCAGCCGTATTCGTCCAGGCAGCGGCAGGCTCTCCTCTTGGCATCCGGGGTGAAGCGCATAGACAAGGAGGAGAAGAAGCAGCTTCATTCTCTGCGTTTGTCCAGGGAAGCGTGTGGATGTGACTGCCAAGGCTTTTGTGAGCCCGAGACCTGTGCCTGCAGCCTGGCAGGCATCAAGTGTCAGGTAAGACCCACAGACCAAGATTATTATACTTAATGGTAATGAAAACAAACAAAATAACGAAAACAAGAATTGAAAAAAAAGGAACAAAATGAGCAAGTGTCGATTTTCCGATTCAAATATTTTATTGTCTGCGATTGGCTGGCAACCAGTTCAGGGTGTACCCCGCCTACTGCCCAAAGCCAGCTGAGATAGGCTCCAGCACCCCCCACAACCCTAGTGAGGAGTAAGCGGTTCAGAAACTGGATGGATGGATATTTTATTGTTACATCGTGACTAATAATATAGTCAAAAAAAATCTTGATTTTCATCTTCGGCAATTTTATACATGAACCTCCAGTGTTAATTTTAAATACAGGGAGTATTAGTCAATAGTGGCATCAAAATAATTTGCAAAAAAAAACTAAAATACATTAAAATAAAAAAAATAAAAAATAAGATAGTGTCCGACTGAAGCCCAAGTCTTTGCCAGTCACCACACAATTTATACATGCACTTTTCTATCAGGTATTATTGTTTTCTCACATACTATATCACTTATTTAAATAAAGTAGGCCTACACACTTTTAGTGTTCAAACCTTTATAATAGTAACAATAATGATCAAATAATATCCAAAACATTTATCTGAGAAACAAAAATATAACGGCGATCCATCCATTTTTTTCCGGACGGTATGTTTTCCTAAAATATTATAATAATAATCATCATAAAAACACACATGCAAGATTAACAACAACAATAAAACAGCTGTTAGAAATGACACTATGATGAAGATACGAGGCTAAAATCCATTTTGACAGAGGTAGCTCATATTGCAGCTCGTGGCCTACTCCAGCCCGCGTGGGTCTATTCGTCTGGCGGACTCACGGCGCGCTAAGCATTCAACCACGATTCGGGGCAGACAGTCTTAATTTTAATGATGAAGATACGAGGCAGGACACATAAACCCATTTTGACCGAGACCGCATCGCCGCCGTGCACCCAAAATTCCATATGAGCGCTCGTGGCCGGTGCGGGAGGTGCCGGACGCACGGCGCGGTGTGCATTCAACCACCGTGACTGGGCTCGGGGCTGACAGACTTCATTTTAATTTTGAAGATGGGAGGCATGACATGTACTGTAAACCCATTTTGACCGGAACCACATCGCTGCAAAAAACAAACAAACAAAAAACAAAAACACTGTAAAATATAAACGCATGCTTTAAAAATATCCGCGAGGCCGCGAAAGATGAACCCGCGATAAATGAGAGAACATTGTACAGTGCTATTTTTCTTGATTAAAATCTTGCAACAACAAAACAATACTTTTTTTTTATAGGGTGGGGCTGGTATGGATTTATGGTAGAGAACACAAACAATATTGATTGAATTTTGCGTTCATCACTCATAACTGTGGCTTCTCATCCTCAGGTGGACCGCTTCAGCTTTCCATGTGGATGCACTAAGGACGGCTGTGGAAACATCGAGGGACACGTCGAGTTTGACTCCAAACGTGTGCAGACGCATTACATCCACACTGTCATGCGACTGGATTTAGAGCGGCGCCTGCCAAGCCGAGAGGACCGGTCGCTACTTTCAGAAGAGCTTGTGGAGTCCGAAGATCTGAGTGAGACTCATCCTGTGAAGAGCGAATCATTCAAGAGGCGCCCTTTTGGTTTTTCCTTGGAAGAAGACGATCTTGCTCTTACAGTTCCCACCAGTCCTACGTTTAATTTCCTCCCAGAGCGAGCAGTGGTGGAAGAGAACAGCTGCAGTAGCGACATGACGGAATCCTCCAGCTCTTCTTCGGATTGCGATGGTGGGCAACTTCCGGCCAATCACGGAGGAGCGCCTTGTGGCCTCAGCATCTGCGATTCTGAAAATAAGAACTATTCCATGTGTCACCAACTGAGACTTATGGCAGCACCACTGACCCTGGGCAACAGCAGTTGTGACTCTAACTGGACAACTGACAGAATGGGACCACTTTCTGCAAACTCCCTGACAGACAATAACAACTCAGTTGTGATGACAGATTATCTTGATGAGAATGCAAACCAAGCAAGAGACCCCTCTGATAATGAGGATTCCCTTGAAGGCTATCCAAACACTCCCTCCCCTACCCTGGACTATACCTCCAGCAGGTACATGGACCCGAGTGTGTCGTCAGAGTCCGACCTAGAGTTTTTTGACAGCGACTATCCCTCCGGGCCACTTGAGCTGTTCAAAGGGCACAGACACTCAGACAGCTTTCATCACCTCCAGCTGATCAGTTCTGTTTATTTGCCACAGTGTGAATCAAGCAGCTACCTCCTGGAGTCTCTGATTGGCCTGACTGAGGCCAGCCCAGCGCAGCCTTATGATAATCAGCTTTGAAAGGAATTGAATTGAACATTTTGGATAAGACCAGAAGTTGTGTTAGAGAATAATTAATAGTTGTTTTGATTTTATTTATTTTTCCTGTTATTAAAATGTCAATTTGTTTTTATCTATGGCTATATTTTTTGTGTGATGTCCATACACATGTATTTGTAATGCCAAATGTTTATTTCACGAGGTTTTAATTCTAATTTTGATTTATGATTCACTTTTCATACCATCACTACACATATGTATGAACCATTTGGTGCACAAGCATCTGTCTCAAAATATAAACAAATTGTAACAATTATTTTGGTAACTGGCTATAATATAAGGAGATGACCAACTTTATATATATGAAGCTATGGAAAAAATTGTTTACTTTTGTTTCAAATAGGTTAGTCATTGTTATGACTGGTTGAATTGTTCTTGACATGCCTTCCAATATATATTTATGTACTGTAGTAATAAATGGAACTATTTATTTATTAAAATCGCTCAACTCAAGTGTGTTCAATCTATTACAGTCCATAACTATTCATTTATTCAGCGAACAAGATCAATCAGTAAATGTTTTCAAATGTTATCCATCCATTCATTTCCAATACCATTTTTCATCAGGCTTGCGGGTGAACTGGTGCCCATCCAAGCCAGGTGACTCAGGGGAGAGGCAGGAAATAAACCTTGGACTGGTTACTACTGTGTTGGAAATTTACAGCATAAAAGAAAACCTTACAGCGAGATGTGAGGCAGGTGCGCTTACCATCGTTCACAGTAGGCTACTGCCCAGATAGTGAAGAACAATGAGCTAATAAAAGCCAGGAGGAAAGTGGGTTTTGTTAATAATATGGGACAGATGGCAGGAAAGACAGACATGAGGGAAAAGAGAAAGGAACACCAATTAAATTGTACATGCCCGATTCTGTCTTGGCTGAGGTCTTAACCAGGGGTGGATTTATCCATTTCAGTAAGTATGGTAAGCGGAAAACCTTAATTTACCCAATTTAAAACTAGTATACAGCAACCAATAAGATGGCCAGGTGGAAATTTGCACCACAGTGGCCAGTATAGCTACCTATTATAGCCTGTATTACTGACAGCTTTCTTTTTTTTTTTTTTTAAGTATTTTGCTATTCTGTATTTAGTTATATATACACCCATAGGCTTGCAGTGTTTAAGATAATTGTTTTGATTTTGACTGTTAGAAGAATGATTGGTGATGAATGCATTTAATGCATGAATGTGTTTAATGTGAGCCGAAAACACACCTTCTGTCTTTCAGAAGTGCTAATCTGGTGGTGGTGGTAATCCAATGTAAAAATTAGGTAGCTACTAGCAACCAAATTATAGAAATTTACAGACTTACAATAATAGCCTGAGGCAACGCTAGCTAGCTGCCGTCTTTTTTTCTTTAGTTAACACAGTAAAAGACAAAAAGTATTTTGTATGCAGATATTATTATTTTATTTGAAATAGGAACCATTTCTTGACCGCTTATTCCTCACAAGGGTCGCGGGGGCTGCTGGCGCCTATCTCAGCTGGCTCTGGGCAGTAGGCGGGGGACACCCTGGACTGGTTGCCAACCAATCGCAGGGCACACAGAGACAAACAACCATCCACACACACACACGCACACCAAGGGACAATTCGGAGCGCCCAATTAACCTGCCATGCATGTCTTTGGAATGTGGGAGGAGACCGGAGTACCCAGAGAAGACCCACGCGGGCACGGGGAGAACATGCAAACTCCACCCAGGAAGGTCCGAGCCTGGACTCGAACCGGAGACCTCAGGACTGGGAAGCGGACGTGCTAACTCGACTACCGTGCCGCCCTGAAATAGGAACCGATCAGTAAAAAATAAAAAAGATGAAAGAAAAGGAAAAACTTATAGCCTACTTACAAATACATTTCAGATTCTATATTTTTACTTTTACTATAGTAACTTTCTCAACCAGTTCTAAAGTGTTAGAGTAGACTACCGTGCTCCGTGCAAATTCGTGCTACGTTGCGAGGTCGTAAAGCAAGGCGACTGGCGATGACCTCTTAACTCTTTGACTAGCAGCCATTTTCACTGGACCAACCCCCCTTGATACCAGCCATTTTGACTGATCTTGCAAGGCCCACAGAATATTGAGTTCTAATGCCATTTAAACACGGGAAAGAAAGATTAGAATAGTATATTTCTATCTTATTCCGTTCTCAGAGTTTGAATATGGCTAGGTTTTGTGAAAATTCCCATTTTTGACCAAGAAATGGGAGAAAAAGGGCTTTTTGTAAAAAACAGACATTTCAAGCACAACTTTGACTTTAACACTGCTACTTTTTCTTCTGTGACAGCTCAAACATCTAAATGTTTTCCTTCTATAAAACAACATTACAAAAAGTGCTTTTGACAACATAAATAAAGAACTATTGAACTAACTAAGTGAACTATGTCCATAAGTGTCTGTCCGTGCATGTGGGATGTCTTTCGGCTGCCACCCGGTTGGTTGCCAGCTCCAACCATCCCCACAACTTCTACATGCACCGCCTGTACATTGTAGAACCATAAACAATTGCAAATATTAGATTTTTTATTGCTTCAGTATGAAGTATAGTAGGCTACTTTTAGTCACCTTTATATGCACCAACAAAGGAAGGCCGATCTCTGGCTGCTGGATGAATATGTAATTGAAAAACAGGCACTCAGAACTTCGTTGTGGGTTAACTTCACTGATCTGTATATATTGCTGGATAGCCAGGCCAAGACATTTAAAGCCGCGAGGCCGCCATATTACTACTCCCAAGAAAGAAACGTTCCTCAGTATACGATCCTATGCATTTACAGTACATTTGAGACAGCACTTAGTAGAAACAGCATGATTTATGATGTTTTAAAATTTGTAAACGTAAACAAGAGGACTTCAGACATTTTACAATTTGCCTTCAATACATATGCTGAATGATGTTTACAGGAGGAAACTTGTATATTTTCTATTAAAGAATTATAACTGTAATTCAAAAGATGCCTCTGCCAGATCTAAGATTGGGGTCTAAGGAACAACATAAAAACTAATAAAAGAAAAAGGGGTGTTCAAAGCAACACATTTTTTTTAAACCATTAATTCAGCCAACACCTCAGTGTTGACACAAGGGAAAAAGGCTTACCAAGCCCGCAACAGGTTTCAGCCAACCGGCAAAGTGGCTTTCCCATTCTTTTCTGTAAGTTTGTGGACAATGCTGCTTATTTCTCTTTCTTGTCTCTCGTCCCTCCTCACTATCACCTTCAATGGAATTGATTTTGCTTCGGTTTATCTCTCCTCTGTCTTCTGCTTTTGGCTCTCATTCACGTTGTTTTGGTGATTCGAGTCTTGCGTGATTTGCTGTCTGTGAGCGTCTCCTGGGGGCGGGCACTTACCATTCAGCCAATCAATGCATGGGCGTTGTAATGCGTGGAGGCTGATTGAGTTGAGTTGAGTTGAGTTGAGTTGAGTTGAGTACATATACGTCATATGTATTGAAAGAGTTTTAAATTATTTTATTTTTATTTTTATAACATTTATTTATCAACAAATGAAGCTGACCCTTCTCGACCTCTTGGGGACCGCCGCAAAAGCAACTTGAAGTGAGAACGTCGGACTGAGGAGGGCAGCAAAATGAATATATGACTGGATAGCCGATAGGCACTTTTGAAGTTGTGAGGCCGCCATATTGCTCCTCCCAAAAAACATTTCTCGGCATACGATCCTATATATTTACAGTATCGAAATTGGAAAATATTTGAGACAGTACATAGTAGAAACTACGGAAGCGTAGAGCTGCCAATGTGGAGTAAACATTTTTGGCTGGCGAGTATGTTTGAACATACTCGCAAATACGTTCGAACATAGTCGCAACTACGTTCAAACATAGTCGCAAATACGTTGGAACATAGTCGCAAATACGTTGGAACATACTCGCAAATACGTTGGAACATACTTGCAAATACGTTCGAACTTATTCATAAATATGTTCGAACATACTCGCAAATACGTTCCAACATACTCGCAAATATGTTCGAAGGGCTACATGCTACAAAGTTAGCATACCTTCCCATAATGCCACGGAGTATTATTTGCGCATGCGCGAGTGAAAACAAAACACCATTTTTTAGGCATTTGGGCCACATTACCAATTCATTAGAAAATTAAGTAGACAAAAAACAGTGTTTATTCGTAACTTTTACGATTTATTATTTCTTCCGCGCATGATTTAGGTTCGTCATTTTTTTTCACTCGCGCATGGCAATATGGGAAGGTATGCTAACTTTGTAGCATGTAGCCTACAAGTACGTTCGAACATATTTGCAAGTATGTTCAAAAATATTTGCAAGTATGTTCGAACATACTCACCAGGCAAAAATGTTTACCCCACATTGGCAGCTCTACGCTTCCGTAAGAAACAGCATGATTTATGATGTTTCAAATTTGTTAAACATAAGCAAGAGGACTTCAGACATTTACAACTTGCTTTTACAGGATTAAATATGTGTGTGTGTGTGTGTGTGTGTGTGTGTGTGTGTGTATATATATATATATATATATATATATATATATATATATATATATATATATAAAGAATTATAACTTATTCAACAAAAGATAAGATACATCTGCCAAAGCTAATATTGGGGTCTAAGAAACTGAACAATAAAAGAAAAAGGGGGTCTTCAAAGCAGCACATACTTGTTAGTATTATTTATTTATTTATCACTTGTTAAAAAGAATAAGCGAAGTGAGCATTAAGTTTGCGCATGCGCGAGGGAAAAAACAAGGCTACCAACTACCCTACCAATTTGAATGGGGGAGATTAGAGTGGTGGCAATCTTTGCGTAACTGTACACTTTAAAGCTTACAAGTCAACTTCCCCGATGTCAGTAAACCACATGCTATGCATGTTAATAAAAACAGCAACTTTCCAGCATTTGAAAAACTTTTCTATCAGAGTCGAGTCCATTGGATCCAATTCATTTTCAATGACCGTTTGGTAGTTTCGCCTACCCACAATGCACCATGCTGCTACCCATAATGCACCTTGAATTCGATGCGCAATTCGCTTATAGTGACCACCCCGCCGCGGCCCTGCATACAAACTGGCTGTCTAATCTGTACATTTTATACAGTACTGTAGTCTGGTCGCGAAATGGGAGGAGCAAGATGGCCGCACTATGACTTCAACGGCTTGCACAGGCGTGTATGGTCTATCGTTTATCCAGTCATATATTCAGATCAGTGGTCTTGCACGTTCAAGACACGCAAAAAGGGCGTTCGATAGGTCGATGGCAGCTTTGTTCGATTATTTTTGTCTGCAGACAATATGGCCGCGGACTGTCAGATGTAATCATTTTACGTGTCTTATTTTTTGTTTTATTTATGTTTCAGAGTCTCTTGATGAGATGGGTTTGACACAGAGTTCGGAGGTATCCGACGGGGGAACGTATGGATATCACGTCCACGGTGTAAGATTTGATTGACCCACTTATTCTGCTTTTTGTGATTTTGAGTTAGCAACAGAATAGCAGCTTATCTGTGCTAAGTAGTTGTACCGGTTAAACATGTCGAGGTGGCACTTTAAATTGGACACATTTTGTATTCATTCGTGGTATATAACACAATTAGTTCGTATCTATTTTTGTTAAATGAACGTGGTGTCAATTGTGTTCTTATTGTGCTTGATGTTCATTATTATACAAATGAAATTTTGTTTTGGCAGGTGCAGCCGAATTCTCCTGCAGAAAAATGTGGACTGCAACCATTCTTCGACTTCATTTTGTCTCTGGACCACAGACGACTTGTAAGTAAATGACACATGCATAGATGGGTCATACAAAATCTAACACCTTTGAACTGAATGTGAATTATTATTGCTATGTATCAGAATGTAGAAAACGACATGCTGAAAGAGGTCCTGAAAGCCAATATGGAAAAAGCGATCAACATGGAAGTGTACAGCACCAAGAGCATGATGATTCGCGAGTTAGAAGTGACGCCCAGCAATATGTGGGGTGGACAAGGGCTCCTGGGGGCCAGTGTTCGCTTCTGCAGCTTCCAAGGAGCCAATGAGAATGTTTGGCATGTCCTGGTGAGGATGAGAACACATTTGACTGTAATATAATTCCACATCTTGTCTCTCTTTTCATAAAGATCACATTTGTTTTCCCAAGGATGTAGAAGCCAGTTCACCTGCTGCACTGGCAGGCCTCCATCCCCACACTGACTACATTGTTGGAGCAGATCATTTGTTGCAAGATGTAAGTAGATGTAAAACTGTATGACACGACCAAAATGATTTTGAATATTGGTGCTATAACAAAACAATGGTTTTATTCCTAGTTGTAAGTTACAAATGTGAGACGATAACTGAGCACGATCCCAATGAGCATAAGGTGACTGAGATCCATTTATTCATCAGCCATTCTATTTTCCAGTCAGAAGACTTCTTCTCGCTGATTGAGGCCCACGAGGGGAAGCAAGTGAAGCTGCTGGTGTACAGCTCGATCACGGACGACTGCAGAGAAGTGGTGGTCACTCCCAATGGCGCATGGGGAGGCGAGGGAAGGTACGGAGTACGCACCCAAATCTAGTGTTTCGATAGTTAGCGTACCAACCCCTTATATTACATGTATCTAATTTTTCTTTGTGATGCTGGTTCTGACTTCTAGAAGGTGTCTGTTTCTTTTTCTTTCTTTCTTTCTTTCTTTCTTTCTTTCTTTCTTTCTTTCTTTCTTTCTTTCTTTCTTTCTTTCTTTCTTTCTTTCTGTCTTTTTTCTTAAGGTACTTTTTAAGATCATAGAAATTATAGCCATATTTTCTCACAGATTTTAATCCACTATATGTTAAATAACCCCTAACCCTAGCCCCTCATTCAAGTTGGAAAAGTGACCATACCCGTGTATGTCAGCTTTTCACGTCGTCAAAGTTGCACTAACTCCACGACTAGCAGCTACGCTGTGGCGTCCGTGCTCTCATCCAGTGCTAATGAGAAAAGGCAATATTGTGGCGGGTTAGTTGCATTCAGTCTCCCGTCGGTTTGGTAGTTGAGACACCCGGCTTTCGCCGAGTGCTTCCGCCGAGTGCTTCCGCATGTTCCGCGAATGATTTGACTCGAAAAATACCCGCAATGAGACAAAAACGAGAGGGACCGTCTTTTCTCATCCCGATCGACGGACAGAAACGTGATTCAGTCAGTGCTCGGTACGTGTATTTAATCGAGGCTCACATCATTGCCTGTGTCCAAATTCAAAAGGCTGGGTCCTCCGAACAGTGGATTTCCTAAGCAACTTGGCACCCTAGGCAGGATTTCTGGTAGTGCCAGTTTGGGGGGTGGGGAGGTGGTATTGTTCAGGGGGCCGGGCCAAATGTGAAAGCGGGCCGAGTCCGGCCTGCGGGTCGTAGTTTGTGGATCCCTGATCTAAACAATACAATTAGGATGTGGCTATTGTGTCATTGCTAGCTTGCTTCAAACTTTGACAATTAAACAAAAAACAAACAAACAAAAAAACCATTAGATAAGCCAACCTCCACTCTCATTTCCTCCAAGCCATCTCCCGGTTCACGTAGCTTGTCATGTCGTCCGGGTATCCGCAAATTTACCACAACGATCATTTGTGTGTCCAAATTCACAAGGCTGGGTCCTCCGAATGCCGAATTTGTCGGCTGCATGACGGCACTCCCGACTGACAGCACGCACAGACATATGAACGGATTGTGAATGCTGCCTGTCGTTAGCGCATTGACCGAGAGTCTATTCATTTGGAAGCCCGTGCTGTCTTGCAGCTGACAAATCGGGCCTTCGGAGGAGCCTTGTGAATTTGGACACACCCCTATTGTGTTGTATTGTGTTGCATTGCAACTAGAGATGTCACAATAAGGGCAATATTGTGATATTAAAACTGCCACAATATCGTCGTCGTCGTCATGTTCACAATATTTAAAAGGACATCTGTTAAAAAAAAAAAAGTCAGGTTGATTTCCATTTGTGCAGTTCTAGCACCCTCTAGTGGCTAGTTTATTAGTGCAATTTAATTTTCATTAGAGATGTTTTGGCCTTCTATGTTTAAAATCTGTTAATTGTCAATGAAGGGGAACCGAATTTGCTTGTTAAGTGATCAATGTGTGATCAAAGTGTCTCAATATTGTTATTAGAGATTGTAAGGTGGTTTATATGCATTGCTGTCATGTACAAAAGCACAATATTGTGCTTTTTTTTCACTATGAGCTCTCTTTTTTTACAATATTGTGATCTTTTTTAAATATCGCCAACTCCCTCACAGTATCGTGATAATTATCGTATCGTGACCTTCATATTGTGATAATATCGTATCGTGATGTTTGGATATCGTTACATCCCTAATTGCAACACGTGCACATTAAACGTGCATTGCAACCGCATCCTGTGTTATGTCTGCAAGGTGACGTATTTGGTGACATAGATATGCTCAACGTGATGGCGCCAAAAGTGACGCATCGGCGTGCAGTTATTGTGTCGACGTCACAACGTGTCTTCCCAGCTCTATTAGCAGAGCTGAAAAAGTTTACACCAGATGTAACCTGCACAAAGTTGGATGACATAATTTCTCCATTTGCGTTTACTTCAATCAATCCGTCAATCTGGTTTTCAGTTCATACAACTTTATTACATTTGGTTTTGAAGTGTTCCGTTCTGCAACATCTCCTTGATGAGCACTGGTGTATAACTGATCTTGTTGCTTTTACTGATTCCTAATTTCAGTTTAGGTTGTGGCATTGGGTATGGCTACCTGCATAGAATCCCTGCACGTCCTGATAAGTCAACACCAAAGACCCCCGTGCCTGCTTCCCCTGAGGAGAGGCCAGCTCCAGAGCTGCCTAACCACGGCTTCACCGAGGTACACAACCAACAAGATTGAATTTGACCTTCTCTCCAATACATCAACTGCTTCTTTTACTTACTTGTGCTAATATTGAGTCCTACTGGCATGGCCATAACATACAGTACATGTGATTTTAGGCACCCTTGATGGCACCTTCAAGCCAAAGTGAAGATGTGTTAGACTTGAGACAGGTCACCCTCCAGGATGCTTCTCTTCCTCCAGTGCAAAGTCTCATGGATCCAGGTGAGTGGAATAAAGACACGTGTGTGAGACTTCTGTTGGAATTTTTTTCTCGTGATTGCCTTTTTCATGACAGGTTTGTCTGATTCTGAAGTGGCTGCGATGAGCCCCGTACCTGCTGATTTGCTGGACAAGCTGGATCTGTCCGTGTCATCTGTCGACATGAACGACACCTCCCTTGCAATGAACTATGAGAAAGAGAATGACATCTCCGGTGTTGGTAAGTTAGTCGTTTTTGGGGTCATTTAACTACCACAGTTGAGAATTGAAAAAGGCTTGATTTATCTATTTGTTTATATTTGACAGAGGGGCGCGTATTGTGTGAAAAATAAGGATATGCATGTTTGGTGTCGGATTGTGTACTAGGAGCAAGAATGGCAAATCTGTGTAGGATTCATTCTTTCCATTGTCAACTAGCAATCGAAAAACGGAAAAAATTGCTGGTTTATATTTACGTGATGCATGAAGCCAATTACAAACTTTTGAAATAGATTTTAAAATTTTATAAATGGCTGAAGGATTATTTGATGTAGTGTGGTTGTGGTCCTGACTGACTGTAGGAGTTAACAAGCACAAAAAAAGTGAGAGGGGAAAAAAATATAGAAACCAAGAAGATATTTTACCAAATTTCTGGGCCACATAAAGATGACCAAATAATATTAAAATTAAACTCAGACCTGGCCTGTTTTTCAATTTTCTATTTTTGAGCTGAGCCTGTTTTTCCCATATTAGATTAGTTTAAAGGACAACAAAAATAAGTTTCACTTGACATATATGATAATGTATGAGTAATATTTTATTATTATTATTATTTCAAAATAGGTTTTGTACAAGGCCACCTACCTAATAAATGGCAATTGGTTGCTAACTGTCAAATTAATTTGTTTTCAGTGACTGCAATGTCAACACGTGCTGTTATACAGTATAGAAAACCAGACTTTTGCTCTCCCAGGAAAGTTGGTTGAGCGCATTAAATAAACATTAGATACACTTTCCTCTACTTCTCAGGCTGGGATTGATTCCTTCCTGTGATCCAAACTTACAAATAGACAGTGAACACCACAACATTGTTATATATGTAGTCTAAAGTACGTATAAACTAGTGACTGCCGCCATAATTGTATTACAACAGGCATAAAATTGAACAACTTAATTTTATGGTAGATGAACAAAATAATAAAACTGTTGGAGGGTGTTTTAACTGCACTTTTCCAGTAACTATTTGATTTCCTGTTCTGCAGAGGCGCTAGATGGAAGTGAATTACCTTCTTCCAACCAGATTAACCATCAAGAGCGGAACCCCCCGTCCTCTGTGGATCTCACCTCAGATATCATGATTGGTCAATCTGATCGCGGTGATTCACCGGAAGAGCCATCTTACCTCAACTCCACTCACATAGCAGACTCCCTCTGCCAGTCCAGTCACAGCCACAGTCCACCAGCAGGTGCGCTGCCTCCCGCTGAGCCACTGGAGCCGTACAATGAACCTCCTTGTCCGCCTGCTACTGATGTTCTCCCAGGTGAGACCCAAATGGATGAGTCACACCCTCTGGAAACTGAAGATCAGTCCAAAGATGAGACTCATGTTCATTACTGTGAACATGAGGATACTGAGGGTCAACCACAAGAGCCAAAGTCTGAATAACGCTGCATTAGGGCAAGTGGAAAAAGCAAAAAAACAAACAAAAACAGCGAGTGACAATCCCCTTATTTTTAATTATTTAAAAAAAAAAAAAGATTTATATTATATGGAGTCTGGACTGCATCTGACCAAAGTGAGTACACCTCTCACGTTTCTGCAGATACAGTATTTCATTACATCTTTTCATGGCACAACAATGAAGAAATGGCACTTTGACACAACGAAATGTAGTCAGCTTATATAAAAGTAGTAAGTGTATAGTTTATGTAACAGTGTAAATTTATTGTTCCCTTAAAATGCAGCCATTAATAGCTAAACCCCGGCCAATAAATATACAGTTAACTCATTTGCTCCCAAAAACATATAAAAACGTTCTATTTTAAATATCGCCATGGTCCCAAAAACGTATGTATACGTTTGTTTGCTTGTTTGATGCTAGAGCATACAGAAGGCTTTGATACGGACTCTGACTTGAAGAGGACGCTTAAAGCAATGGTAGTTATTACAAAAAACGGCCAGCAGGTGGCAGCAGCGTATAAGGGATCAAACAAAGCCATGTTAAAAAAAAGCTCTTTTCCCCAGTGTTTTAAACAGATTTGTGAATAATGATGAAACTTAGCTATCTTCTAATGTTAATTGTTGCAAAAAAAAAAAAAAAAAAATAGATAGAAATATACTTTTTTTTTTTCCTGATGAAAGAAGAGACTAATCTTTCTTTTGGTATGTTCCATGTTTTTATAGCAATAGAACACAATATTCTGTGGGCCTTGCAAAATAAGTCAAAATCCAGTAAAACAGCCGGGAGCGAAGGGGGTTGCTTCAGTGAAAATGGCTGCGGGCGAATGAGTTAATAACTGACTAGATTTCATGGTTAAAATGTCATTTCTTCAGCGTTGATCTATGAAAAATAATTACAGAAATGTGAGGGGTGTACTCATTTTTGTGAGCTCCTGTACAGTGCTCACCAATGAGTACACCCTAACAGATCTGTTACGAAACAAATCCTCACTTTGGCATGGTATACAAAACAGTAATCCCACAAATATAGGCCACTGACACACCATCTAGCGAAGCTAAATTTAACATAAAAAAAAAAAAAAAAAAAAAGTAGTTTCACATGAATTCTACTACAGGTTAGTCCAAACATTAAACTTCTAAAAAATATTCCTATGTAATGTTCACCTTAGGAATGGGTGTTAAAAAAATAAAAATTCTTACTTTTTTTAACGAGGATGTACTCGTTATGTTGAACACTGAAGTACAAGCCTAATTCCAGTGGAGTTGGGATGTCCAACAAAACCATTTGCAATTCCTTTTTAACCTATAATCAATTGAATACACTACGTACAAAGACAGATATTTAAGGTCCAAACTGATAACTCTTTTTGGGGTTTTTTGAAACTATTCTCTCAATTAGAATTTGATGTGTGAAATGTGTTGTGAAAACGTGAGGACAGAGGCAAACGAATGCTTTGGGGGACGCAACGTTGGAACAGGTGTGCAGGCTAATTGGAAACAGGTGCTTGTCATACCTGGGAGCATCTTCGAAAGGCTCTGTTGTTCACAAGCAAGAATGGGGCACGGTGCACTGCTTTGTGAACAACTCTGTGAGCAAATAGTCCAACCTGTTTAAGAGCTTTTCTCAATTTAGGGATTTCGTCATCTAACAATCCGTAATATCGTCACAGGATAACGAGAATCTGGAGAAATGTGTGCATGCGAGCGGCAAGGCCGATAACTAACATTGAATGCTTGTGACCTTCGCATAAAAAAACTGCCGTCATTTTGTAAAAGGGCCAAAAACCACTGTCGGTTAAAAGTTCTACAAATACAATATCAAACTCTACCATCAAAGCAAAAGCCAAATATCAACAAAAACCAGAAATGCCACTGGCTTCTCTGAGCTTCAGCTTACCTGAGATGAATTGATGCAATGTGGAAAGGCTGTTTGCATCTACAAAGCTTCATCAATTGCTGTCCTCAGTTCCCAAAGGATTGAGAGGAGTTGAACAAAATAAGTCATGTGTATATATATATATATATATAACTTGAAATGGATATGCAAATCATTGTATTTTAAATTTATATTTTAGTTTCCCAACTTGATTGGGGTTTGTACAAGGCTGAGTCATAGAGCCAGAAAGGTACTACAATCTGTTATGCTGTTTTCATATTTGAGATCATTAAGTTACTGCTGATTTTATATTGTTGTTCAGATGTATTTTCATTTAGTGCAAATTGATAGCCTACATGTTGTGAAACTTGATTCTGACATTCCTCAATGTCATAGTCGACACTTTCAAAGAAGACAGAAATCACATACAAAATACATCACAACAGTACAAAAGCACATTATCATATCACATGAAGTGATGATATAGACAGGCTGACCTTTGGAATAGTTTATATTTATAAATCTGCTTGTGCTTTAACGTAGTTCAAGTATGGCTTTCTTTTGACTAAAGATTTGAAGAGACTGTTTTTAACGTTTTAACTCAGCTTGTGAAGCAAGATGTGTTCACCCAGTCAGCTTGACACCACCCTGTGCAGTTATGCGATCTATGCAATATTATACAACTTTTACTTTACTTGAAGAACAAGGTAACAGAATAGGTGACTTTTGTAGGTAGTTATAGTCATGGTGCTGTTGAGTAATGTTTTTGTTTCTGGGGGATGTCCAAGTTGAAATTAAAGTATTTTTGCAAATATTCTATCAACAAAGTCAGTTTTTTTTCTTGAATATTTGATACTATATTATGAAAACATAGACACTGAATAGTTCCTTATTCAAACTCATCTGCCAAACACCTCGTCACATCCTTGCATGAATACCATTAATGTGTCATTGTTAAACCATTCCAATTTATTTCTTTGGAAGCCTAAAATATACATATTTCACAAATTATTACAACAATAGATATTACAGTTCATCACCTAATTGGGGTAACCATCCTGTTTTGGCTAACTCAAGCTCACTTGACGTGTTCACATCGGCCTTTGTGGCAAAATGAATACCATCAAGTTTACAATAAAAAGATCTGCTTGGTGATACCAAGAAAAAAAAAAAGTTTTACCACTTGGGATTGTTTTGGTAAAGGCAAGTCCATCCATTTTCTGAGCCGCTTATTACTCACAAGGGTTGCGGGGGGTGCTGGAGCCTATCCCAGCTGGCTCCAGGCAATAGGCGGGGTACACCCTGAACTGGTTGCCAGCCAATCCAGGTAAAGACAAATCATATACTATTATATCATATTTCATTGGGCTATTTAAATAAACTATACATTAGGAACAGCTCTCACATTGACCAAGGTCATTGCTGATTACCCAAGCACATAGTGAGATTTCATATATTTATATATAGCTATAATTTAAAATGTCTAAGATGATTTCGACAACTACAAACATTCTTAAAGAGTAAACTGCAATTTCCAGGTTGTAGTGAATACAACAAAATGCCATTTGTATCATCCATGTTAAATTACTGCCATGAATGTGCTCTAAGGAATTGGGAAAAATAACTGTTGGTATTAGGTAAACTGTACAACAAAACTGATGCAATCCTCCCGCTTCTTCCAAAGGGGGGGAAAAGAAAAAGTCACTTAAATCAAAAATTTTGTACACAAGGTTAACATGGAAACATTCTGCTCACTGAGAACAGCACAGCGAAAGAGACAAAAGACAATTGTGATGACGTTCAAGCTCTGTCATAATTCCAAGTGGAGGTTACGTTCAAGTGAGGATGGGCGACTGACGCTTCCAGAAAGTGTGGGCGTTCCAAACTGGAGATACTGTTGACACTGTGGAGTGTTTTTAGAACAAGGACAGGTCTGGAATGTACTATAACATTCTGCACACGCGCGCGCACACACACAACAACACATTCACTCACACAAAAATGTACAGCAGTTTATAATAAACATAGCAGTCAAAGATGTAAAAAAATAAACAAAAAAAGATTTTAGTCCTGCAGAGTAAAATTGAGAGTTCATTCTTCAAACTGTTAAAAAATAATAATAATAATAATAATAATAAATTCATGTTGTCTCTTGGCTGTTCCAGCCTGTTATGTTCCCTATGACACATCCTTGGAAAGATCTCATCGAATTCCTGTGGATATTACAACCATTTGACTGTGATTGGACTTCAGGACACTACATGTCGGATGAGGGATGATTGGCAAATGGCTAAAAAAAAAAAATCTTGCTTTTCCAAATCTGACTTTCACGTAGACTTCTGCCTATAGTGAAGTGTCAAGTCCCCACCACTTTTCCAGATAAAATGTTTAACTGTTCGGAGGTCCATGTTGGGATCCAGAACCTTGTGAGGAGAAGAGAGGAAGGCCAGTTTTTAGAAGGGGTTCTCAAACATTTTACAAAAAAAAAGTACTATGTTATGGATGTATGTGAAAATAGATGAAGAGTAATTAAAATAAAACGTACCTGGTCTTGACACATTAGTTCTATCTTCTCCTCAGCTAGCATGGCCATGTCCTCTTCCTTTTCCTGCTCCCCGGGCTTATCGTTGGCAGAGGAACTGGTGGTCTGAGACTCATTGTCCAGGTTGATGATCTTCTCATACACATGCTCCATCACCTTCCTCACCTGCAGCATGTCACTGGCTGAAAGACGGTCCCTGTGTTACACAAAAGGGGCAAGTAAGTTTATCCAAAAGAAGGCGTTTGGCCTTGTCCATCAGGAAAGACTGAGGGGTGGGAAAACTCACTTCTTCAGAGTTTTTGCACCAGAGGATGAATGAGGCTGGAGGTAGAATGGAATTTTGTTGAACTTGGGCATATTTTTCTGGCAAAAAGAAAAAAGGGAATCAAATCAAATCAAAGTGGAATGCTGCTAACAACAATGCATAGTCAAAACTCACGAATATTAAAATTGGCATTTCCTTTGAATTAGTGTTAATATTTTTGAATACTGATAATGTACGATTAAAGTGAGACATCGCTGGACAAGAAAACAATGCATGCATACAACTTCATGATACCAGGTATGCAGTCACTTATACAATCTAAGCAGATTCAGTTTTGATCATGTATATAAAATCAACTTCACTTTACTCACATCTACAGTTATATCAATGACCCATTGAGGAACAGTCTCGTTCAGCAGCATGGACTCCGTCTCTCCGCCTGAATCTCGGCAAAGCAACCTGCAGCGGAATCACACCAGTGATGAAGTGCACTCACATTGAGACTAGTATCCTCCGTTTCCAAGGTCAAATTCCTAAATACACTTTATGAAATCATTTTCAAGATTTCCCAGCACAACTATTTATACAACTGATCAAAAAATTGTGTTACTTTAAAAGAGGAGAAAACAAAGTAATAAAAGTCAAACAAATCACACGTTTCCTAATATAAATACAGGAGACTTACTGAAAATAGCCCTTCACCAAACTGTGAAAACACAATGTTACCTAAAAAGAGTTCTGCCACCCGCTTCCCCAAAGATAACCGGCGTATGTGGTGGCACCTGGAAGTATCCATTTCCTTTCTGGATACGGTTCTCCTGCTCTCCATTCACTGTAGGCAGGTACAGTACTATAAGAAATGTTTACTCAACAGATTTAGCTTCATTTCATCAACTTACACTGTACTTAAATGTAAAAGTGACCTGTCTTTGTGGACATGCAGTAAGATGGAAAACCAACTGTTGATAATCAATGTCACACTCTCTCACCATGGTTCACTTCGTTCTCTTCCTCATCCACGGAATTGATGCGAGTTCTGGGCCAGAACTCCAGCAGAGCTTGAAGCAGCAGCCCACCCAAGTTCACTGCAGGGACAAAGAGGATTTTTACATTATTCATAGACATATATCATCCGAATTGCAATGATTGCAGCATAAATGACCTTTGCGGCTTTCCTACATTTGGGGTCGGATCCGTCCGAGCTTGAGAAACCGGCATCCTTTGCAGACACCCAGGCAGCGAAGCAGTCACTCTCGTCCAGTGTGATGGTGAGCATCTGGTCAGCAGCACACAGCACAGACGAAATGCAGATTTTAGACCACCATTTTCCTTGCATTAAGGCTGAATAAAGATTTTGGATTCTTTCCCCTGAGAGCTGGTCTCAGCTGGATCCAAAAATGGGTCGCAGACGACGCAGACTAATATTGGGTGGGTTGTAGACAGCGAGGTGCGCGTAATATTGTAATAGTACTGACATACGATGTTTTGTGGTTGCAAACATCAGGCAATAAACGAGTTTTGCAGAGGCCTAGCAATAGCATGGAGTAAAAAAATAAATAAATACAAAAATGACATTATTTTGACAGGGCATGCATCAGAAACATAATTAGTTTGAGTGTAACCGAAAATGTATTCCAATTCCATATGCTTCTGTACTGAGCTCCCATGTGAAACATATTAGGTAAGGGATTTCTCCAGAAGGAAAAGATTGGTGTCAAGATTTAAGTGAAATTTTGTGACAATATATTATTCAATTATATTTTGACGAGAGAGTGTGAGTAATTCACAACCCTCCATAAAAGCTTAGAATTGCCTACAGATGCCACAAGTTGGCGTCAAGCAATACTTTCATTTCAGGCAGACACTCACAAAAACAACAAATATTTGTTTTCTGGTGAATAACAAATGCTATAATTATCATTTATTTATCTATTAAATCAGACAATAGTTTGAGCTGCAAATGAAATACGTGAAGTCAATGATCACTGTTTATTATTTTTGGACAAGCACTTTTTTATCTTCATCCTGTTTCTTAAAGCGATTGTGTAAAACTTCACCACTAGATGTCGCTATATAATAGAATTCAGCCAAAACACTCCCCGTGACTGATTCCCAAGCCTAGCACCAATTCTTATTTTGTGTGAATGAGCATCTCAGCGAGGAACGGCGACTTGGAAGTCTGTGAGAACCCCGGCGAGCGAGGATGGAAGACCGATTGAGTCAGATTTCACCGGAGCAGCTGACAAGAGCGGCTAGTGGGAAAAGCTAGTTTTAAAAAAAATAAAAAAATAAAATAAAATAAGGCTAATAAAGCAAGAGCAAAGCAGAAGTCAACAAACGGCGAGTATCCGAATCCTGGGACTCAGCGACGACCACCTGCAGGTGCCAGCTAGCTACATCTGCAAAATTGTCCTTCAGGTATCTGTAGCAGGAAGATGGCGGCGAAACATGTCGGTCTCCTGTACGAACATCCGCCACTGATGTAATATAATTTATCAATACTAGACATGTTATAGAACTTTTTTATTTTTTCCATGTTGTTGAAATGATTTGTGATTGAATTATTGGTTCACCACTAGATGGCACTAAGTATGAACCATTTACAGAATACAGGTATTGGTTCACACCAATCAAATCTGTAAGCAAGTGAAAACATGCCGTGGTCTAACTTTAGTAAACCCATCATTACAATACAAATCTGCATGAAAATTATTGGGTCATGAATATAAACAACAAACAATTACAAGGAAACTGAGTGTGCATTTCTGTACTGCAGTGATACGGCTCAGTAAATGTTGGGAAATACTGTTGTATGGTGTGATGATGTATTCTTACACAGATGCGCTAACTAGTTCATTGCACATCACTTGTAACTGAGGAGCACATCGTGTTTTACAATGTAAATCTTATTCCTAATACTGAATGTCAATGATGAAAGTAATAATGCTTTATTCATAACAGCATCTTCCTCACAGTGGATGATTAACCATCATAAGACATGAACGTGCTCTAACACCAAGTCATTTTTCACTTTCTCTAATAATAGATTTCCTCTCCGCAGTGATGAATCCATCTGCTCGTCATTGCCCGTATTCAAAACAAACGGCACAATAATTGTGGCTGTTTTTTGCCATGAGTCTAACAAATGTGATATAATTTTATATTAGGACATCCATTCAGCAGGTCCAATTTTGCAGTCTGATACCAAAAGTTATCTAGTAAAATCGCATTTACTATACAATTTAACAGTTTGAGTACAGAGGTAAGATGTTTCCACTTTCAAGATTTTGACTTACCCCAGTTTTCAAATCAACCGAGAACCAGTTTGGCACGTAAACCATCTTGAAGCGCTTTTTAATCTCCTCGTCAAACTCCACTTTGCCCAGGTCTTCACCTTTGCAAGCCTGAAGATCACACAAGGGCTTCACTCAAACCAAAAGACTGACTTGAAGATATTTCCGTGGCATTTTTCGACCATATTCCACTGCTATCATTTTACCTTCAGGACATCCCAGAAAGCCACATTATTGTTGGTGTCTTTGGTAAGTATGTGCCTCTTGTCATTCAGAATGTGACACTGTATAATACTGGCCCCTCCTGCAAAGACAAATCAGATGTTACCATTTAAACTGTGAAAGAGGGCCTCAGAAAAACCTCGAGCGTGACATAAACATGTTTACCCTTGATGACTTGCTCTGGCTGTGTGCACAGTGGCGTTAAAGGGGTGCTGCAGTCATTATCGTACTCCCCTGACGATCTGAAGTTGTGCATTCCCTTGAGAGACTGTAAACGCGTACACAGAAATCAAATACACACTTCACTGCAGCATGCAAAATGACCTTGGTATCAACAACATGATAAAGAAAACTGGTTTGTCACGCAGAATACTTCTTACAGGTTGACATTTGGTATCATTAATTTAAAGTACACAGTATTCTGGAGTCATTCTGCCAACGCGGGCGCCACATCACGCATGCCTACCCATTTATTAACAGATGACTTGGTGGTGGAGACCCAGATAGAAGGAGGCGGGTCAGCAGATCTGTCCAGTTCCATCTGTGCAAGGGACATAAGAATTCAGCTTGAATTAAGTCCAGTGCATATGCAGGGGGGTCTTTGGTCTACAATAGGAGTTCCGCTCCTACTGCGCTGACAAATTTGTATGTCAGTTGGGACGCATAGTAGTCTACGCTAAAGTTATACTAAAGTCATAATTAGAACGGTAAAGTCAATTCCTTTGTTTTTGCTGTATGCTGAAGACATTTGGGTTTCAGATCAAAGGATGACTATGAATCAGCTTGAAGCAAGCATGCTGTTCATCTTATTTGGAGAACTGTGAGCAAGAAGGTGCAAACAGTGCTAAGGCACATTTTAAAACGTGTGTTTTTCCAAAGTTTTGCGCGTTTTAATTTCCAGGCAAAAGTTTGGAAACATCTTCCAGTGCCTTTGAAAGAGAAACTGTATCCAAGCTTTTGACTGGCCATCAAACTTCAAAGGTAGTTAAAGTGTGTCGGAAAGTAAAACAGCATATAATAAAATGATATGGTCTCTCTATAGCACAAATATGGACCCTCCCTGGGTGGGTCTGGAACGTACATCCCGCGATAAACAGGAATTCACTGTATTACGGTGTAGGTATTGATGACATTGATGAAATTATTGAGCTTGCAATTGTAGGCATTTTTTGTGTGTAGATGAATATGGCACACATGAAAACAAGCATTAGATGTTGCATTGCATGTTTCTTTTGCTTCCTTCTGGGACACTACTTTTATTTTGATTTGTTTGCTGACAAAGCGCAAGCAGCGGCTTCTTACTTTCAGTACTGGGGCCTTCTCCTCACAGATGAGAACTCGGATGTCTGGGTTGCGCAGGTCCGTGCAATAAATTTTCTTGTCTCGACCTCCAGAATAGACATGCGTGAAAGCCTCATTGACCTGCAGGGCCCAAACACCTTCATCGTGCACACGGTACGTGGCGATACATCGCTGCTGACCAAGGGACCACAAACGAATTGTTCCATCTGAACTGCCTGACAGGCACTGTAAGGCAGCAAAGCAGATTCATCAAAAATAAAACATTTCATGAAAATCTACCAAGTACTAGTAATTTTTAATAGTGATTAGTGATAGACCGATTAGCAGATTTGCATTTTTATTTATTTATTTATTTTTTATCTAACAACCGATAATAGATCAATTTGAAATATTGAAATGTTAACTTCAGCAAATCATTTTTAATTTTCGGTATTGGCCATGAAATAGCAGAAATATCTTTAATTTTCCAATAGCGGAACTCACTTGAGTACCATCCCGATTCAAAAGCAGCGACTTGACGTTATCCGTGTGACCTTTTAGCTTCATCAGTTTTGCGCATGTTCGTGGATCCCACACTCTCAGCACCTGGGAAAGATCATTAGGGCTTAAAGGCAGGCAATTGGGTGACAAGAAATACGAGCAAGCTTGTCAGTTCAGTTAATTGCATTGTCCAAGGTTTAATACGAAATCTTCACTCCAAAATGTTATAAAGGCTACGCACGCTACCATTTGTGTCCATAGTAAATGTTGGGAAACTTGTGGAATTTCGCACCCATTCCAATCATGGAGCAGATGAAATCTGAGTTGTGCAAGCCAAACTGTGCCGCCAAAGTGATGGTTGGTGAAATGCAGGTTGATCAAAATGGACAAAAAGGTGATCAAACTTTTGGTCTTTAGAGACTTTTCGTATTATTTGTTATAACCAGATAAAATCTGAATATGTAGTTGAACTCGGCAGTTGATATATATCACCAGTTTTGTATGGTTAAGGGGTGCAATATTTTGGTATTTGGCTATCCTACTGAGAATTCTAACAAATAATCAAGTATTCAGATAAAAAAAAAAAAACATTTTAGCATGGTTAAAGAGCAATATAAAATATAGAAGACAAAAAAACACAAAACAAAACCCTTTTCCACTTAAATAATGAATGATCAACCGGTTTTCATTTTTAGATAAGAATTTTACAAAAATCTCAACTATGCTTAGAAGCACACTACTATTTAGAATCATTAGTGAAATCTCTTCCCATAGATTTTGGTCTATGAGACCAAGTGACGTCAAAACCATAGTAGGAATTTTGCCGGCGTAAACAGCACATTTGAGTAATCCTGCTTTAAATTTGAAAGTGATCAGTAGGAACGACAACTGCATCAGGCTGTCGGCATCAGAGCGTGCAGTCATATTTGCCTATTAAAAATAATCCACTCTCACCAGTTCATATGGGGCACTTGGCTAGTTGCTAGTCGCTAAGAATGGAGTCGCCACTTAATGCTGGCAACAGGCACTGTATGATGCAATGTTTGCGTATTTTTTTCGACATCCTTGATTAACGACTGAACTTTATTTCAGGGAAACGTGTTGTTGATACCATTGGCAACAATTTGGGACTGCAATATAATTGTCCTAACTACAGTCTGGCTTATTCACCATTTACCCGCATTTGAAATGTTGAACTCGAAACCGTCTCATGTTGCTCTATCTTAATGCAATAGAAATTAATGACAACATTACGGATACTTATTGACTGACCCTCGTATTTACAACGTTGCACACACAGCAGCACGTTACACATTCATGGCATGCAAGCATACACTCAAAGCATGGTGAAATAAAACAATGGGGGACAATATAATCATTGCAGTCCGTGGCCACTGAGATGTAGCTATACAACACAGCCAGCTTTGATTACCGGCCCGAACAAGTATGCTTGGGGATCAAGAGAATTAGCATATCTGGTGGGTGTACTGATTTGTTTACAGATGTTGAACTGTGAGTCAAGCTAGCATTTAGCATTAGCCAAAGTTCTAGCACAACCACTGGCCACCTGATTGACTAGTCATGTTCAAACTTTTGTCTGTCGTCGGAGGAGCCCTTCCTCTTCTCCGTTTAGTTCCCCCGTGAACAAACACATGTGAGATATGTGGGGCGATGCGATATTGCACAATCTGCGGGAACGTGGCATAATAGCTGGTATTTAGTCCTCTGTGCCTTTAAGACTGACTCACAGAAGTTGGACAGTCACGTCTTTAATGTGTGTTCACAAAACAAGCAGGTTTGTGTATTCCGATTTCAAAGGAAGAATTTGGGACAGCGACTACTACGTTTAACACAAAGAGGTGTGAGTTGCAGATCTCAGGTGCTAAACTCAATATTCTTATTATGCTGTCCCATTTTACGTTTACATGCAGGGCAGGCTAATGGTGGATAATAACTCCACATTCTGTGTTGGACCTTACACACAGGATAGCAAACCAGGAAAAATCTCAAGACAGTCCACGTGAAAAAGGCAGGAGAAGCCTCACCTTTTCTGTGGATCCAGACACTATCACTGTGCCCATCTGGTTCATGGCCAGACTGTAGATTGAATCCTTGTTCCCACTCAGTGATGAAGCTGTTGCACACAAAATGTACTTAGTCATGCAACGTTGCAATACAAAAACAAGACCGTGACAGTGTTTTGGCCAAAATGTAACAGTAACAACACAGCTTACTTGTTACAGTGTTGTTGGAAGCAGTGAGTGCTGTGAGGGTATTGACATCCCAGAGAAATATCTGCCGGTCAAGCCCTGCAGATGCCACCAGCTCCTTGTCCTTAGCGTAGGCTAAGGCTTTTACATAGTCTTTGTGCGTTCGTAACGTTGACATACAGAAGCCTTTATGTGCATTCCATACTTTTACCGTTGTATCCGAGGAAGCAGATATCACTGAAAACACATGTCATCACCAGGTCAGTCTATACCAGGCAGTGGTGTGAATCTAGCATATTGAACACTTGGATGATCAAACCTACAAGTTTTCCCATTGCAGCAAAGGACTATGTCATTGACCCAGTCTGTGTGATGCTCCATTGAAGCAATATAGGGGTCCTGCTACAATGACAGACAACAAACTAAATACACGCAGGACTTTATCTGGAGTTTAGGATAGTTATGCATGATTGTGACATTCAATACCTTATGCTGGTAGACACTCCATATCCGGATGATTGAGTCTCTTCCAGCTGTAAAGAGCCGGTTCAACGCAGGATCTAGTTGGAGAGCATTCACCCCATTTCTGTTGTACTTCTCCACCTCATCTCTAATGACGTAAGATACCTGAAGCAGCAAGAGGTGGGAGACGAGGGCTGAGGTCAGGTTGCTCGTTCCATGACCTCCGATTTCCACGACACACATTTTGAAGAGGTCCGAAATATTATTTACGTTATCACTTTTGTCCCGCGCCAGTAGTGAGTAAGGGGAATTGTGGCTAATTTGAACGACATCTACAATGAGAAATACGTGCAAGTCATCACATACGAAGCGATGCCTAATGGGGATCAATAGTACACTTTCACTATTTAAAGCCATATTGATAGGAGGCACTTAATATACACCGATCAACGTACGTTCGTTCTCCCAGCAATTAGACCGAGCCCAACCCACTAAGATTGACGCAAAGCTATTACAAATAACGTAACTAATACAGCTCATGCATCACGGGTAATAGTTGACAAAAGCGATAGTGGAATGTGCAAACATCCGACACGTACTCGTTGAAGAAATGCAGGCACAAGTATCTCATTTTGTGGCCGTCGTTAGCACAAAATGCTGCACACTAAGCTAAGCTAGCTAAATTAGCCGGCTCGACTTTTAAGAGTAATAACAGCAGTGCTGCTCTTTTGTGACTATTATTAACGATCACCTATTATCTGCGAAAGACTCGTCTAAGCTAACCGCCAAGCTATAGCTGCTGCCAAGTGCGAGGTGATAAAGCAACTATTCGAATTTACCTGTACTTTTCTCCGCCCAGCTGCATTTTGCCTGTGATGCGTGGCCATCTTGCATGTTGACAGTCAATTCATGTGATGCTACATCCGGGACACAAAAAGAAAACACGTGCCGCGGAGCCTTTTGGGTAATGTGTCTACTACTTTGATGTGAACGTTACAAGGACCCTCAGACTTGTGTATGGCACTGTATGCTATCAAAACGTGTTCAACGAACATGAACAAGTTGGCTAGCTTAGATTATAAATATAGGAACCTTTCATAACAACTACTGATATTTGTGTTTGACAACATTTTTGTTTGGCAACAGTAGGCTACTCAAAAATCTGCAGTAGTTGTAGTAGTGGTGGTAGTAGTACACAGGGCTGGCCCAGGCTACAGGCGAGCTCGGCGGTCGCCTAGGGCGCCATCTTGTGGAGGGGGCGCCAAATTGCAGAAAGGAAAAAAAATAAAATTTAAAAAACACAAACATAAAAAGCCCTGCCCCCCTCTCGTGTTTTCTAGCATAAAATGTTATATAGCAAATATATTTTATTGAGTTCCTTTTTTTTTAATTACTTCTATTTCAAATAAATGACTGTGAGTTCACGACCTGCTGTCCTGGCGCCCTGAACCTGACCCGCTGCTGCCGCTTACAATGAATGAAAGGTAGGGGGAGGGGTCGTATATCATCTCGGAGTGTAGTGGCAGCACTTTAGAAAGATAGATAGATGGTTGGCACACTTGTGTTGTTTATACATTGACATCGACAACAATGAAAAGGTCCAAGCCTTCAAGTGCTGCATTAAGAAAGCGGAGAAAGGAGGAGGAGGAAAAACGGGCCCAGGGTAGAGGTATGTATGTCAGTCAATCATCATTGTTTATAAAATAAACACGAAAATAGCGTTAGCTTCTTAGCTTGCTTGTAACTTGTTTACTGCACCATTACATCCATGCTAGTAGCTACTTTGCACACAAGAGTGGGGCAACGCTTGCTGAGTTTAAACTAAAACAGCCAGTAAGTCCAGATACCTGCAAATGGATTTGCACAAGTCATTGTTTCACATAACCACATTAATTTATTAATTTATTGAAAATAAGAATTATGTGCTGGTTTAATGTAAACATCGATATAGTAAATACATTTTTTTTTTAACTAGATGCGCTGAGAAAATATTTGCAGCCACAACAAGCACCTGCAGAAGCTGTGGTAAACAATCCTTCAGTGTCATCTTCACCAAAGGCTACTGAATGTAAGTGCATGGATGGTGCATTTAATACAAACAGCCATAATTTCTGACATTGTATTCTATCATAATGCAAATGGATTTGTTTTCCCTGCTTTAACACCAAAATAATTTGAAGTGATGTATTTTGTTTAATGTACAGCTGAAGCAACAGCCAGTCAAGCACCAATCAGCAGTACTTTGAGTGACACAAAGCTCGATCTTCTAGATCCAGGTGACTATTTCAGTTATATCAGCTATTGCTGAATCATGTACAGTGGTCAGCATATACGAGTATACCACCTTTGAAAAATTTAAAGATTTTGTTCAATATCTCCCCGCGACCCTTGTGAGGAATAAGCGGTCAAGAAAATGGGTGGATGGATGTTCAATATCTCAATAAACATAAGAACAATTTCCAAAATATTGACAAAATGTTTTCTGTAGAATACGCACTTGACTCACAACATGAAAGTAAGGTTGTAATAGGATGCATAGATTACAAAATCTTCAATCTCTTAAACAGCTTTAATTAAGTGTTTTTTTTAATTATTATTTTTATTTTTATTTTTTATTAATTTTTTTATTTTTTATTTTTTTATCATTATCATTTTAAACTTCCTTATGTTAAATTTTTTAAAGTTTGTTGAATAATGTTTTCAGATTGTTAGTTTGTAACCTATTTTCATTTATTTTTCTTCCTCTGAATGTTAACTACTGTTTCTTGATGCTTATGTGTTGTCTTTCCTCGTGTAAAGCACATTGAGTTGCCTTGTGTATGAAATGTGCTATACAAATAAACTTGCCTTGCCTTGCCTTGCCTTGCCTTCAATTTAATCAAATTAACTAATGCAAAAAAAAAAAATGCAACCCACAACAAAAACGACGACATCTAGTATTTGCTACGAGCTCCATGACTGTTATGGGTAGCAACATGTCTGCTAGGCCTGGAATTAACAAGCCTTTTTCTCGGGGTCTACTTATTTGTGCAATATGTACTCTAATAAAAAAAAAAAAAAACTCTTAGCAGAGATGCAGTCATTTCTTACCTGGCCAAAATCCAATATGTCAAGCATGGAACTTTTTGTTTTTCTAGAGGAGAAAAAACTTCGAGAAATCTATCCCAACATGTGGGTAGCACTCAGAGTGGCCGCTACCATACCAGTGACTGTAGCATCAGCTGAGAGATGCTTTTCCAAGCTTAAACTAATAAAAAACTATTTAAGGTCTACCATGTCACAAGAACGGCTAACTAGAGTGGCACTTATCAGCATCAATCAAGAAGTATCCAGGCAGCTATCTTTTGACGCACCAATTGATGCCTTTGCTGCAAGGAGGTCCCGGCGTGCACTATTTTAAGTATTTGCCGTTATGTTCCTAAGTTATTTAGTGAAGTTTTTTTGCACACTATTCACATTATCTGTGAATCACCTTATTGCCAAAGTTTTACGATATATCAAAGTTTGTATATTGATACATTTACTATTTTTTGTATCTTACACATTAATGTACATAGTGAAAACATTTTGAGGTTTTAAATACTGTCATTTTGCAAAAATTGCAATAAAAAGTTGCATTGCATTGTACTTCTGTTATTTTTCTTATTTTTATTTGTTTGTGGAATTTGGTATTTATTGTGTGGTGTGCTATTAAATATAATATATCTATATTTTTTTTGTGTGTGTGTTTTTTTTTTATGGGATTGGGGGGGGCTACCATGTACATTTTCGCCTAGGGTACCAAATCATGTAGGGCCGGCCCTGGTAGTACATAATAGCTATACATATAGTAACACTATTTTCGTGAGGTAACGAGTGTTATAGATCCAAGCTAAGACTACAACAATCCATCTCATCCTGCGCCTCATCACAACAGGTAGGTATCCTTTCGACAATAACCCTCATAAATAAGAAACAAATAATTCAGCATAAATGCACAAGTCAATGTAGAAATAAATAATCTTGCATTATAACAATATAGTAACTAGTTTAAAATATTACTGTTAGCACAGAAAGACTTATGCTGGAAGCAAAAATGGGTCAGGAAAAACATTCAAACTCACATTCACACCGAAGGACAATTTATCTTCAATTATGATTTTGGAATATTGAAGGAAGCCGGAAAACGCCTGTGCAAGAATACTCAGGATGGCCACGACATAAATAATAATAACAATAACAATAATAATAATAATAACGCTGATTATGATGATGATGATAATAATAATGATAATAATAAGTGCAGCTATGTATGTATTGTCCACTAGATAGCGCAGTAAGGCTGCGCCGGTGAAACTAAAGCCGTGTACGTAGCGTTGACAGTTTTTGATCAGTTTTGCTCTATTACTCTTAAATCTATTTGTCTGTCCGTGGGTGAATGCGAGTGTGTCCCAACAGGGCATATATGGAGTACCAAGGGTATATGTGAATGCTGTAAAGTGAAAATACTATTTCTGCCACTGTCAGTTATGGACCTTGAATCGTAGCCTAATCACTTAACATGACGGCGAGCCTGCCTATATAGATGCAGTAATCCTCTGTGTCCCATCCCTCCTCCCTGCCTCCCACGCTCAAGGACATCATACTCCCCACGTTGTGTGGAAAGACAAACTTCTGTGATGACTACTATGGAATTGCAGTCGAATAGAATGGAACGTGAAAACATGGATGGACATTGCGCACGTGGCCCGTTTCAATATGTCCATCATAAGGTGATTAGCGCACTGGCAGTCTAGAAGTTACTTTTGACCGCCAAACTGTGGATTGCACACGCACTCCTCTGTCCTGCTTTCTGGAGTTTAGGTCTGCATGAAGCGGAATAAGCCCTTAAAAAAGAAGTCATGGATTTTTCACGAAGGGTTTGGCTGCTACCCTTTCTGAAAACGCTACAATTTGACTCTGGAAATGATGCTGAAAATCTCAGAGTTTCATTGGTAAGTAAAATTCCTATGTCTACTTTCATTCTGACTGTGTAAAAAAGAATGTACAGTCGTAAATATTCATCAAATTGTATTCAAGAAAGTACACAGTAAAACGCAAAGGGGTGGACATTTACATATTGATATGCCTTTATAACCTGATTTCTAATAGTGGTTAAAATGTATATTTTCAATCATTGACAACATAGTATTATTGTTATGAAAGAGTTGTTGTATAAGAAGTGAGTGTCTGATGATGTACAGTGCTGTGAATTGTGTGGACCCTCATTTCATGTCGTGTGACATGTTTCTGACATATTTCCTGGATAACTGGTATAAATGTTTAAACTGCAAGTCTTGAGCTTGCCTTTTTTTTTTATTGCGTATTCATGAGTCAAAAGTATGACTAAAATTCTTTCAACTAGTTGTGTCTTTCTGTTCTTGGCTTTAGTCCCGACATTAAATATGGTCTGATAATGCAAGTCTTTACTTTCTGTAAGCATGTACTGCAATTACTTTGAAAGGTTTTTGATGAAGAAGTATGGTCAGAGTGCAGTTCATATTCAACATTGCACAGAAGAATGTTTACATTTACGCTGGATCAAATTTCGTTTGTGCTTATGACTTGTTCAGTTATGCTCAAGAATATGGGTATCATTTGAATCAAAAGTAAGCCAAAAGTATCGTTTTCAATGCACTATTGCCTCATATAAAGTGCTTCCCAGTTTAAAACTGCAAAAATGAACAAGAAGAAATTCCAGGAACAATACAAAAGTTAAACTGTCGACAGGATTTTTTTAAGAGAACAAAACAGTATAGTACTAAAAAAAAGTATACTAATAATTGAAAAAAAAAATGCTATGTTATTAATAAGTGTCCTCTGGATTTTGTGTGATGTCTAAAGGCTGGAAGGATGTACAGGGTATAAAGAACCCACCCAAGGCTTTTTAGGAAGAATGTAAGAAGATATTACTGTACTGTACTGAAAACATTTAATAAACCTCCGATACCTGACGTGACATGATATGATAAGTGAATAATTATCCAGCCTTTCAAAACTGAACTATTTTGGGATAGCTAATGCAGTTCCAATTTCAAAACGTATAGAACAATTTTACATAACTGGACCATGCATGTGACCATTTATTTATTTAATTCTTTATTTTTGTGTGTGTGTATCAGAAGCTGTTACATGGGCCCCATATATGAATGACACATTATTATTATTATTATTATTATTATTATTATTATCATTATTATTATTATTATTATTATTATTATTATTATTATTATTATTATTATTATTTTAGCTGTACGTTTATAGGGTACCACTTCTAACTCTGAAGTGAAAGAACATGCTAAAATAATTAGTTTACACTCTTTGGAAATTGCAACTAAACACTGATTTAAAACAACTGAATAATACTTTGAATATATTTATATATCATGAAACCAGATGAACATACAGTATATTTATGCAGGAGATTTTATGGGTATGTTATAGCAATTCTTGGGGCCCATGACTGATGGGAAACTGCCTTCCCTGTGCATGCAGGTCAGTTGTTTAGATTTCGGTCATCTTTCCAAGTTTGGCAAATATTTACCACATACACTGATACGTTTTGGTTTACCTTTTAACATGACATCACATATGCACTGTATTCAATGGGAAGTGTGGATTGTAAATAATTGATCATCAGTTGTCTTATGCCATGTGATCAAGTTATTATTACCCAACCCTGTAACTTTTTTCTTATAGTGTAAAATCATTCATTTTAACAGTTGTAATTGTATTAAACAAACGAGATAATTTGATAGAAGCAAACACTTGAATGTATATCGAGAAGATCCGTCTCTTTAATCTTTTTTTCAAATAAAACTGCAGAATATAACATTACAAAACGGTATGTCTTTGTACAAACAAACTTCCGGTACAGGGCTCTGCTCTACTTTGAATCCAATTATCATAATTATTTGTAATGATGACGAGCAGAACACAGCTGTCGCGAGGGGAATTTAATTTCATTCATGTTTTGCCCTACAATATTTAATACTTGATCACCCACATTTAAGGTCACATGCAATTTGAGTCAGTTCTCCTTGACAAATATCCTTCATACACTTTATAATTTACTACTGTGCAGTTTAAAGACGCATATTACAGATAACCTGTCATAGAGGACAGATACAATAACTTCCATCATGACAGCAACCCAACATCCCAAACTTTGAACCCGCTAATCTTCTTTGTGGCGCTGCAAGTGGAACTTGACCTATTTGTTGGGATAGGGAATGTGAAAGCAGTGGATTCACTATGTGAGACACGCTGATCGGAGATCAACCTGGGCCAAAATAAGCAGATCAAGAGAAAACAGATCACGAGCGTCTGGCTGAAGGGATCAATGCATTTCAGGACAGTTAGCGATGGAAAACCCTCCAAGTTTTGTTCTTTCTCGCTCAACAGAAACAAAACCTTCTCTTTCAAAAGCTTTTTACTAACATGTCACCACAGATATCGGAATTAGACAATAAGGACTCAGGTCATGACCATCATGTCATCACCTGTTATCTGAGCACTGTGATGTCATTTTCAGTCAACAGCAAGTGGCAGTGCTAGGCAAAATAGCAGCTCCCTGTTACTTTCAATGTTCCAACGACTTGACCTTCATACACTGATTGGTCACCTGGGTACCAAAAAAATCAATGAACTTACTGTATGTTCCACCAGGAAAATCCAGCAGAATAGTTCAGGCTTTTGAGTTTTGACGTTGTGCTCTTTTCATTTACGTAGTTTGTGCAGTGGAGAGTGGTAGAGAGCACGGCTTCACAAACAACATTCTCAACATTGGAGCAAGGAACAGCCGACCGGTGACCACAGATGGTCTCTTGAAAGAGATGTGGACGTGTCTCGGCAGCCAAAAACAGTCACTGACAGCCAAAAACATCCCAAGTTTATTTTGTAGAAAATTTCAATACAGAATTTTCAGGGGATGAATCATGCAAATATTTAGTATTGCAATAGGTTTCCAGGTGGGTTGTTGCAGGTTATGGGGACGTGGCCAGTTTTAATGCACTGCGTACTCATCAGGTGCGAACTCAAGGCCAGCTGGGCTTGGCCTCCCTGTTTTTTCTCCCTCCCTTTTTATTGCATCACATACATGCTTTGAGCATCTGGGTGGTTTGGGTGGGGGCAGGCTGCGGGTCAGCAATTCCCATGGTTGTCCCACCATATCACGACCAACCTTTCTGATTTCATATTTATGACCCCAGGTAAACATAGTAATGGCAGGGGTGCTATGCATGGTACTGGCATCTGATCGACACTCCTTAGTTAGGTCCTCTCGTACCCATGATGCACCATGGCCCGCACCTCCTCTCTGATTAGTAGGACTGAGTCTGGCCCTCTTTGTTGTGTTGACAGCAAACAGAATTCCTCCACAAAGAACAATCTGAGTCCTATGGAGCATTAAAGTCGTCATATACAGTAAATATCAACCAAATGTGCAGTACGTCCAGATCCAGAGCTGAAAATCATTACAATTTGATTGTGTGATGGAGTTAAAGGAATAATGATGTTGCATTACATTGTTTGAGCTCAGATATCCATGCCAGCTTTCCTGAAAATCCACCAAATAGTTTGTATGGTATTCTTACAAGAGTTTAATCTCAGCCGACTGCTGATGCTGAAGCCAGTTTGGTAAATCCTGTCACTATCGAATATTTTTGGAATCGATTAATCTATTGATTGTTCAGTAAATTAATCGACTAATCAGATCATTTTAATTTTGCATTAAAGTGTATTACAAGAAAGGGGGGGGGATTGATGTTGTACTATATTACCGGTTCAGTCGTTGTTTTCCAAAGTAAAAACAGATGTTTGCAAATGTCCTATTTTAATTAAACACAGAAGATAATCAGGCTTCAATCATAAGGACTACAGAAATCAGTGAACAATTACTGTTGTTGATATGCTGAAAGCAGAGGATTTGGACAATTTTGAGTTGAAAATTGCTCCAAACAATTACTCTATTATTGAAATAGTTGTTGATTAATTTGGTAATCGATTACTTAATCGATTAATTTTGACAACTCAAATCCAGAGGTGAGCACTTATAACAGCCACATTCCACCACTGATCAAATATTTGTAACAGAAACTTTTAAGACTAGTACAAAAAACCCATCCTGGGTCAACACAATAGGGATTCTTGAACAATATGTAAAGCATGATTAGTATCAAAAATATATTTTAGCATCACATTAACTGATTCACTCGCAGCCATTTTTACTGAAAATGCTCCCGGCTGTTTTACTGGATTTTGACTGATTTTGCAAAGCCCACAGAATATTGTGTTCTGTTGATATAAAAAAAAAACAAAAAAAAACAAAAAAAAAAAACTTTTGCAGCAAATAGCATTAGTTTCATAATTATTCACAAACCTGTTGAAAACAATGGGAAAAAGATATTTTTTGCAACATGGCTCTTATACTCTGCTGCCACCTGCTGGGCGTTTCTTGTAAATAACTACCCTTGCTTTAAGTGCATCAAAGCCTTCTGTATGTTCTAGCATAAAAAAAAACAAAAAAAAAACGTATAAATACGTTTTTGGAACCATGCCAGAATTTAAAATAGAACTTTTTTATACGTTTTTGGGAGCAAATTAGTTAAAGAGTGTAATGTGTCATGTCTGTTTTTATTATGATCTCAATTTTGAGTCTACAATTTCATTTCTCATGTCATCTTCCCTCTTCCCGCCCACCTGTAGCTGTAAGTAAATTCTAGTACCGAAGAATCAGGATGAAAAGATGGCAGCCATGCTGTTACCAACGGGTCCTGATGGCTTGCGGCTGTTTACTCGTGAATCCTTGGCTGCCTTGGAGCAGCGGATCGCAGAGGAGCAGGCCAAGAAGGCCAAGGTTTGCAAGGAGGCCCACAAGAACGTGGACTCATCCAAACCAAGGGTCGACCTGGAGGCAGGCAAGCAGCTGCCGCGAATCTTCGGGGACATCCCTGCAGAACTTGTTGGGGTGCCGCTGGAAGACATCGACCCGTTTTACTTCAAGAACAAGAGGGTGAGTGATGTGTGTGTATGGCAATATTATACTAAATGTCAACCAAGGATGTGCTGGGCCCCAAATTCAGAGGGGAACATTCATTTGCTCCTCAGTCATGTTGTTTTAATGTACTGAGCTCTCAGTTTGGTAATAATAAAATCACCTGTCTCGCAACACAAGAGACACACCAATTTTGAGCTGCGCAGTTTTGAAAAGTACTAGTCCATTCTATTCTTAAAAACTCATTTTCCAGAGTCAACTTTATGAAGTTCAAAACAGCCATGCCATGTTGTGTCCTCAAAATTGCAAAATTCTTTTGGTAAACAAAGCATTTGATTGGCTCATTGTGGTCACATGATCACAACAAGAGCTACCGTAATACTGAAGGTGAACAGACTGTGGCATCGATGTATGTGGGTGAGAAAGAAATGGCCGCATGATGATGCACGGTTAGTTAATAATAATATTGATAATAATAATGATAATAATAATATTAATAATAATACTAATAATAAAAATAATAATATAAAAGGGAAAAAGACACTTGACTAATAATAATAAAAGAAAAGAAATGGCCGCATAATTAATGCACGGTTAGATATAATAATAATAAGAAGAAGAAAAGAAAAACAAGACACTTGACTAATAATAATATAAGAAAAAAGAAAAGGCCGCATGATGATGCACAGTTAGATGATAATAATAATAATAATAATAATAATAATAATAATAATAATAATAATAATAATAATAATAATAGTAATAACAATAATAATAATAGTAATAATAATAATAATAATAATAATAATAAAAGAAAAAAAGACACTTGGCTAATAATAATATAGGGGAAAAAAAGACACTTAACAAGCTCAGCTTGGAACCAAGGATACCAGGATACATAATAGAAAGCCAGGGAATGGAAAAAAAAGAAGAAGAAGAAAAAAAAAAGCCAAATCCAAGTTTTCATAGTGCACTAAAAAGGGACCACTATTCCACTATTTGGGTCAATTGTTTGGGTTGTTTTGTATAAAATGACAATTTTTTGAGGTGATGTTTTGCTTTAATAACTCAGAAAGTTGGGTCAGATTGACCCAAGTAGTGGATCAGACTTTCTTTTTTTTTTTTTTTTTTTTTTTTAAATTCAAATTGGGTTATCTTTGACCCAACTGTTTCAGACTAGGTTGTATCATTTTAACCACCCACCACCGGCTATAGCCCCTCTGCTTTAAGTAGTAAGCCTACCGAACGCAAATATACACAAACACTTGTAAATTTGAGGTCACAGATTTGTGAAGTTTGATAATTGGTAAATTAGTTTTGCTAATCTAAACTGAAGGAGAAACTACAAGTATTTTGAAATCTCTAATACTTTTCATTGTCTAAAATAAATAGATGTACCTGTGTTGCATACATCAACTGGTCACTGGGTTGGATAGAAGTCAAAATTAAATATGAAATGTGTACTGTATATGTGGGCAGCGTGGTGAAAGACTGGTTAACACATCCATCTCACTGTGCAGAGGTCTTGGATTTAAATGTATAGTGTTTGCATGTTCCCCACGTAGAATGAGTTTTGTCTGGGTACTCTGATTAGCTCCCACATTCTGAAAACGTGCATGCATGGTTGGCACTTTACTGAAACCAAAAGTGCCCAAAAACCTGTGAATTAAAACACACAGACTCCCAACAAGAACAGGAGTATAAAGAACCTCATTTAAAAAAAAAAAAAAAAAAAAAAAAAACTAGACTAAGTGCAATTTCTGGAGAAATTGTGTGGGAATGCTGAAAGCTGAATGCTAAGATTTGAATGCATGTGGAATGCTTATGAAGTAAATTGAGAGATAAATTATGAAATTATGACCTCCTGGTTACTGGACAATGCACTTTACCAACTGTGCCACCGAGCAGTGTAAGACACCTGGTAATGTTGATAAGTATATGTATGGAAGTGTGCGTGGAAAGAGATACTGACAAAAAGTTCAATGTCTGTCCTATTGAAAATGAATGGGGAAAAGTTAATATTACAAGTTAAATTGTGCAAATACTGTAAGTAATGTGGAATCCAACGATATATACCCCAGGACTCCAGGAGGCGTGAATTTTTTAAGCTAGTTGAAATTTGAACAGTGTAAATTGGAAGTATTATGTGGGAGTTGTTACACAGCAAAAAAAGTGTGGAGAATAAAAATCACAATAACACATGTGGGAATGCTTCAGAATTTCCACAATTATACGCAAAACATAAAGAAGGTAGAAAACAATACATATTATTGACGCTGATTTTACCATTTTGATTGGATGGTGTCCTTGTGAGTGCTAATAGATGCCTTTAAATACGTATAAGGTGTCATATTATTTTTTTTATTGTTAATATTTTACTGTGCTTTGGTTGTTGCAAAATGGCTATACAAACAGTGGAACCTCTTAAGTTTTACAATTTTTAATTTGGCTGACATTTTAAGGGGGAAACATGCCTCTCAAGTTTGGACCACCGTCATGCATTGAGGACCGACTCCTTTAGAACTGATTTGTGTGATTTTCCATGTTTTCATAGGAGAAAATTAGCTTAACAAATCTATGGTCTGTCAACGTCCCAGAATGGAATGTATTATTTTCAACATGAGGTTTCATAGGAATTATTTATTTATTTGAAAGATTTTCAATTTTGAAACGATGTTTAAAAAAATGACAATGATAAGTAATGAACCTTCTTTGCCCAGTATTTTACAGACATTTCAACAAAACTGGAGTGCCTGCAACTCATTCTACAAAGATTTCTTTTTTTTTTCTTTTTTTTTTTTTTTTAGATTTTGACTTGCTTTGTTGGCAGATCTGAGCCATTAATGGGCTGCTTATGGATTATCCACAGATGACAAAATATTTAAATAAATGCCACATCTGTTGGGGAAAGGTTTCAGGCTGCTTTGCTTTGGAGTTGCCTCCATTATCTTCTGCTTGTATTTCTCCTATGTACGGTATGATGCTTTCTTGTAAGCAAAAGTGCTTAGGATGGAAATTGATACTTCCAGTAGACTGAACTGTTCGACTTTTTGTAGTAAATATTTTTTTTTTCCAGATCACATACAAAAGTTCTACATCTAATGTTATTAACAAATGAATAATGATTTCTGTCTTTCTTTCCCCCCACAGACTTTTATAGTACTTAACAAAGGGAAGGCAATCTTCAGATTCAGTGCCACATCTGCTCTTTACATATTCAGCCCATTCCACTTCATCAGATCGATCGCCATCAAAGTATTGGTCCATTCATATCCTTTTTGTTTGGTGGGAAAATACATTATGTTACATTGCATGCAAATGCATTTCTTTAAAAAAAAACAACAACATTTTAATGAATTATAATTATGATAAAATAAAAGTAATTTTCAGTTAAAATATCAGGAATGGCATAATAGAAGAAGACGCCTAGTCAGATATGGCAGCAATTTGATTTAAAAACTAGTTTTAGTGACACGATACTCTTGCTATTGTTATCACATTAATAATAGTGACTGAATAGTAAGTCTGCGATTGGCTGGCAACCAGTCCAGGGTGTACCCTGCCTACTGCCCAAAGCCAGCTGAGATAGGCTCCAGCACCCCCCGTGACCCTTGTGAGGAACAAGCAGTCAAGAAAATGATGGATGAATAGTAAGTTGATATTAATATCGTAGGCTAATATACAAAAAAGAGCAATGTCAAGAGGCCAAACGTCCTATTTCTTATTGTCAATAAGCCAATTCCTATTAATCGTAACAGTTCTGTGAATGTTAGTGCTTGCCTTTTTCCAAAGTTACATTTTTGATACAGCTTCGTAATAGTCCGCTGGCATCACAATCCAAATCCCCTCTGAGATCCCTCCTTTAATCTCTGATATGAAAAAAGAGCAAGATTTCTGTATCATGACAGCTGCCTATTATTTATCAGGCAGATAAGAGAATTTTGTGTCAGGGAATATTCCGCTTTATGCAGTATATTCCAAAATCAAATTTTAAAACATATGTCTTGAAATGCACATATTACCTCAGCCATGTAACTTGTCAGTTTTCAGATTTTTTTTAAATTATATCATTTCTTCACAAAAGAAAAATGACATAAATCTTTTGGTCGGATACTATAAATGCTTTTTACTTAATAGTACTCTAAGATGCATTTATTGTATTAATGCCATTGGCACACACTGTGCTTTGTTGCTGTGTCCCAATGGATAGGTATATCCCATAGGATTAGAACATTGTTCCTCTGCTGTTTGACTGAATGTGTGTCAATTAATATTTCGCTGTGTACTTTCCTTAAGTTATTTTCCACATTGTTCAGTCTGTTCATAATGTTCACCATTCTGACCAACTGTTTTTTCATGGCGATGTCTGACCCGGCACCGTGGACCAAGCACCTAGAGTAAGTCCGCACAGTATTATCAGTTGTCTCCTTCCATGATAAACACAATGTTAAACTCGGATGTTGTATGTTCTAATGTAGAGCTGTGCCCAGGCGTAACTGAAGAATCGTGTATGTACAGTACAGTTTTTGATGTATGATGCATGTTGTATGCCACATACAATTTGTTACATTGTGTTATGGAATGAAATTGGACCATTTATTTCTCGGCTATGCCTGTTGAAGCAGGTATGGTTGATCTGTTTACAAGTGTGTTTTGCATGCAGATTTGCCTGCCAAAGATAATATAACTTTTAGTGTTGTTCCGATACCATTTTTTGCCTCCCGATACCGATTCCGATATCCAGCTTTGCAGTATCGGCCGATGCCGATACCATACCGATACCTAAGGTTTTTATTTCTCAACATGAAAAAGCTGTCCTGCCATTGGTTCAGAGCATTCAAGGGCCAATAGGATCTCTTAGATCGGCATGCAGTGAGCATGTCACATATCAGTAAACGTCGTGCATGAGCATGACACATGATTCTGCATCCAAAGTCCTATATTAGCATTGGAAATGCCATTTATTAATAAAAGTGTCTTTTCTTCTTATTCCTGTTCTTTTTTTTTCTCCAGATATACTTTCACTGCCATTTACACTTTTGAGTCAGCAATAAAGATATTTGCTCGAGGATTCTGTATAGTTCCTTTCACCTTTTTGAGGGACCCGTGGAACTGGCTGGACTTCAGCGTCATTGTTATGGCGTAAGTAACAATATCTTTTTGATCATTCTATTACTGTGCCATATCAGTGCTGTATTCTTACTTTGGACCTGTTTAGTTCAACACAAATCTATCCCTCTGTTGCTTGAATGGCAACAGATTGATCGGTGAATTTTGCCATTGAGTGAAAGGGATTTGTTGTTGTTGACATACAGAACATAAATGAAAGGAAAAGTAGATGACTACTAATTGTTGGACCAGTTAAGACAATCCTTTAATTTGTCCTCATGATATTTTATGGCTGCGATTGGCTGGCCACCAGCCCAGGGTGTACCCCGCCTACTGTCCAAAGGCAGCCGAGATAGGCTCCAGCACACCCCCGCGACCCTTGTGAAGAATAAGCGGTCAAGAAAATGGATGGATGGATGGATATTTTATGGACAAAACTCTTAAATTACCTGTTGGATGGAATTATTTGAATTAAGGATGGGCAATACCGATACTCGGTCTTGTCATCACCGATTCCCAGTCTTATTTCAAAATATTGGTATTCACAACGGTGATCAACAGTGAAAATTGCCATTAATTTCATGCAATTTGAAGGTAAAATGCTTTATTTGGATATCTAGGTCTTTTTTTTTTTTTAACTTATCTGTCGTTTTTTTTTTTTTTTTGGGGGGGGGGACATTTTATGTATTAAAAGTACAAAAAAATGGTATCAGTACTTGGTATCAATATCAGTGCCTATTGAAGAGTTAAGTACTTGTTCTAAGACAAACTTTATTCGAAAAGAAAAGAAATACATAGGAAATACATACATAAGAAATACATAATACATATATATGTAAATAATTGTACATACACAACAAAATCAAAATGATTTTTTTTGTATTTTGTATTTCTCTTTCATCATATTCCAGATATGTGACCGAATTTATCGACCTTGGAAACGTCTCGGCACTTAGAACCTTCAGGGTACTACGGGCCCTAAAAACCATCTCGGTTATACCAGGTACAACACATCTTCTGTCTCACATCTGCTTTCAATGTCACCATATGCGGAATCCCCTCACCCATGCAGGTCTGAAGACCATTGTAGGAGCTCTGATCCAGTCTGTGAAGAAGCTCGCAGATGTGATGATCCTGACCGTGTTTTGCCTCAGCGTGTTTGCCCTTATCGGCCTGCAGCTTTTCATGGGGCTTTTGCGGCAAAAGTGCGTTCGCAGCCTCACACACTGCGTCAACTCCTCCTATAGTCCCAATATGTCTTTCATCTGCAACAACAGAACATGGAATTCCATGGAGGACTTTCTCACAAGTGAAGGTCAGTTCACATTGTTAGTTATTTCCCAGTATCACATTTAAGACAATGCTGTTCTCATTCTTGTTTCCTTTAGATAATTTTTACAAAGTTGAAGGAGCTAAGGATGCTTTAATATGTGGCTACGGCAGCGACGCAGGGTAAGTTTGTACGTGTGAATCGTCTGCATGTCGTTATATAACAGTCAAACATCTTCTGGCTTTTGATCACATGCGTGTCATGTTTACGGGTGCAGATAGTCTTTACAGAACCAGCACAAAAAGATGCAAAGACGTGATATGTTTTAGTCCATGACGTAATGTATAGAGGAGTGATCCCATCAGGAGGGGGCGAGTTGTGAGGGAGTGTTATAGCGTGAGAGAGGCCGTGCACAAGACGACATGCAGTGTGGATTATCACCCTAGTGCCACTGGCACCCTGCACTGAGAGGCGAGGGGTTGCCAGCTGGAGAGAGACGGGGGTCTTTGGAGATTTCATCATCTCAAAAGCTGCACATAGTGATGAGGTTGAACCAGAGTGGACCGGATCACTGGATTTGATTGATTGATACGGTTGAGAAAAGACAACTTTGATTTCTTATACGTGCATCAGACCTAATAATATCAGACGCACAATAAATATCTTTAAAATAGATTGATGAGAAAATGCAAATGTGGATATAGATGTGATGACGAGTGGGTCAACATGATTCTGCTTGCAGTGAAGGACTGGTGTCACACAGTGCCTGTCACAGGAAACACCATCCAAATATTGCCTATCAGCCTGCATACGCAATAATCCTATAAATCTGCAAATGCTTTTGAAACAAGCACAGCAGGATGACTCGACCCATGCCAGGCCCAGTCAGGGGTTATAGTGAACTAAATACCCATCTGTGTCACTCTGAATTCCTGCTGTAACAAATGCCTTCTGTGACTGAAGGTGTTTTTGTTAAGCTTTTTCTCAAGGAGGGTTTCAAAACGTACTGCATTTCCCTTATTTCATGGTTGGTGATCTTGAACATTTGCTAGGTTTAAAATGAATGAAGAGTTTGAGTACTGGGCTTTAAGTGCAATATAAGATACAGACATAGTCAGCCTCTTATTCCAACCCAGAACCCAGTTGAGGTCGGGTTAACTTGAGCTACGATTGTGCTTGCTAACATGACCCTTCAGAATAGGTTAGAATTTTCTTGCCTCATGCACCACTTAGCACTTCAGGGATAAATGGACCCATTAATCATGCTAAAATGTAATCAAATTAAAGCAGATAACATAACAAGTAATTAAGACAATGTTGTACATCGGGGATGTGGGCCGGGGCTGGGGCGGGGGTGTTCCGGGCGTCTGGGTCGGCTCGCCGACCGGTGTCCGCTCGGGTGGCTTGGGGGTGGCCTTGGTGCTGCCGCGGCCTGGGGATTTCGGGGGGGGCGGTGCTCGCTTTGCTGGACCGCGGTTGACGGCTTTCTTTCTTTGGTGGTGGTCCTTATGCATGCCAGATCCGTCGCACCAGCATCTACTGAAACTCAAACAGAAGTTGCCTCTCCCTCTCACAGCCCCTTGAATCAGTGGGTGCTGGTGTCTGTGGATCTCACTTTGCTTTATCTATCCTTCCCTCCTTCCTCTCTTTAGTTTTTACTCTGGTCACTTGAGATCTCAATTTATTGGAAGTTTGAGGTTTCTGGGGTTGGCATAAGACTGGTTTTGAAACCACGCAGGAGGGGTTTTGTTGGTGCTGGACTTCACTTTGATGGATTGTATGTACTGGCTTCTATGGATCTCACTCTGCCTTATCGATCCTTCCCTCCTTCCTCTCTTTAGTTTTTCCTCTGGTCTCTTGAGACCTCGCTAAATTTGCTGGAATTTAGAGGCTTCCGGGGTTGGCGTAAGACTTTGATTTTGTAATCATGGGGAAGGCAGGAAGTGTTTGGTCGGTGCTGGATTTCACTTTGATTTATCTTTCTTTTCTCTTTATTTTTTTCTGACCTTTTCTCTGGTCTCCTGACCATTTAAACTTCACGACTCTGGCAAGATTCTGAAGTACCTGGTTAAGGCGAAGGGTAATGGGATATTTATAAGGCTTTAGGTGAATTAATGAGTATAAATTTATACGTATTTGCACGCACACGCACGCACGCACGCACACAAACGCACACACGCAAACGCACGCACACACGCAAAAAAAAAAAAAAAAAAAAAGAGCAATGATGATAAGACGTTGAATCGGTAAGACTACCGAATGAACAATTCTGAGCTCTTTAAAAAAAAAAAAAAAAAAAGACAATGTTGTACAATGATATCCAATACTGTAACAATATGTACGTGTAAACTATAAGGCTTTTAAAAAGGCAAAGGACAAAATACTTTGATACAGTAACAGTATAAGAACCAATTTAAACATTTGATTGTACAGTACAATCCTTAAAGTCAAACAATCTGTTCAGCAGAAAAAAAGGGAAAAAAAAATCTATTCTAGGGTCAAACTGTTTCTATAATAAAACATTTATTAAATGTGCAGGCACTGGTTTATCATTGAACTTTGGTCAAGAGAAAGTGTGTCAAAATACAATGGCGCTAATCCTTTGATAACCACTGACAGGCAAATGTGTGCAAGGTCAACAGTTCCTTTCTGACTATATTTGATATTCCACTCTGGATAGGAACCTTGCTGAACATTTTAAACTCATGATGATATCGAAAACAGTAAAGCTGTTTTGATAAATTATTATTGAAGGCATGGTGTCAGAGGTTACTCCCACGTTTCCATGGGGATCAGGCAAACTTGAATGCTGTTGTTTTTAATCCACCCCCCCCCCCCCCCCTCACCTATCCAAAAAAGCACAGGGACTTAATCTCCTAAGAAGTAAAATCTGACTCAGTGACTTGTGTTCATTTCAGAGGGAAAAGCAGATACGCTTAAGGGCATTAAAGGGGAAACTACATCATTTTAGGTCAGTAAGATCAGACCGATCCAGCTGCTCCACAGTTTACCTACAAGTTACTGCTGTGCTGTTCTTGTGTGTATGCGTTTTCTGGAACAAATTCGCTGGCACACATATAATAGCTTTTGTGTGGGTGTGTGTGTGTGTGTGTGTTTTTTTTCATTTTGCCCATATATCTTTTAAGACTGTGTGAGAAAATACTATTTGATGCAATGAGATTCATCCCAATCTCCACATGCGCATACTGCATGTACATGCTTGCTTTATATGTATTTCAAGTTCTAACAAAAAAAAACAACAACAAAAAATTAGTAAAAAGGCAAACCCTGTTGATGGTGGTTTTGTCTATTTTTTCTCTTTAGCTAATATATTATGATATTATATAATGATCAAAATGATAATTTTGATGGAACTTTCTGAGGCTAGCTGTGGAGACAAGATATTAAGCAGGTCAGGATGGAGGACGTAAAACATAGAGGATGCTTAATCTTTTGAGTGTATTCCAACAAGTAATCCCTGAGTAGATTTCCAAATTAAAGCTTTGGATAGGGTATGATGACACAAACACACGCAGCCAAGCCTGCACAGACACCACAAGGCCCAAGTGTGCACTATACATACATATATATATATATATATATATATATATATATATATATATATATATATATATATATATATATATATATATAAAGAGAGAGAGAGAGAGAGAGAGAGAGAGAGAGAGAAATATATATACATACCCATATACAACCCCTAGCAAAAAGTATGGAATCTTTGACGAGCACTCACTCAGACGTTTTATTGTGTAGATCAAACTCAGATAAAAACCATAAAACAGTCATAAGGTCATTCCAAAGTGCAACATCTTGGCTTTCAGAAAAAATAAAAAAGAAAGGAAGAAAAAACATTGTGCTGGTCAGTAAATGTTACTTTTATAGAGCAAGTGCAGGGAAATAAATATGGAATCACTCCATTCTGAGGAGAAAATATATGGAACCACTCCATTTTGATCAGAAAATAAAGGCACACCCAATCAATTTCCTTTCCTTAATTGGGCACCTGCCTCAAATGACATCTGCTCGTTAGTCAGCAATTAAAAACAGTGCAGTCATCACACCTTGGATGGCTTCTGGACCAAGTGGATTGGCAAGAATCATGGCTCCAACAAGGGAGATGTCTCTTGAGACCAAAGACAGGATTATCAAACTTCTTATAGAACTTAACACTACATGTATGGTTGCCAAAAATGTGGGCTGTTCACAGTCAGCTGTATCGAAGATCTGGACCAAGTACAAACAGCACGGGAAGTTTGTTAAAGTCAAGCGTGCTGGTAGACCAAGGAAGACGTCTCAGCGTCAAGACAAACAACTAAAGGCCATATGTCTTGAAAACAGAAAATGCACAACAAGACAAATGAAGAAGAAATGGGAGGAAGCAGTGATGAGTCACAAATCTGCATTAGACAAGGTGATGACGCTGGAACTTTTGTTTGGTGCCGATTTACAAAGAGGAGTGCCTAAAGAAAACATCCAAATTCCCACAGTCCTTGATGATATGGGGCTGCATGTCAGGCAAAGGCACTGGGGAGATGGCTGTGGTTAAATCTTCAATAAATGCACAAGTTTACATTGACATTTTGGACAACTTTCTTATCCCTTCAGTTGAAAAAAATGTTTGGGGATGATGAAATCATTTTCCAAGATGACAATGCATCATGCCACAGAGCAAAAACTGTGAAAGCATTCCTTGGAGAAAGACGCATCCAGTCAATGTCATGGCCTGCAAATAGCCCAGATCTCAAACCAATAAAGATGATCTGGCAACTGCAATCAAAGAGAGTTGGCACTAAATCTCACTGCAAAACACGACTCTACCAGGAATACAATGTGACACATTACTGGTTGAAGGTGCTCATGATGCAAAACTGATTGGTTAAATTTTAGTATACAGCATTTATATATGGCATTGGTGTGCAGCTGTCCATTAATAGATGATTTGGTATGTATCTCGATATATGGGGTGTAATACAATTCAAGGACAGCTTATTTTGAAATGTAACTATTTATTTTCCTTTCCAATTTATTTCCATTCCTTTCCATTCCCTTCAGAGTTATATCACGCCAATAAAGGATGATTAAATACGTATCTCGATATGTCTAAAGTGGAGCGATTCGATTCAGTTCAATTTGATGCACTCACCTTTTACATTAAAAACTACTAACTAAAAATAATTTGCTTACCTTCCTTGATGCTGGGAGTAATGTAGCAGTTGTATACCACTATTTAATTAATATTGTGAAGTGAATACTTCTCTGATTTTGTAAATGAAAACTAAGCATTATCTTGGTAAAGACTGAATTTTTGATACAGGTTGTGTAACTCCAGGTTCACCATGGGATTTCTTAATTATCCTGTTCCATACTGCAAACGTTTTATTGGGAAATGTAAACAGCAGAATTTTGGTTGTGTTGAATTGGCACGTTGGATAAAAAGTTTGCTCATTTGTGCTTCACGTGTTGATCATTGAAGCAAAGGTAGAGATGTGATGATGATGATGATGATGATGATGATGAAGCCTCTTCTGTCCTCACTGCTGCATATGAGTGAGCATCCCTGCCCCGCCGGCTGGTTGTCGGTGAGATGTACAGCTGTTCTCACAGCAGCACTCTTTGCCCAGCTGTTTCCCAGTCATTATGAAATTATTCTGCACTCAGATTGACATGACAGCCCGGCTTGTTCTCCGCTGCCAGACCTAAATATTTGCTGTAATGCCACCACGCTGACAATGAAGATCAGAAATGGAGGCAACCAACTGAAAAATGTTTGAACCTCTGTTTGCTATCCATCTGGCTTGGCATATAATCTCTTTTGCTGTGGTGCATTTTAGTGCAGGAGAGTGGGATGAATTTCAAGTGCCCTTCTCAGCCGAAATAATGGTGATGATCGCAGTGCTATAGCCGTACTGAGTCACCCGCTTCTCTCTGCTGCCGTGTCAAAGGCCACAAGGCTAAATGTTGATACTCGAGTTGTTTTTGACCCGGTTACAGCGGCACTCACGCTATCACAGCTAGATCTATGCCAGATGCTTTTTGATTTAATTGTGCACTGCCTTTGCTGGTCCAGACTGTCCTTTTTAATAATGTGTATGTACACTTCCATTACAGGAAGTGTCCAGAAGGATTTGACTGCCTAAAGGTTGGAAGAAATCCAAATTATGGCTACACCAGCTTTGATACTTTCGGATGGGCTTTTCTGGCACTCTTCCGACTCATGACACAAGACTACTGGGAAAAACTATTTCACCAGGTTCAATCTCACTTTTCAATCCATTATTATTCCATTATAAATTGCTCTGCCAAATAATTGTTAAATTAGTTGTGTAATCAAGCCCTGTTGCTGAATTTTATGGATCCTACAAATTACTTTATATTATTATTATTATTATTATTAGTATTATTATTATTATTATTATTATTACAAAATACATCCATCCATTTTATGTACTGCTTATCCTATTGGAGTCAAAAGATACACTAGTTTTCTTGTCATCAAATTTTGAACATATTCAAAATTTCCTTGCGACAAGAAAACTGTTCACAAGCATAAAAATGGTTGAAAGAAGTTAAAAAAAAAAAAAAAAAGTGTCTGGCGCACGTCTTTGCAGCCTTTTTCAACTGTGAACTAACCCTGAAACATTTGGTACGTGTGCTCATCCTTGTGAGCCTTCTCCACTCAGTGAAATACAAGATCCAATGCTTTGCTTGTTTCAAGCAATAAATTGTAGAAATGCATTGTTCCATTTCAATACATCTTGCAGGTTACAATAAGAGTCCCCTTTGCCAATTGTGTGATGAGATTCAACTATAGATCAAAAAAAAAATTTCATGGTCAAAATAACCATTCATTCATTTATCCATTCAAATTTGATCTTGCCAAAGAACGACGGAGCCCTGAAAGTGACATGGGAGAAAAAAAAATGAAATACGTTTCTCATTAGGACGTGAAACTTTCTCGTTAGAACGAGAAAGTTTCTTATTAGGACGAGAACGTTTTCTCGTTAGGGCAAAAATAGGGCGATAGGACAAGAAAGTTTCTCGTCCAAATGAGAAACATGTTTCAATGTGTTTTGTTTTTTTCCCATGTCCCTTTACGGCCTCCGTAGCTTACCGATATTGTTGAGAATGATTTGTTCTTAATGATTTATAAAGAGGCGGCACGATGGATGAGTGGTTAGCACGCCCGCCTCCCAGTACTGAGGACTCGGGTTCGGAGTCCAGGCTCCGGCCTTCCTGGGTGGAGTTTGCATGTTCTCCCCGTGCCTGCGTGGGTCTTCTCCGGGTACTCCAGTCTCCTCCCACATTCCAAAGACATGCATGGCAGGTTAATTGGGCGCTCTGAATTGAACCTAGGTGTGCTTGTGTGTGTGTGGATGGTTGTTCGTGCGAGTGGCTGGCGACCAGTTCAGGCCTACTGCCCATAGCCTGCGGAGATAGGCTCTAGCAACCCCCCGCGACCCTTGTGAGGAGTAAACGGTTCAGAAAATGGATGGATGGATTTATAAAGCAAGATACTTGGAAAGCCTGCAGTATATTATGATATCATGAATGGTAACTGATCATTTGCTCCTATTATATTTGTGTGTTTGCATCTTCAAGACTCTGCGCTCAGCTGGAAAGACCTACATGGTGTTCTTTGTACTGGTTATCTTCCTGGGCTCTTTCTACTTGGTAAATTTGATCCTGGCCGTTGTTGCCATGGCCTATGAGGAGCAGAATCAGGCGACCATTGCTGAGGCCTGGCAAAAGGAGAGGGAGTTTCAAATGGCCATGGAACATCTCCGTCGAGAGCAAAGAGTATGTCCCGAGCAAACAATTGTAGAAGATTTGCACGTGGTTACCGTTTAACATCGTTCCTCTCTGTGTGAAGCTGGCAGCAAAAAGGCAAGCGCAGGAGACCGACTCCATCTTGTCCCCGGAGTTGTCTCCGTTCTGTGCAAAGTTAGGAAGTATGAGGCGATGCAGCACTAAGCGGAGGCGTTCCCATAGGACGTTATCAGAAGAAACTGCAGTGGAAGCTGAAGACAAGCTTGACCTACTAGAAGAAGCAAAGGTACCTCACGTAGTCAATCAGGGCAGCAGTTCCTTGACAGAATTCCAGATGATTAGTAATTGATTATCTCTAATTAGAACAAATGTATCTGTCTCTGTAGCCTCCTTTGTCTCCCCTGCCAGCCCACCCGCTTCTGGCCACACTCTCTTCTCACCCACTCAGCACAAGGAGAGGAAGCCAGAACAGCATCTTTAGCTCATTTCGGATGCGCAACAACTCTGAAGGTGACTTCGGGGACGATGAGTACAGCATCCATGGGGACGCTTTCAGAAGCCGCACCAGTTCAACTGCAACACACTGGAAGAAAAGGGCGGGCAGTGTGAGAAGCCACTGCTCCCAAGTCTTCACCCCCAGCCTCACAGTAAACGGGCGGCTCAACATTTCATTAGACCACAATGGAGTCACTGCATTGGGGCCACACACTCTGAGTTCCCTCCCTGCTTACAGCATGGAGGGGATCAAGGAGGACACAGTGAGTGTCTTATGTTTTATTCAGAAGCTTTTTTTTTCTCAAAAGATTCGCTTTATACTATCAATAATATCTGTGCCACAAAAGCCCACCAAAGAAGCGGATAATGTCCAAAGGTCTCTTTTCCAGCCGTCCCCAACAGTGACCGAGCGTCCTCCTGTGCACAGAAAACGGGGACTAAGCTCTGTCAGCTTTTTCAGTGATGCCATGGATGGTTAGTTTTGAGAAAGCCTCGCATCCATTCTCTCCAAAAAGTTCGAATGATGGGCATCGGTAACGCAGAATCATAACAAAAATGTCTCACAGATGACTGCTCTGTCTTTGCAGAGCTGGAGGAGTCCAGACAAAAGTGCCACCCCTGTTGGTACACCTTTAGCAAGAAGTACCTGATATGGGACTGCTGCGCCTGGTGGCTGAAACTGAAGGCGTGGGTGAAGCTGATGGTGATGGATCCTTTCCTTGACCTTGGTATCACCATATGTATTGTGTTGAACACCCTCTTCATGGCCCTGGAACACTACCCCATGACAGAGGAATTCAACACCATGCTGTCGGTGGGAAATTTGGTGAGGATTATTAATTTATTATTATTTTATTTTTATGTTGGGTTTTTTTGTTTTTTTTGGGCGCAATGTGTGACAGCGAATGGGCATTGTACTTTAAATCAAACTGTTTGACATATAGAGATCCTGATGTTGACGTCATGCATCCCAAAATGGCCGTTAGCGCAACCATTTTGGCATGATAGAAAACACATCTGCCACTTTGAGTAAATGGCAAACGCCACACTTGAACAATGTTTGACAGTTGACAACAACAAGAAGCAAAAAGGATCAAGCATTCTCCAGCCTACCAAAAAAGGAGTCAATGCGTAGCCAATGGAGTACTTTGTACATGGTGGCGGAATCAGCAGATACTAAATGCTAACTGTTACCACACGCAAAATGTGGGTGAAATAATCTGTTTCGTTCATTTGTGCTGCTACGGTTTAATAGATATTACACAGTTGAATTTAATAACTGACCAACACCCCATAAAAAAATATTTTTTTACGGTATAAATGACGGCGGCCGCAGCAGCCGCTGCTAAGTTGCTAACGTACATAAATAACACTGCCAAGACTTGCATGAAACTGCCAACTTCGATGGCATTTTGAGCACACATAAAGGGGAAATAAATCCGGATTGTACAAACTTGTAAAGCCTTTGTATGATCAGATTTGAAAGCACTCACCGGCAATAGATGGGGTAATTCCACATTAGCAGTGCCACCAAGTTGGAAAAACCCCCCAAAAAACTCTCCTGACACTTCATCGGCAATCCAACATGTTATCCTCGCGCATGTATATCATGTCCTTTTCATCAAAGTGACTGTCAATGCTCTTGGGCAGAAAGTTGACGGATAAACATAAGTTTTCGAACTCCACGCCATTGTAGCCCATTAAGCTGCACCAATAATTTCCTGCCGCAGGGAGGCGTGTTCAGAGAAAGTCATGTGATGACAGGATCGCTGCTGAAGACAATTTAGCAGTTAGGTTTCAATGATAATGGCAGTTTTAAAGTAAAAGTCAAGTCAAAAAATTTCTTTACAATAACCTGTTCACTACCCCAAAACATGGTAGGCTATTCTGATTAATATTGCATGTGTGGAATATGAATTAGCAGAAAAATCCCCCCGTTTCTATCCATTTTGTCTTGTACAGCACCAATTGTTGTCTGTGGACTGAAAATGACATCACAATGCCCATGGGCTGAGGTAGTAGCCGTCAAGGCTCACCTGTTTTCTGTGTTTGGTCATGTGTCGTTTGCAAGGTGAGCCCTTAGGTGCTGTGATGTCATTTTCAGTTGACAGCAAAGGCAAAAGATAGAAACCGGTGGAATTTTCTGCCTAATTCATGTTCCGCAAACACAATACTAACCAAAACACTGTGCTTACAATAGTGGGAATGCATAGGAATAATATTTTTGACTTGACTTCCCCTTTAAGGGTGATGTGTGATTGTGTTACTTTGATCAAGCTGGTGTACATGATGATTTTTTTTTTTTTCTGGCCATTATTATTTTCTGATTGTTTGTTATAATGTATTGCTATGTTTGACTTTTTGGAATGTGACATATTTGTTTGATCTGCTCAAAAACAAACTCAAATGAAGCTATTGTATAATTAGCACATTGTATTTTCAAGTCAACAGTAAACTCTGGAATGTGGCTAGGCTTTCTCTGCATCTATAGGCACGATGCAGCTCCTTTTGACCTATCTACTTTTCCATCAGTAGTCTAAAAGCAAATAATGCTGCTGTGACATGAAACCATTCTGTTGCTCACAAATACTCACTTCTATTCAGTCTAGCCTCCAATACTCTTGCCCCTAACATAGTCCTTCTCAAATAGGGGGGCGGGGCCCCAGGGAACCTTTTTCCGTAACCTGCTTGAATAAAGTTTAATTGCACATCCACCACAGGAGGTGGCAGTGGCGGGCTCATTGTCAGAGAGCGCGCAAGGAGTATTAGCTCCTCTGCAGAGTTGTATTTACAACAATTTTATAGTCAAATGATGTTATTTATAGGGACGGTGAAGAGTTGGGGGTTGTAACCTTGCAGTATCTGTTCACAAACACTACGAGAATCCATCTTGTACTGCTCCCGCTGATACGTTCGCAACCGACCTTTTTAGGTTGGCCCAATCAGGCGTTGTTTAGGGCGGGACATGCCATGCAGCTGTGACGAAACCAGAAAGTGCCAATGCTGGTGGAAACAAATAAACCTAACATAGATGAATGGATGCTGCAATTAATTCTGTTTTTGCAGAATTACTGTTTCCTTGTTGAATGTTGAACAGAGAGAGGCGCTTTGTATTTTCATCTGGTAAAGATAAGTCTTTAAAAGTCCTTAAAAATGGGCACCAGCGCATTTTTCTTCCGTTCCGCCAGCAACTTCTCGCCCTTTCGATTTCTATTGAACAACCTGTTCAAAAATGATGCAGCCACACCTCAGAGATGATTCTATACCTCCACAAGGATGTCATCGGGACCAACTGCCTTTCCATTTTACATCCTATTGAGTGCCTTTGTAATACCCCCTTATACTCATCCACGCTACTTCCTGGTCCACCAAAATTGCCTCTCTACTCCTTCTTCATTTTCTCACTTTCTCATTCATTGCACCTAATTCATCAACTTCTGAAAGTATTGTTTCCATCTATCCAGCAGGCAGTGGGACCGACCGTTTCCATCTTTATCCTAAATCTATTTTACTCACTTCACAAAAGATGGAGATGTCCACTTTGGTGTTTGGACTTTTCAGCTGGAGGCTAGTATTGTGACAATCTCAGTGAAAGCAGGCTCGTTGCTTGGCTTCCGTCTCCTCTGGGTCACTGCAGTGGCCAGTCAAGCAAAGGTGGCGCCGCCATTCATGCTCCATGTTGTCAGAGTATCATCTGTAGTTTGAAACAAAGATATGAAGAAACTGGAAAAGTCACAGAAAGTCATAAAAGTGGACGAGACATCGTAAATTAAAGAAAAAAAATGACTTTTTGTGTTACCGTTTAGCTCGCTGCTAGAGAACAAGTTGTGCATTCAAAGGTTTATAGACTTACCTTTTTTTCTGGTAGCCTATTTTTTAATTCTTTATTTTTATGTGCCCTCAGGTGTTCACAGGGATCTTCACTGCAGAGATGGTACTGAAGCTGATCGCCATGGACCCGTATTATTATTTCCAACAGGGCTGGAACATTTTTGATGGCGTCATTGTTTGCCTTAGTCTGATGGAGCTGGGGCTCTCCAATGTTGAGGGGCTATCTGTCCTTCGCTCCTTCAGACTGGTAAATCTTTCTTTGAGTGCCGCAACATCAATCGTTTGTGTTTGCCTTAATAGTAAATTGGTCATCCTCATGTCACATTTTCTCCACCTTGTTCTCTACATCAGTTACGTGTCTTCAAACTGGCAAAGTCTTGGCCCACCCTCAATACTCTAATAAAAATCATTGGCAACTCAGTTGGCGCTCTGGGCAACCTGACACTAGTGTTGGCCATCATCGTCTTCATCTTCGCTGTAGTGGGAATGCAGCTGTTTGGCAAGAACTACCAGGACTGTGTGTGCAAGATCTCTCATGACTGTCAGCTTCCTCGCTGGCACATGAAGGACTTCTTTCACTCCTTCCTGATTGTGTTCAGGGTGCTGTGTGGTGAGTGGATTGAGACCATGTGGGATTGTATGGAAGTAGCTGGGCAACCTCTCTGCATCCTGGTGTTCATGCTGGTCATGGTCATTGGCAACTTGGTGGTGAGTACATCATATGTGATATTTTGTGAAGATCAGCTCATCATCATCCATACACTGCCGTCACATCCAACATATGTATTTGTTCGCACATGGGGGTTGTTCGCACATCGCATTTGAAAGCAAGTAAACGCTGATATTTTCTTGATTCGGAAATAAATTTACAGAATGCAATTGTTTGGACTTGATTTTATACAATGTGAAAGGGGCCTTCTGAATAATCAGTTTAAAAAAATCTACTTTTGTCAGTTTTGATTGTTGACATCTTTCTTTAGGGTTAATAGTTTGACACACTGAAAGTCCGGATGACATTAACCCTCTGTTGTGCTCTCTGAGTCATACAGGACTGTCTCAGAAAATGAGAATATCGTGATAAAGTCCTTTATTTTTTGTAATGCAAAAACAAAAATGTCATACATTCTGGATTCATTACAAATCAACTGAAATAATGCAAGCCTTTTATTATTTTAATATTGCTGATTATGGCTTAACCACTGCAAGTGCATTAAACCATATGGGCGAAATTGTGATCTAAGTCTGACATACCTTGACCAAATATCAGCCAAGGCCATACATTTCACCTTCTACAAAAGGTATTGACTTTCACGCACAATCGAATACAGTTTAAATTTAATCGTCATCATCCATTCTGCAATTCGACTTTTTTTTTTTTTTGTATGAGAGTGGAGCTATGTTTACACTCTCAGCCGTTAAATGCTCATTTGTCTCAGTTTTGATCCCATCAGCCAAAATGAATCTGCTTTGTGAGATTTTTTTTTTTTTCACAATGTGCTTCAAAATTCCTTACAATTTGTCATTTATAGTTCATACCATTATGATACAATAAAGTCAACTTAAAACCAAAGTAACTTAAATAAGGGACTGCTTTTTGAGAAATATAAATCTATCCATCCATTTTCAATACTGCTCTTAGCTGGAGCCTATCCCAGCTGACTTTGGGCAAGAGGCCGCATACACCCTGAATTGGTTGCCTGCCAATTGCATGTATCTTAAATCGTAGGCCTTATTACATTGCAATACTGTATATCATTAACTGTCTGCTCTGGCTAAAAAACAAAACAAAACAAAAAAACTATTGTCATATCCATGGCAAAGTTACACTAGTTCAACAGGAATTTAAAATATTTGTGAACCACACATTGTTATTCTGTGTGTAAACCTGAAAGATTGCACTCTATTACCTTGTTAGGGCAAAGACCATATGGCTACAGTATGCTTTGCATATAGTGAACAAAAACCGTCTTCTGCACATGAATCGTGGGAAAGCTGTTTATCCAAGAGATTATCCAGTGTGCTTAAGAGATGATAAAAGTCAAAAGTCATTCATCACTAATCAACTGCTCATGCTTCCCATCTCTGACTGGCTAAAGATGATCCTTGTGCACCAACAGTGCACATCACATATGCACACATGCACGTGTACATACAGAGCAGTGTGTGTGTATCGTGTTGATGCTCTCTAAGCTTGTAGACAGATTACTTGGAAGTTGGATGCTAGGAAACTTGAGTTTAGAATAGCTGAAAGCACAGGAAGACATACATATGTGTCTCAGCGTTTTGGCGTAGAATATCTTGTATTGAGAGACAGAGATGGATTTGTATTAAAGTTACATTTTGAATGCAAGACACAAATGGTCATTGAACAATAAATAATGCTTGATCTGTCTTACAATTAAAGTTATAATAAATAGATAAATAAATGCCTATATATATATATATATATATGACTTGCTAAGAGCAGAAGATTAATAAGTATTTGCTTATTTATTTATTAGTGCTGTTAAAGTTATTAATTAATTCATTAATCACAAAAAAAATCACGTTAATCATGCATAATGCAGATTAATCACACTATTAATTTTGACCGCAGATGATCCTTTAGTTGACAGTGGATGGTTAGGTTAAACGTGGCACATAAGAGCAGAAGATTAATAAGTATTTGTTAATTTATTTATTAGTGCTGTTAAAGTTATTAATTAATTCATTAATCACAAAAAAAATCACGTTAATCATGCATAATGCAGATTAATCACACTATTAATTTTGACCGCAGATGATCCTTTATTTGACAGTGGATGATTAGGTTAAACGTAGCACATGCAGGTTTTGTTTGAGCAATAAACATAACTCCATGCATTAAAATAAAGCATTTAATAAATGTTTGCGTGTGACATTCAGAATAACTGTTCATGGCAAACTATTGGAGTCTTTTTTTTCCCCCATTTTAAATTATATAAGTAATTAACTGATTAGAAAAAGAGGAGGATCAGCATGTCCAATGGATAAAAAAAAATATTGAAGACATCCTCATAACATTAAATGTCAAAAGAATTAACGAATAAAACAGCTGCTCTTTAAATTTAGCTGGTAAAAATGTTTGTGCGTTTTCATTAGTCCAGGGGTGCCCAAGTTGGGTCCTCGAGAGCCCCTATCCAGCCTGTTTTCTGTGTTTCTCTCCGCCAACACACCTGATTCATGATCAGGATCGTTACAGAGCTTGCTGATGAGCTGATAATTAGATTCAGCTGCGTTAAAGGAGGGAGACATGGAAAACAGGCTGGATAGGGGCTCTCGAGGACCGGACTTGGGCACCACTGCATTAGTCAAAACAAAAGTTTGGTCGTGCACAAGCTGCTGCATCGCCCAATCAGCTTGAAGTATTGTACTAAATTCCCTCCCTTTCCCGAGATCACATTGGAGCAGTCCCAGAGTGATATTGTGGAGAACTCATCATTTGCGTGATTCACATTATGTCTTGCCAGTTAGGTCGGTACAATTTTTTACCTTTTTTTTTTTTTTTACCAAACAGTTTTAAGGTGGATGGGGAAAAGTATTGGTAGTGTTCTTCCAAAAACATGCTTGTTGAAGAAAATGAGTTTGAATGGTGCGCTGCTCTGATTGATTGGTGAAGAAGAAGAGTGTATTCAACCCCCCCCAAAAAAACATATTTCTTGTGTGTCAACAGGTACTGAATCTCTTCCTTGCCTTGCTGCTCAGCTCTTTCAGTTCTGACAACCTCTCAGCTCCAGATGAGGATGGCGACTTGAATAACATCCAGATTGCCATCGCTCGCATCCACTCTGGTCTCTCTTGGCTTGCCACAAGCATCGTCCACCTCTTCAACCATGCTTTGAAATGCAGGCGGAAGAAAGCCAAAGAGACCTCTAAGGCCGTTAGGCTGGTTTCCAATCACCTGGAGCACAATGGTGGAATTTTTGGACGCTATGGGGACAAGTACATTATACCAGAAGAGGACAGCTACATGACAAACCCAAACCTGACTGTTATTGTTCCAATCGCGCCTGGAGAATCTGATGTGGAATTTATGGAGGAGGAGGATATTTCAGAGTCATCGGATGATGAAGACCATAAAGTAAGTTTGAAGCAATTTGTTTTCCCGTTTTATACACAACCAACACTGATTTAAATACTGACAATGACAATGAGCCAAACTTACCACATTACAAGTTAACAGTTAAGTTGTGATTTTAAATGATTTTTTTAAAGGTATACTTTCCTTATTTAGCCCATTATAGCAATAAAAAGTGAATATTTTGTCTATAATTAATTTGATACTTTCATTATTTTTCACATACAAATTGTACCTTTAAAAACACATTTTGCAACTCGCTGTCGACTGAAAATGATGTCACAAGGGCTCAGGTAACCAAACACAGCTCACCTGTTTACTAGATTTGGTCATGTGACATTCACAAGCTGAGCTGTGATTGGTTACCTGAGCCCTTGTGATGTCATTTTCAGTCTACACCAAGTTGTAAAATGTGTTTTTAAAGGTACTGATTGTACATGAAAAATAATGAAAATATCACATTTATTATACGCAAAATATTCATGTTTGACTGCCAAAAATGGCTAAATAAGTAAAGTATCCCTTTAATGCTTTCCAAGAATGATTTTTGTGGGCATCAAAGTGGACATGTGGTTAGCATAATCTCCCCCTGCCTCACAGTTCTGGAGTTCGATTTACGTATCTACTTAAGGCACTGCAAAAATGTCAAATAATACTTAATTTTCTTCTTTTTTTTGTCTGGTAACAAGCTTTTTTAATGACAAATATCTGACATATCAATATCCTTGTTAAAATGATTCCTGAGTTATTAGCTAGAAGGTACAGTATGTTGGACTGATCTGATATGAATAACATGACTAAACATTACAAAAAATATCTGATAAAATACATCATCAGCAAACATGCTAATTATATATATATATATATATATATACACACATATATATATATATATATATATATATATAAATTTATGCAGATAGCTACAGATGTTTCGCTAGTCAAATTTTGCTCTGACCAACCAATCAGAGGTCAGAAAAATGGTTTCATCATCAAGGTCCAATGATAACAATCAATGAAACAGTCTCATTGCTAATACAGTTTACGTTACATTGACCAGCACGACTGATTCTGAAGGCCCTATAGGAAAATTTGATTTATATGGTAGCACATAAAGGCTGAAATCCAGTTGGACAAGATACACATACCGTACACAATGCAGCCATGAGAAACACATCAGAATTAAATGAATGGACTATTGGGAATAAATTAATGCAATTTTATGGAACAAATACTAGAATTTATGCTGCTAATTGCTTACGATAATGTTTAGGCTCGCAGAAAAGGCTTTGCTAGCCCCAACGGCCCATCATAGGATCTAAAACAAGAGCTCTATTACAAATATGTCACTTTATAATAGAGCTGTTAAACGATTACATTGTAATCAGCTTAATCACATCTTAGAATTTTGATTAATCACGATTAATCGCTTAATTAAAAAGGCTTTTTCATCAACATTTTTTGTCCGCTAAATTTAAAGAGCACCTGTTATGTTCTTTTTTCGACTTTTAATGTTATTGTCATACTGGGGGTGTGATAGGTGGACCCAAAAGCGGAGAACACAAAGCAGGAAGAGCAATGACAGGAATGATAATAACTTTGACTGACAGGAACGTGGACTGGCGTGGCATTACGAGGAGCAGACTGGGTATGACGTGAAGACTGGGTAGGACGTGAAGGCTTGGCATAATGGGGAGACTTGGCGTGGCGTGGATGACTTGGAAGACTAAACTATGCAAACGTGACTATAGCTAAACACACGGACAAGCAGCGACCGGACTAGCCAATACACTAACAAAAGGACAATGCTCCCATAACGCGTGCAACAAAACCCACTCCCTAAATACACACACTAACGAGCAACTAACACCACACAGCTGGGAAACACAGCAGGCAGGGGGAACCAATTAGCAACACACACCGGGAAGGGAAGACACACGCAGGTGGACAAGGTTAATACTGACGAGACTAGGGGAGACAAAACTGGACAACATATAACATAAACACCCAAAACTAAACAAAACCTCAACCAACCAAAACCGAACATAACAGTTATGAGGACGTCTTCAAAATTTGTTGATCCATTGCACATGCTCATCCTCCTCTTTTTCTAATCGGTTAATTACTTGCACAATTTAAAATGGGAAAAAATGTCCCCAATAGTTTGCCATGAACAAATATTCTGAATGTCCGACGCAAACATTTATTAAACGCTATACTTTAATGCATGTATTTATGTTTATTGCTCAAACACAATCTGTGCTACCTTTAATGTAGCCATCCGCTGTCGAGCTAAAAGATCATTTGCGGTCAAAATTAATAGTGTGATTAATCTGCATTAATACATGATTAATGTGATAATTTCTTGTGATTAATTAGTTACTTTATAATAGTCATATTTCTCGCTTTTGATCAATGGCGCCACCAAAGGGTGGCACTTGGCCAGTGGAACTCAGAATTTAAATGTACTGTTACTATTCTTTGCAAATTAGATCATTTGTAACCAAAGTATATTAGTAGGCTTTTAAGTTTTTCTTGACTACAACACTATAATGATATCCTGAAATGATGGTTTTTAGGTTTGGTGCATATTCCCATCTGGCCACCCCTGTGAAAAACTTCTGCTTGATGGCCTCATATTTTAGTTATCTTATTCAGCAACATGAGAGAGGAAAAGTCAGTTATCATCAACACTAAGCACAGTTATCTTTTTTAATGAAGTGGTTTTTGAAACAGCGCTTGAAACAGATTTCTTAAGCTTGTGCAGTCATACTTTATATCTAGAACAGAGGTCGGCAACCTAAAATACGCCAAGAGTCATTTCAGTGTTTTCCACAGAAAAAAAAAAAAGTACAGTCACAAAACCTTTTTGAAATCCAGTGGCGAGCGGTCATAGTAAGCTATTAATGCAGTGCATGCCCAACCTCTTCAAAATAAAATCATTGAAAATATTTCTGTGAGTGTCCTCTAAAACACAATACTGTAGTTCTACTGTTTTGGTCTTAAATTCCTGTATATTTTATCCTGTTTTCCTCGCCGGGAGCGGCAAAGTCGTTTGCGCATACACAATAAGAAATCAATTGTGTTAGTTCCGTTGTTTCTGTATGTGCGTCTTTTGAATGGCAAAAAAGCTGACAGTCAAGCTGCATGCCTGACAACGCGAATGCGCGTAACTGGCTTACTTCGCTTGTTCTGCGATAAACAGTCACTGGTTCAGTTCAAGTTCATAGCCGAATTCCAATGAGTGCCCTTTTCCCGAAGAACTTTTGAGGAAAAGAATAATCCAAGTGGTTGTTCTACTCCTGAAGTAGTCATCACGAAAACAGGGAAGAATTTCGTCTGTTATGGAGCCACAACACTGTCAATAAGATTTGGTATTGGAAAAAAAAAATGTCATTGTAGAAAAAGCTGCAGTGGCATTGAAACAAGTATTGGCATTGTAAAACAAGAATTGGCATTGTAAAAGGTTGTATTGAAAAATAAAATACAAACATTGAAAAAACACTATTTTCTTTAACCATATTTTTTTTTTTATTATGACGTCTTTTTCAATGCCAATCTGCAAAAAAAATTTACGCTTTCTCTTTTTTTTCGAGTGTCACGGTTTTTCAGTTTCAACTCGCTGGGTTTCAGTTTCACTGAAGGATCATAAAAAAAATAACGGTTTGTTATCCCAGGACCAGACCAGTTTTAAGGGACACTACACTACCCCAGGTATCCAACCATGAAATTTGAGTGATTTTTTTTTTTTTTTTTAAATCAGCAATAATAGTCGACATTTCAATATTCAAAGGAGTTTTATTTTTATAAATGTAACATCAAATTTTGTTTAAAGTCCTTTGGTTGGATACCTGGGGTGGTGTCGTGTCCCTTAGAACTGGTCTGGTCCTGGGATAACAAACTATGAATTATTGTTTTAAGATTTTTTTATTTTAAGCCCTAAACCAGGTGTTGAGCAGCTTTTATTTTGAAGGTGACCAACGCAGTGGCATGTCGGCATGTTACCATAATGCACAGTATTAAAAATTGTTGGGGCGGCTGGCTTGACTTCGTCTTTTCGAGTGGAGGCTGGCCTGACCGCAGTTCGAAATTGACAGTCTCCTCTTCCTGCTCTTTTGTTAAAACAGTTGGGGCGTTCTGTAATGACAATGCCCAAGCCAGCGTCACAAGTTATTTCTTTCTCTTCCCCATAACACTGTACCCTCGTTTCTTACAAAACTCCTTTAAAAAAAAATCACTTTACAACGCTCAAAGTAATCGAAATTTGCGTTACACGCCGCCATGTTTACCGAGCTGGGTAAACATAACCTTTGACCGGGACCAGCATGCCTTGCGCGCGCTGAGATTCCGATTCGATTAGCATGACATGATGCATTAAGTAATTTCAAACATGGCGGTTTTAACGCCACAAGATTATATGTAGAAAAACACAGACTCACGGGCGGTTTAGGAGTTCAAGGTGAACTTTTATCCACGACATTTTTTTTTTCCCCAATACCAAATCTTATTGACAGTGTTGTGGCTCCATAGTCTGTCACTTTCAAGTAGTGGCTCGCTGGCTTTCCAGAGGTGAGGTGAGGTTGGTTGAAATCGCTTGTCGCCTCACCGAGTTTGTAAAGTGATCTAATGTCCGCACAAATGTTTGGAATTAACAGGAAATGCTTTAATTGCCACTCAGAAAGTCGGACTACTGTCGTAAAGTCCAGTGCAAATAGTACTCATATGACAGCGATGTCAATTTTTTTTTCCTCTCCCGGCTTGAGCCCACTTCGTGGGCACGAGCCAGTTCCGAATACTGTAAATTCCAACGTATTGGCAAATTTGTGCACATGTGATTGTGTCATTTCACTCACCACGGTGCTGGTTATATTGTAACGCCACCAGCAAATGTTGTTTGGGGAAGTCACCCGTTTATTCCTTTCATCAACACGCCACTTTTTGGCAGTGGCCAACGCCAGAGCAGAGTACAACCGCTCTTGTTACAGCAGGAAAAAGCAGCACAAAGCTACTCAACCACACGTCTCCTCCCTCACCCGAGACCTGTGTTGCATTCAGTAACAGTCCGACATAACAGTGCTCAACATAAACGGCAACCACAGAACATACAACACATAGTTCGTTACAATATTAATTAAAGTGTGTGTGGCATTAACCTGTGTCGGTCCTGAATATTTCCCCTTTTTAATTTTATACCTACACAGTAATATTAAGTAATAATTAAATAATATTTAATATTAAAATTAACAATAAAAATACCCCCAAATTTTTCAGCTCGCGTCCTTACGCCGGCTCGCATTTTTCTCAGTCCGGCATGCCCACTCGAAAAGGTCACCGCTCGCCACTGTTGAAATCTAAAGTGATGATATCATTATATACTGCATATAATTTTTTTTTACGGAATGCAGCAAATACAAAAACATTTGATATTGGGAAAAAGGAGCATGTACTGAAACAAAGTAATCTGATCTGAAACCATAAGGATTTAGGAATGTCTGAGTCAGAGTAAACCAACATTTTGGATGAGGCAGTCAAACCAAACTTCAACTTGAATCAATCACAGCATTCACTCAATGCTGCTTTTATGATGCTCCGCTACATTACCGCATCACTCAGTATCATTCAGAAGTGAAATACAGGGCCAGGTTGACAGCGAGAGTGGGGTGGGGATGGATGCTCTTCGGAAACATAATCTGTTAATCTGTAGAGCAGACAATCTGAATTATGATGGAGACTATTGTCCCGTAGAAAAAAATCCAGATGTTTTGTTTCCCATTTTCCTTTGGTGCAATGTACAATATACATGATATATAGAATAACCTAGGATTACCTTCATTTGAAAAGGTGAAATGCTGGGGAATTAATTCACTAAAGTCAAGGGATCAATACTGTGAAAATTGTCACTTCCTTGGTCCATGCACCAACTCTTAGCTGTAGCTATCCTACAACATCATGTTTGACTTTGTTGAAACGAGTGCAGTAAAAAGGTCAGTAAAATGATCAAGCTAGCAGTAGACTTTTTGCACTTTTGCACGTCACTCTATTTAGAGAATACAGTTGTTACAGTCATCTCTAAAATTACATCAATCAAACCACTTTGCTCTCAGAGTTCATACCAGAAATGCTTGACTTGCTTACCTCTTTCTTACCTTTTCCTTACTGCGATCCATTATTATACAGTTTATCCTATACTGGACTTCCAGGCGTTGGGTGGCAATGATATGAAGTTGCAGGGACGGATCGCGCATTTGGTACCTCAGTCTTCAGAGGGGATTTAGCTGACTCCACCACTTAATACCATCATGTAACAACTATTAGAAACCATACATTATCTTGAGCATTTATGAATCATCATTTATCCAATAACTTGACAAAACCCCCAAAATATATATCATCACTAGCAAAGGTGATAATTCAATGTATTAATGTGGGCAAATCTCTAAACAAAGTTTGCTTGTCAAACAGTTTTGGTCTGACCAGCTAATCAGGGAAAGGCAAACTGCTGACAACTTGTCAGCCATCGAGCTGGACCTGCGTGGTGAATTTAAAATCTGATTGGTTAAAGAAATAGTCCTTATGCTGATTGGGTTTGTAGTTCTCCTTATGGGATGGGTTCACTAAGTCTTCATTGATGTTGATGAACGATATTATGGGAAATTTATCCAGAATTCAACAAAAACGTTTTGGGTCTAATTTTTGTGCCCAGCACAAGTCTAGCACAATACGGATAAAGTTTTCTTTCTTTTTGTATTTTGCTAAACCAGCACAGAAGAGAGCATTTGTGCTGTAGCCGACTCCTGACTTGCGTTACCCTACCTGTGCCACAAGTTGGACCTGGTTTTTACAATTCTAAAGTTTAGTCTACAGTACATAATTGTCACCAAATTGCCAAATGGTCCGGGGCCACGGCACAAGCACACTAAACTAGACTTGCCCCAGAAAGATAATGAAGATGTGCCCATTTTTCCGTCAAGCACAGTCTACTTTCTTCTCACCAAATCACCGGATGTGTCAAGAGCATGGCAGCTCCATCCACCTTATGCACTGATGCACACCCAGGTATAAAAGCTGAACTGTTAGTCAAGTCAACTTATCTGATTCTGTATAGGCCTTATTTGCAAAAGAGTTAAAATAAAAACTAAAAATGAAAATGCTTTTTAAAAAAACAAAAACTAATTAAAACTACATTTTATGTTTCTAAATGAGCCTTTGGGGATGATTTTAAATGTGATTTTAAGTAGATTTATTTTTGGTATTAACCAGAATAAGGACGTTTGAAAGTGTGTCACACAGAAGTGACGTCATATAGCAGCAGCCAATAGAAAAGCAGATGACATCGCTTCCATGGTGTTTTTTTAAATATTGCGCACAAGTATACACATTTTTTTTTTTAACTAATACTGAAACTAAGTATTAAATAACTAAAACTAATAACAACTAACAGAACCACCCTGAAAACTAATTAAAACCAAAAAAAAAAAAAAAAAAAAAAAAACTCAAATATTAAATAAAAACTAAGAGGAAAATTCCAAAATTATAATAACCCTGCTTGGGAGAAATGCATCCTCCTCAAAACCAGCCCTTTCCTCGCTTATCTGAGATTCCGTTTTTGATATCAAACATTGGAGATGTTTCAAGTCTACAGAAAAGAACAAGGAATTTTCCAAAGATTGTGATCAAGCATGAGTGGGGTCTAATGAACATCAGCAGCTGTGCCGCGTTATCAGTCCATTTTGACCGAGAGGATTGACATGGATGAATTTGCTTTCATGACATGACTCGCGTCATTCAGCAAAATTGAGTGATCTTGTGACAAATGCCGTAATTTTACATGGAATAAGATGGACCGGAAGAGTCCAAGATGGATTAGTCCTTAAAACCGGAAGTTATGCTGTGCACATTATAGCAACCGTTTAATTCTGCAACTGCTTGTACTTAACTGTAACAGTTGGATTAAGTGTGAGTTGATTGGTCAGGCCTGCAGAGAGGGGTTCAAGTATCACCAATCAACTCACACTTAATCCAACTGTTACACAACTACTGTAGTGCTTTTTTGTTTGTTTTGTTTTTACTTTTGTGTATGTTTTAATTTGTTATACATATTATATATGGCTATATTATCTCATGTATAAAATTAATCAAGTTAAAGAGGCAGTTTCCCATTTGAAATAAATTGTGTGTAATTAATAATGTTAACTTCAAATAAATTAGATTATATAGTGTATTACAAAATAGTTTTTGCTACGAAGCAAAATAAAGAGATCGTTTGGAGAGAGGGAGAGAGAGAGAGAGTCAATGTTAATCATGTTGATCAACAGATCAACATTATTCCTGTAGTACAGTTGCACTATACAAAATATCTGTGTCTGAATGTTGTAGGTCTCATTTATAATAAATAAATAAATAAATAAATCACAAGAAACATATAGCTAATAATGTCACATTTTAAAGCATGTTTGTGCATTGAACTAAAATATATAAGGTGTGTCAGAAAAGCTCCAGGACTAGATCTGATTCCTATCTAAACCTACTGTAAGTTTCCCCCTTCAAAGTAATCCCCCTGAAGTCTAAATGGACTTTCCCAGCCTCATTCATGTAGTCCTAGAAGGATTGTTCCGGGATTCTCCAATGAGGATCTTCAAAATGGGGTCACTTTAATGAGCTTCTCTTAAGCTTGGGAAAGTGGAAATGTATCACGTAGACCCAACCTTGGTCCGTGTGATAGATTTACAGGCTGAAGTTTGCTCCAATACACTAATGCCAGGAACCGTCAGATGCTTGAGACATTGTGAGCGCATTGTGAAACAGCCACAAGGTGCCCTGACACAAGTCTTTCTTGCAAATTGGACGAAGTAAACACTGCACGGTGTCTTTGTAGACGTGCTGGTTGATCGTCTGGCTCACAATGAAGGAAAAGGAACACTTGTAGTTTGAGTTTGTAATATATCATGGAATTACTTTGGGTCCTCATTGTCTTATGCTTTCCATTGCACCAAGTGCACAGCACTTTTTTTTTTTTTTGCCATTACCTGGATTTCTGCACAAATTGGTCATTGCTGTAAATGGGATCTGATTCTTATTCAAGTTACAACAATAAACAAACTCGATCTTCCTAAATTAAGACGACACAAACTATGTTTCTATACTTCTTTTTTATTTTTTTTTATTTTTTTTTTAAACACAACATGTAATTCTCACAGTTTGAGGTGAAAAAGTATATGAACCTCTGGACATAACTTTATTAGCCTCCTTTGGCAACAAACTTTTGCAATGTTGGCACATTCCTCTGATACAAACTGTTTGATTTGAGCAATATTCTTGATGAGAATTGCTCTCTTAAGATCATGCCACAACATCTCGTTAAGCTTCAACTGCCATACAGATTGTCTTGAATTCAGCATAATGTCATGATAACGTACTTTGTATTCATTAATTTTCCAGTCTATGATACTGTCGCAATACGTTTCCCTCAGAAATTGTTGCACTATTAGTGTACCTGTACACATACTGTACCTCACTAATGTTGATTTCTAAAACCGGACAAAAAAAAAACTCAAGTCAACTGTGTTTTCACATTACTAAAAACAAAGCACAATGTTGTCATATTTCATTCTAGAAGGAGAAAACCAAGACCACTTTCAAGCATGCATACAGTATGTGTAATTGTATCCAGTTTATTTCATATTTCCATGTATTCCTCTGATAATCTTCTGCCTAGATCGTACACGACAAACCTTTTGATAGGATAGGGACTGACCTCTGCCCCACAAATAACGATAAATATGCTCTGCTTTGACAACAACGTCAAATCTTATCAAAAGCGTATTAAGGTATAAAGGAGATTGAAAGGTCATGCCTGAAGGTGAGCAAAGCCATAATGCATGACAGTGGGTGGAAAATCCTGCAGCTGCTCTCCTTGGGAATAGAAATTACAATGACTTGCATATTATACATCTTGCTTGTGGAAGCTTCTTTAATCGCATCCACGCAATGTAATGTCATCAAACACTGCATTCAAGTCTTCTTGAATCATTTTGGCTACATTTAAAGTCATTCTCAGATGTCATAATAATAGTTCTCTGACATGCTGTTGTCAAATTACACAAGAGATAAAGAATTACGGCACCACCTTCACACTTTGGTGCGATCTGGATTTGTGTCGTTTGCAAATGCCAAGTATGGCTTTTGGTAATATGATGACTGATGGCGATGCTAAGGGAATCTTTGTCATAACTGTATTTAGCAACTCTGTTGCCCCCTCTTGGGAGAGTTTCCTTGCTGTTTAAACATGATGATGGTTTGCTGAGACTGACTTTTAATAGCTTGAAAGCATACCTGTATAGTCTGAGAAATGGTAACCTTGAGACTTCCTACCTCACAGGATAAGATAAGCCTTTCAGAAGGCAGCACGGTCGATCTGAGGAAGCCTGGTGAGGAGCTGGATAATTTATCGGAGCTGGCTGAAGAGTGCATGGAGCCAGAGGAATGCTTCCCAGAAAGTATGCTTCCAACTTACTCTACATTCCAAACAGAGAGATTTAATTTTCAATGTAGCTTTCTTCAGGTATATTTTATCGTTTGCGTCATGTTATGTTTTAAAATATGTGTTTTCATCTTTCCACTCAGTGTGCATCAAGCACTGCCATTGCTGTGATATCGATATCAGCCAAGGTCTGGGCCAGGCCTGGTGGAGACTGAGGAAGACCTGCTACCAGATTGTGGAACACAGCTGGTTTGAGACCTTCATCATTTTCATGATCCTGCTCAGCAGTGGTGCTCTGGTACAGTATCTTGACGTCTGTGTTTACTGCCAAAAGGATAGAAGTTGTAATACTATACCAATTGGAATTTGGTGGCTCAGTCAAAATGGTGATGGAGTGGAATTTTGGCTTTTTTTTTTTAATTTAGTTTTTTTCTCAGTTTATTGGCAACACAAGCACATTTTCAAAGCGCACTGATTCTTAGGACTCCCTGGGTCCACTTGACCACTGTTGTATATTGTTTGACCCATTTGAGTTATCCAATGTGGAATTAAAAGTCAGCGTACTTTTAGCAAGCCATGTTATGTGTTTATGGTATGTTACATTAGTCTGTGCACTTACACACTGTAAATGTTTAAAAATGGTAAATTATACAAAAAAATGGTTTAAAACATAATTACTGTCTGAGTTACCCCCAGGAATTTATCTGGTCTTTCTATATTTAAACCTTCTATTTATAGTCTTACGTGGTTTCTTGCAACATTTTCAAATACAATTAATTATGTCTTGTTTTTTATATTTTGTGTTTATTGAGCCTTGCTTTTATTTTCTTGAATTCTGGGATAAATTTGTCCCAGAAATGCTGGATTTTCTCAACAGATTTAAATCTTTTTTCTTTTTTTTTTGTTACACCCCTATTTTTTCTTTTACCAGTTTGTATCATTACATCATGATTCAAATGATATGTAGTTTTTCAAATGAAAACCAATTATGACAATTCATTGATGTCTATTTTTTCCCCTACATTCCAAGAGGATACTTAACTCACCAGACAAAGTGTTCGGTATAAATCTGCACAATCGTGATGTCAAAAGTTCAGCAACATAAACAAAACAAAACAAAACAACACTAGTTGACATTGTCAGGCAGGCTGCCTGGTGGTTTATGTGCTTGTTGTCCAACTTTGGCTCCAACATGTATGTTAATTGTTCACGTTAGTAGCCTATGTGAATTATTCAAATTGTTGTAATGTAGTCATTATTATAAGCTGATGTTGCATGGCGCAACTGTTGTTGCACATCTGTATGCCTTTTAAAGCTCCTGGAGGACATCCATTGAAAAACATTATGGTCATCTCTGACCATCCATTTCTATTTTTTGTTTGTCTCCTGACTGCAGGCATTCGAGGATATCTACATTGAGAAGAGAAAAGTCATAAAAGTGATGTTGGAGTATTCAGACAAGGTCTTCTCCTACATTTTTGTGCTGGAGATGTTCCTTAAATGGATTGCTTATGGCTTCAAGAAGTACTTCACCAACTACTGGTGCTGGCTTGACTTTCTCATTGTGGATGTAAGTGAACAAAGAATGTTGTGTATGAAGTATAATTCAATTTAACCCTGTCCCAGGCTGAATTGATATTGTGATTTACGTATTTTGAGGGTTTTACACAGTGAACTTTCCCTCCTTTTCAGGGATTTTTACGACCTCAATTGCTTTACCACAATGCTTGTGTTCTCTATGTTTTGCCCTCACAGCAGGATTTGACCCAAAAGTTTATTCATTTGTCCAAATGACATTGATAATTGTCGCCTCTTTTTTTTTTTTTTTTGAGCGTGTACATTGTGGGTTTAGAAATACATACATAAACCCTAATAAACTGCCCGAGGCTTGCGGCCCGTGGCCTGACTTGACTTCCTGTGATTTTACCTGCTGTTACACAGATTGCTACAGACCGCTCTATTGTTAGGGTAAGTTGTAATTAGCAGGTCCCAGGTGAGTATGAGCTCAAGGAATGAAACTCGCATCTGCATCACTTTTCACTTGCAGTTTGTCATGACATCAAAAGCCATTGTTTCCAAGAAGGCATTTCTCTTGGAGAAAAACAAAATCCTCTTCAATTCATCATTTGATGACACTTCAGGACTTTGGCTTTTGTATCAAAACAATTTTCAGTGGCACATACTGTACTGTAAGGTTTATCTACAGAAGATCAATTCTAATCACTTCAGCCTATTCGTCTTGGTAAGCATTCGTCACGTTAGAGATACATTGTAGAATTGAAATTTGTTTTTAACTGCTATTCTGTTTGTTTAGGATGTTTGATTTCTACATTGGCAAAGTCATCTTCTTTACTTGATAAAAAGTTGCATTTTTCCTTGATGACTTCTAATTGTGCTTTTTTTTTTTATTGTTTTAATGCCTAAAATTGGGACGAATACTCTCCTTGTTCTGTTTAGACTGTTAACCTTCAGTATCTTCTTTAGATATGTTGGACAAACACATCCGTAAATGGACTTTTATAAAGAAATTCACACCACCGGGACCTTCTGAGTGCTAAATTGAACTCATTGGCTCAAATTGGTTACAAATTTGGCTGATTTGTTAAGCATTCTTTATAAAACTCACTCTATTTGATATATATCCATATATTATATGCATATATAGCTGATTATGCATGCATGGACACATTGTGTACATGTGTGTGTACTTGTCTGTGTTCTGTCATCCCCAATTTCATTGGCATCTTTCCATTTCCCATTAATAGCAATCACCCAAGGGTCATTCAACAGCGGAATGTCATTTTGTTTTGTCTGTTTTGGATGTAGAATAGAGTGGAAGTCTAAATGTTCTAAAAGATGGTGCAACAACCAAACCAAATCTAAATCTAACAAATTCTACATTGTCTTTTCCTAACTGTGGAATGTCCCAAAATCACAGAAACTACAAATGATTCTTCTTGTCATGTTTTTGTAACGGAGATCTTTAGAGAGACTATTCTTGTTTCTCTAGCTTTCCATGCAAGGACTTTGCTACTTTTTTTGTTCAAAGCATTTGTACGAGACTGACAGGTCAAATACATTTGACTTCTTGTTGTAGGTGTCCCTGATAAGCCTGGTGGCAAACTCACTGGGTTATTCCGACTTTGCTGCAATCAAATCCTTGAGGACCCTGCGGGCTTTGCGGCCTCTCAGAGCTCTATCCAGATTTGAGGGCATGCGGGTGAGAACACAAACAAGACATGGTGTATCTCTATATTACTCAATGGGCAACAGCATCATTTTTTAGAAAAAAATACATTCGCAGAAACATTCATGTGCTAAAAAATAAATAAATAAAAGCAATATGATGATAAATTATATGAGACGCTACTATGGCCCTCAGGAGCATGTCAATCAGCACCTTTACGGACAATTCTCATCACTTTCAATCTTCTCCTGTACCCGTTCAAGGGTTTGCGTGAGCTTTAAGTGTACATATAGTACAGTTGTGCTTGAAAGTTTACAACTGTAAATGTACATAAGCTAAAGGTCACTTAACTCATTTACTCGCAGCCATTTTCACTGAAGCAACCCCGTTCGCTCCCGACTGTTTTACTGCATTTTGACTGATTTTGCAAGGACCACAAAATATTGTGTTCTATTGCTATAAAAACATAAAACCTACTAAAAGAAATATTAGTCTATTCTTTAATCTTTTATCTTGTTTCCGTTTTGCAGCAATTAGCATTAGAATATAGCAAAGTCTGTTTAGAATTGTGGGGAAACAGCTTGTTTTCATCATGGCCCTGGTTGATCCCTTATACTCTGCTGCCACCTGCTGGCCGTTTTTGTAATTACTACCATTTGTTTCATCCGTTCTCTGTAGTTGAGAGGCTGCATCAAAGCCTTCTGTATGCTCTAGCAAAAAATAAAAAAAACGTACGTAAATACGTCTTTGGGACACTTAATACATTTAAAATACAGTATAACGTATTCATACATTTTGGGGAGCAAATGAGTTAATGAATCGTCACCAAAATTCACATGCACATCTCTACTCATGTCAACTTCAACCTCTGAAAATATCAAAACAATTGCCACACTATTTTGGATTTCATGGGCATTAAACCTTTAAAGGGACACTTTACTTATTGATCCATTTTTAGCAGCAAAAAGTTGCTACTTTTTCAATAATTAATTTGGTGACGTGATTATTTTTTTATGTACATTTAATAACTTTTAAACCATTGTTAAAATGAATCGAACGCCGGCATGTTTGTTACACGTGACTAAATAACCCGGATGTTTACGTCACTAGTGTGTAAACGCTACACTATGGAAGCACTATGCAACGCAGCCGTGCATCTAGCGTCAAACCCGGAAGGATTAAACCTTATCGCTTCGAGCCAACACGACAAAATAACACTACCGAAGGAAAGTCTGCCTTGGATGTGAAAGTTGTGGCGCCAGATGGTCTTTTCGGGCACAAAATAAACTTTGACGAACGAGTGAATCAGGCGGGGGGTGAGTGGTGCTCGTGCGGGAGCTGCAGGAATGGACAATCCGCTAATGAATGTGTGCTGTCTGGAAATGAAAGAACTCGAGGATCGGTTCCTTGCGGACAATCTCAACTGCATCCTGGAACATCAGACATTCAACATGGCAATACTAAATAGACATTCTCAGGATAGCTTTGGTTGCGATGAAAGATGTGAAGAAGAAAAGTCTTGGAGGAGCAAATATCCAACAGGTAAAGTGACACACAGTACGAGCAATGCAAAACGTGTGGAACTGACGAAATGTTTCAGGAAAAAGAAAAAATAGTAAAATTAAATGTATCGTCGTTACAGCACCCAACCTCCCCTAGCTGTTTTTTTTTTCTTTTTTGCGTAGCGTCCCGATGCGGTCAGGCCAGCCGCCACTCGAAAAGACGAAGTCAAGCCAGCCGCCCCAACGATTGTTAATACTGTGCATTACGGTAACGTGCCGACGTGCCCCTGCGTTGGCCACCTTCAAATGAATTATGAAATAAAACAGTCCGTGCAGTATAATAACCAATGCCCCCCCACCCCCGAAACATGCCTACCTTTCGCTTTAAATTTGCTTCGCTTCTCCGAGATCTTTCAGTGGCCGTAGTAAGACCTCGATTTGTGTCGGCTGTTGTGAGAGTGAAGGCTCCGTGTTGCTAGCAGTTGCGGCTCCTCCATCGGCTTGATTATTTCCCACGTCTGGTTCTTTAAAGATACTCGGTACTGCGTTGGGCTTTAGTATTAGGCGTGTGGCGTACCCCATCTCAAATTGTAACATATATTCGAAGTCCTCATGCCTGAAATGTTCGCTGCGCACACGCCTGCTTGTCCTTCGGGAGGTTGACAGCACTTAGCAAACAAACCATTGTCTACTCAAGTAGCTTTTTTTTTTTTTTTTTTTTTTTTTGGGGGGGGGGGGGGGGGGGGTCTCGCGGGTTTTACCTTGCCGACGCCTTGCAAAATTTTGCAATACAGTAAGGCATAACTGACGTTTGTGTCTTCCTCGTTGTTATGTCTGCGTGAACTACTGTTCCCCAAGCGAGTATACACACTAGTGACGTCACCATTTGGGGGCGTTGCAACACGGAAGTACTTCTATGTTGAAAAAAGTTAAATAAATCAATATAGGAGTGTATTCTTCAGCTCTTATGCATGTTTCGTAGCTATACTAACTATTTACTGCCAATCAAGCCATACATGTAAAATTAAAGGAGCCTTCCTTTAACTCTCGCATGTAAACTTTCAAGCACAACAGAATGTAGCCTATGTGTGCGCCCACGACCAATGGGCAGATTGCACGAGTATGCACATGATCACACAACCTGAGCAGCAAACAAGCTGCTCGCATTTGAGAAATTTCTCTGAGGCTTCAAAGTTGTCCTATCGAGCAATTACATAAAACTACAAACGACTGTCAAAAGCATCAAAGGCCAGTAAGAAAGTCAATCAAATTCCTACGATAATCTGATTTATATTTGTCTCTGATTCTGCAAAATGAGATGTCAGTTGATCGAGTCATGATGATTTTGGACCTTCTACTGGTGTGGTTAACTTGTGATGTAACTGACCGATGCTTTCATGAATTTTATCAACTGCTGTGCTATTTTTTTCCTACCTTATCAGTCGAGAATGAACAAAAGTTCATTCTCGACTGATAAGTTGTTGCTATGCAGTGTTACATTCTCTAACATCATTATTTTGGCTCCATGTTATGATTTCCCCCTTTCCAAGTTTAAGGGGGTCGTAGATGGAGCTGTGGAGTATCCCTGAAAAATCTTTCCAGGATTGCATGAAAGCATGGCAGAAAAGGTTGGGAATGTGTGTTAGACTACAGGGGGATTACGGCACTTCAAGGTGGAAAACTTGTAGTTTGTATTTGAATAAAATATAAAGGAAGTTTTAATAACTCGATGAATCCCAGGTGGATGCCACTTAACCATGCACATAAATACCTGATTGGAGAGGGGGAGTGATAGTGCTCTGCATGCCCGTGTTTGTCACTGGATTTATTTGCCCTGGAGATGAAGTCCTATCTGGAATGCATGTTATTTACACAGAACAAGTAGAGAACACTTGCGACCTCCTATTTCTCGTCTCACTGAAATTAGCCCATTACACAGTCCCATACATTCATGGGCTTATGGTGTGCTTTTGTTACCACGACAGGGCACATTGCAACTATTGTGGCTCCTATTTGCGTGAATTGACACCAGAGTGGAAGAAAAATGCAATTGCCCATCAAGACAATAAAATCAAAGGCCGTGTGTATGTGGCGTACAGACACATGATTAAACACAAATAAATGAATACACTCTTCTTTGTGTTGCTCATCAGGTGGTAGTGAATGCTCTTATTGGAGCCATCCCCTCCATCATGAATGTGCTGCTCGTGTGCCTCATCTTTTGGCTCATCTTCAGCATCATGGGAGTCAACCTGTTTGCGGGCAAGTTTGGAAAGTGTGTCAACAGAACGGGCTTCATCCACAGTTTCATAGTAGTCAACAATAAATCCGACTGCCTGGCCATGAATGACACGCAGTACTACTGGACAAAAGTGAAAGTCAACTTTGACAATGTGGGACTGGGCTACCTTTCCCTTCTACAAGTGGTAGGTTTCTTGGGTAGCATGGATTCTCTTAGTACTGTAGAAGTTTGTATAATTGTCGCCGGGCGGAATCTTCGTACATCCTAAATCATCACTTTTCAGGACTCATGTTCATGCATGGAACAAAATCCAGTGCAGCTAAAAATCCATTTTTTTACCGACTTGCCCTGGTCAGGGTCGCAGGTGAGCTGGAGTTTATCCCAGCTCACTTTAGGCAGAGATGGGAAAAGTACTGACATTCTGTACTTGAGTAAAAGTACAATTACTTGTATAAAAAAATGACTTTGGTAAAAGTACTCATTCAAGTAATTACTCAATTAAAAGTAAAAAAGTACAGCCTCTAAAATGTACTTCCCGAGTAAAAGTAAAAAGTATTTTTGCCGGATGTTTCCTCCTCGTGTCAAGACAATTAAATTTAAAAGATCATCACTTAACAAACCCTTAAAACTGGCTAAATCGCCTCATGAAGCCCTTGCAGCATTTTTTTTTACTCCTCTAGATGGTGCCCTTGGTTTAAAGATGCAATGGAAATGCCTTAAATGCCTTAAATACCTGTATAAATTATATGCTTAATAAAGTCTACAGGAGGAAACTTGTATATATATATTTTTTTTTATTAAAGAATTATAACTGTAATTCAACAAAAGATGCCTCTGCCAAATCTAATGTTGAGCTTTAAGGAACTAAGCAATAAAAGAAAAAGGGGGTGTTCAAAGCAGCACATACCATCCACCTGTCCATCATCCATCCATTTTCTTAGCCGTTTGCTCCTCACAAGGGATCGTGGGGGGTGCTGGAGCCTATCCCAGCTGGCTTCAGGCAGTAGGCGGGGTACATCCTGAACTGGTTGCCAGCCAATCGCAGGGCACACAGAGACGAACAACCATCCACGCACACAAGCACACCTAGGGACAATTCGGGGCGCCCAATTAACCTGCCATGCATGTCTTTGGAATGTGGGAGGAGACTGGAGTACCCGGAGTAGACCCACACAGGCACGGGGAGAACATGCAAACTCCTTCCAGGAAGGCCGGAGCCTGGACTCGAACTTGCGTCCTCAGTACTGGGAGGCGGATGTGCTAACCAGTTGTCCACCGTGACACCCCCCCCCCCCACTTGTTCATGTTTTCATTTAATTTTTTTTCGTACTTGTTAAAAAATAGTGACCACCCCGCCACAAGCCCCCGCCCCTATACTAACTGCCTACGAGCTGTATATGTCTAATGTGTACATATACCGTAAAGTTTATACAGTAGTATGCTCGGGCTATTGGCTCTCCAGTCATATATTCAGATCAGCGCATTAACCAGGGCCAAGCTAACGAAAGGGTAATGATTATTTAGCTTTTCTGTACCCTCCATCCATTTTCTAAACCGCTTGCTCCTCACAAGGGTTACTGGTGTGCTGGAGCCTATCCCAGCTGGCTTCGGGCATTAAGCGGGATACACCCTGAACTGATTGCCAGCCAATCGCAGGGCACACATAGACGAACAACCATCCACACTCACAAGCACACCTCGGGACAATTCGGAGTGGCCAATTAACCGGCCATGCATGTCTTTGGAATGTGGGAGGAGACCGGAGTAGACCCACGCAGGCACGGGGAGAACATGCAAACTCCACCCAGGAAGGCCGGAGCCTGGACTCGATCTTGTGACCCCAGTACTGAGAGGCGGACGTGCCAACCACTCGCCGCCCGCTTTAGTGTACCTTACCTCGATAAGTTGTTTCAGATTGGATGGGGAATTCTTGCAGGCGGCTAGCTCGTGGACTTACACAGAAAATACAGGACACAATGCATTCACCATGAATTGTTCTTAGAGCCAACCAAAGTGAACATTTCCCGCAGGTAAGGCCATGGGTAGCCAGCCGATTCGCAAGCTCCTTCTGAATCAAGTCCATAATGTAGACAGTTTCAATCTCGTTTCAATTTGGACACTCTACATCGCGTCATCTCATAGGTTGAGATGGAGCCTATCACAAACGGGGATGTCGGAGACCGTGTGTAACGCTTCATATGATTGGCCGAGCCAGGAACATAGAAGCGCATAACCTGCCGTCACTTTTTAATTGTTGTCATGCACGTAAAACAAAAGTAACGAGTAATGACACTCTGTTTTGTATCAAGTAAAAAGTACCGATACTGTTTTTAAAATGTAACAGATAAAAGTAAAAAGTATTCTAAAAAATAAATACTCCGTGAATTACAAAGTACTGGAGAAAACTACTCAATTACAGTAACGAAGTATTTGTACTTCGTTACTTCCCATCTCTGACTTTAGGTGAGGGGTGGGGTGCACCCTGGATTGGTGTATACACAATTATTAACACTCAAATTTACATCTATGGACAATTTATAATACGCAATTAACCTAACATGCAATGAATTATTAGCTGGTTGACTTTATTATTCCAAACTTGGATCAGTGGGCATGGCACAAGAGAATAATGTGTATTGTGGCATTGCAGGCAACGTTTAAAGGTTGGATGGAAATAATGCATGCAGCAGTTGATTCAAGAGGAGTAAGTATGTCACATATTAAAAGTCATAAACCTAACAGCAAACATTTGACTTGCTGAACTTTTGGTTTTCAGGTGGAGGAGCAACCTATCAGAGAAATCAACCTCTACATGTACCTTTACTTTGTTGTATTCATCATATTTGGCTCCTTCTTCACCCTCAATCTCTTCATCGGAGTCATTATTGACAATTTCAACCAGCAGAAGAGAAAGATGAGTATTTTTGTGACTCGTATGGGAAAACCGTTATCACAAAACCCACATGAAGTTGCCAGAAAAAGAAAGTGAACCCTTTGGAAATCAAGTAACTGGATTTCTGCATAAATTGTTCACACATCTTCAAATGATCTTCTGTTCTAAGTCACAACAATAGACAAACACAGTCTGCTTACACCAGTGGTTCTTAAGTACAGAAACCCACAAGTTACCTACGCGCATTGGCATTGCAAATCGTAGTTTGGACACTGACTCCCATCACTCAACTCAGCTCTATATTTAGACAGCACTTACCAGCTAGAAATCCACGAAGCGCCTCTCGCTGTTCAACATTCAACAAAGAAATGGTGAGTAATTCTGCAAGAACAGAATTAATTGTAGCGTCCATTCATCCATGTTAGGTTTGTTTATTAGCCCTACCGTCGGCGCTGGCTTCTTGGTTTCGTCACAGTTGCATGTCCCGCCCCAAACACAATGGACACTCTGTGATTGGTCCGAACCACCAGTGGTTCGGATGGTGGAAATCAGCGGGAGCGGTACAAAATGTATTCTCTGGAGTTTGTGAACTCACAAATACCGTGAGAATTCATCTTGCGAGAGCAAGGTTAACGATATGCATCTGGCACGTAAAAATGATTGTAAAAACGATACTTTATCGTCGGAAAACCCTCGAGGCTATGCACGCTGATAGCAGTCGGGACGAAGAAGACAACGAACACTTGTTGAAAAGGACGCAGCTGGTAAGCCCACTGATGACATCACAGCCCAATCAACTGTCGTGGTGTTTTACGTCATGTCCTGGGCTCGCGCTGGGCTCGCTCTGGCCCAGGTAGGCGAGAAGGCCGCGAGCAGCTTGGCACGGTCCACTTCTGACTTGGTCAGCTGCAATGGAAATTAGGGATTCACGATAATGATATTTTCAACCGATACAGATAAACCAATAATTTAGAGGTGCCAATATCGATAACAGATAAGTAAGTCGATAATTGTTTGCAAAATTAACCTGAATACAGATGTGCTTTCGAGTCTTACTATAAGTCTTAACAAATACATTGAAACATTGTATAAACTTTGCACAATGTTTCAATGTATGTAAAGCACCATAAAACTGAATTTGATTGATATGAGCCACAACCACAACAGATGGACCAACCTGGCATGTCTATAATTACTGCTGGATTTCTTTATTATCCGGTTTATTTGTATGAAATCAAATTGCCGATAATTGTCGGCAGATTTCTCTATTATCTGGTTTATCTGTTTGACGTCAAATTGGTCGATAATTGCCGATAATTATCAGCCACCGATATTATCGTGCATCCCTAATGGAAATGCTCGCAAACACGGTGCGGTGCTGGGCTGCAATGGAAATACGCTATTAAAAGTTTTGTAAAAGAGGAGGTCCAAAATTGCTCCTCAATGTTGCGCAGATCTGATCTGCAACAACAAGAAACATTCGGTTGAGCTTCCTGCTGCCAAAAGGGGGATCAACCACTTATTCGATCCCAAAGGTTCACATACTTTTTCATGTTTACAAAAACATGGAAGCAAATCCATGTTGGTGTTAGTTTAGCAGACTGTGTTTGTCTATGGTGCTTTGTCTTCACTCTCACCACAATGGTACTCATCTGTGGTGGTGTTACGTTAAACACACATGCACGTATATACATTCCAGAGAGGTGTCAAATGTAAATAATCTAAAGGCTCTTGTTTTGAATGGTGCTGTCTTTCAAAAATAAAGTCGGGTATCTTTGATTATACTTAGGTGGAGAGGATATATTCATGACTGAGGAACAAAAGAAATATTACAATGCTATGAAGAAGTTAGGAACTAAAAAGCCACAGAAGCCAATACCAAGACCCACGGTAAAGTATCGGACCAGTGGACCACGTAAATATATATATATATATATATATATATATACCAGAAAAAAACTAGCAGATTTGTGACGTTATAAAGTGGCAAATTTGTCAGGAAAACAAAAATCACAAATTTAAAAGAAATAAACTTGCACATTTGTGGCTTTTGTCCACTAGGAGCTCAACATGAAGATTCCTGGGTGGTTAATGGAACACTTTTTATAAAATAAAAAGGCAGGATGGAGACGGTTTATTTCTTAGACTTTACTAGTCATACACGGCAGCTCAAGCGACAACACTTCCTGACCCCCTATCATCTGATTAACACTAAGGAATCAGAAACTACACAATAAATTTTGTAGAGTAAGTTTGACTCTATTTAGAGTGGGACCAAATAGGCTCAGTTTTAGAGTAATATTAACACTTGGAAGACTGCAAAATAAAGAATTGAAAAAATATATATATATATATATATATATATATATATATATATATATATATATATGTATGTATGTATGTAGGTCGCACGTCCACCTCCCAGTTCTGAAGACTCTGGTTCGAGTCCAGGCTCCGGCCTTCCTGGGTGGAGTTTGCATGTTCTCCCCGTGCCCGCGTGGGTCTTCTCCGGGTACTCCGGTCTCCTCCCACATTCCAAAGACATGCATGGCAGGTTAATTGGGTGTTCCGAATTGTCCTTAGATGTGCTTGTGAGTGTGGATGGTTGTTTGTCTCTGTGTGCCCTGCTATTGGCTGGCAACTAGTCCAGGGTGTCCCCCGCCTACTGCCCGTAGCCAGCTGAGATAGGCACCAGCACCCCCCGCGGCCCTTGTGAGGAATAAGCGGTCAAGAAAATGGATGGATGGATGGATGGATGGATGTATATATGTATATATATATATATATATATATATATATATATATATATATATATATATATATATATTAATCACACTTTTTAATTTTGATTAATCACGATTAATCAGCTCAATTGCTTGCGTATTCGCGTAATATAAAATAAATACAAAATAGCGTAATATTTTGACATTAATGCCCTTTATTATCTGAATGTCATTTGCAAAATTGATTAAATGCATCTATGCAATTGCATGCATGTGTGTATTGCTCAAAACGTAACAACATCATATCAATTGGGTGAAATTCAGCAATTATTATTTAATTAAACACAAATTACTTTTGTTTTATCTCACGTCCCGTCGGGGTGTTTTTTAAAGCGAAATTTACCACCGAGCACACCAACTGGAGTCACCCCGCTCATTTTGGAGCAACAGGCGTAGGAAATGTCGTGCATTGACCTAATCACTGACCTGCGCAGCCTTCAATGTAACCATCCGCCGTTACGTTCAAGGCTCAAGTGCGGTAAAAAAAAAAATAGTGCGATTAATATGCGTTAATACATGATTAATGCGACATTTTCTGTGATTAATTATAATTTTCAACACCACTATAAACCAGTAAAATATGTCAATAGTGTCAATCAAAATTGATTTTTATGCACTCTTTATGTCAGGACTATTGATAAGTTACTGATTGCATTTTTCCTTGTCCAACTCAGAACATTCTCCAAGCGTTCTTCTTCGATCTGGTGTCCAAGCAAGCCTTTGACATCATGATCATGATGCTGATCATTGTCAACATGCTAACAATGATGGTGGAGACAGACGAGCAGTCGGACCGCATGGAGGCCATCCTCAACAAGATTAATTTGGTCTTCATTGTGATCTTTACGGCGGAATGCCTGATCAAGATCATTGCCCTCCGTTATTATTTCTTTACAGTTGCATGGAACATCTTTGATTTTGTGGTGATTATACTCTCCATCGTGGGTAAGTTGAGATGCAGTCATATACACGGCAAGAATACGATGAACGGGAAAGTTCTCCGAGACTTAACAGTTCTGTATTTCTACTGTCATTACAGGGATTGTTCTCGCTGACATCATTGAAAAGTATTTTGTATCTCCGACCCTGTTTCGAGTCATCCGCCTGGCAAGGATCGGGCGTGTACTTCGACTTATACGTGCAGCCAAAGGAATAAGGACTTTACTGTTTGCCTTAATGATGTCCATGCCAGCACTGTTTAACATCGGCCTCCTGCTTTTCCTTGTCATGTTCATCTACGCTATCTTTGGCATGGCAAACTTTGCCTATGTGAAAAAGCAAGACGGGATTGATGACATGTTCAACTTCGAGACCTTTGGGAATAGCATGATCTGCCTTTTCCAGATCAGCACCTCGGCCGGCTGGGACAACCTCCTGAGCCCGATAATGTCCAGCTCCCCGGATGAGTGCAACGTTCATTTTGTCAATACTGGCACAAATACTCGAGGTAACTGTGGCAGCCCCTCAGTGGGCATAGCGTTCTTTGTAAGCTATATCATAATCTCTTTCCTCATTGTGGTAAATATGTACATTGCCATCATTCTGGAGAACTTCAGCGTAGCCACAGAGGAGAGTACAGATCCACTAAGCGAGGATGACTTTGAGATGTTTTACGAGGTTTGGGAGAAGTTTGATTCTGAGGCCACGCAGTTCATCGAGTTCTCCATGCTGTCGAGTTTTGCTGACCATCTGTCGGAGCCGCTGCGCATCGCCAAGCCCAACAAGATCAAACTGATCTCAATGGACCTCCCCATGGTCAGCGGCGAGAGAATCCACTGCCTGGATATCTTGTTTGCCTTCACAAAGCGAGTACTGGGAGAGTCGGGGGAGATGGATGCCCTCAAACAGCAAATGGAGGAGAAGTTCATGACGACCAACCCTTCCAAGATTTCTCACGAGCCCATCACTTCCACGCTGCGACACAAGCTGGAGGAGGTGTCGGCCGTCATCATTCAGAGGTGTTACAGGAGGCATCTGGTGCGCCGGCAGATGAAGCAGGCCTCCTACCTTTACAGACAAATCAACTATGAGACTGTGGTAGATGTGGAAAATGCTCCAGAGACAGAAGGGCTCATCGCAACTATGATCCATCACTACGGGCCTGTTGGAGGGGAGTTCTTAGAGACAACAGAGGGCTCGCTGATGTCCTCACCACCTTCGTACGACAGCGTGACCAGAGCAGCCAGTGACCTCTCTGATGTGATCAGGTTATTAGCCAGGGACTCTCAACTTGGGGATCCTCATGAAAACTATGAGGAAACTTTTCTTTGAGATAAGTGTATGATTGTGTTTTTTTTTCTGCAAAAAAAATGCTTCAAGCAAATCATGGTCAAAGAGATTTGCCTGTTTTCATCTGAATCATGCAAAAGCTTAGAAAGTGTCTGAAATGAGCATTATTGTTCAATTGAAATGCTCATGGGGAATGTCGAGGGCCTTACTTCAGAAGAGAATACTAAACTGTTATTATTTTGACTGGGGGGAGGGGCTTATTGAACTGCACACACTACTTGAAAATGTGAGAGGAAGGCAACCCATTTTTCTTTCCAATAACATGTTCTATGTGGCCCCACTATTATAAACACAGCACTCTGATTAATACTACATTTGTGGAATATGACTTCAGAAACACAATCCACCCATTTTTATCCATCTCACGGGCCGTTTTGCCACTTGCTGTTGACTGAAAATGACATCACAGCTGCTCAGGGCTCAGGTAATGACCAATCGCAGCTCATCTCTTTTTTTGACTATGGTCATGTGACATTTCCAAGCTGAGCCCTGATTGGTCGTTACCTAAATCCTAAGCAAGTGTGATGCCTTTTTAAGTAAACAGCAAGTGTCAAATAGTGATGGGCATTACAGTTCTTTTAGGTGAACTGAATCACTAGAATCAGTTCATTTAAAAGAACCGTTCAAAAGATTCGTTCACCGAATCGATCAGCCACAACACTCATTCACTGAATCGTTCGTTCCTGAACCGGAAATGGCAACACGTTCACCCACTGACTCGTTCACTTACTGAACCGGAAATGGCAACACACTCATTCACTGAATCGTTCCTGAACCGGAAATGGCAACACATTCACCCACTGACTCGTTCACTTACTGATCCGTTCGTCTTCGCGAACGGGAAGCTTCCTCAGTGACTCGTTGCTGAACACCAATAGTGAGGCTGCATGTGTAGTAAAATCCCGCCCACCTCTGACGCTAGCTTCTGATTGGTCGTTCGCGAAGACTGACGCCATGAGCGTGGCTGCGCTCAAATGAACTGAGAAGAGAACGAATCACTTCGAGAAGTGACCCGTTCACTCACGTTCACTGAAGAGATTCCTTCTAAAGAACGAATCGGTCACGACCGATTCCTTCTAAAGAACGAATCGGTCACGACCGATTCCTTCTAAAGAACGAATCGGTCGTGACCGACACAACACTAGTGTCAAAATGGCGGCTGCCTGAGATGTATACAAATAGGTGGATTTTGCTGCTTTACTCATATTCCACAAACAAATATCGTGTTTAGACTCGTGGGGCTGCATAGAACATATTATTGTAAAGAAAATTTTGGGGTTGACTTCCACTTTAAGACTTTCAGGTGAGATTTCAGGATGAATCTAAAAAGGATCTTAACCTTTACAGGTTATTTTAATTTGACTTTTCCAAATTTTTGAATGCACACGTCCAACGGTTGCCCAACTTTCTGTGTTCTCTAACACAGAGCTGAACAGCAAAATTCAACAGTTTTTGCTGAATGAACATTTTGAAGAACATCCACTTCTTTGTCCAATCTCTCTGTTGCAACCTGCTGACACTTTGTGACACTCGAAAGCTCAAGGTGCAAGGCCGGTTTCCTCTGAAAACATCCTGTTTGAAGCCTTGCATTGGTGAGGTACTATTGATTAATTGTGAGGCGTCGTTCTGGTCTTGTGACTTCAAAATGTGAACAGCACAATGAAGAGAATTGTATAGTATAAATACAAAGTCTATTTAAACCAGGAAATGTCCTGGTTTGTTTCATAAATCACATATCTGTTCTTAAATGTGTTGTTCAGCTCCTAGTGAGAGAACAGTCACTCATTGGTGGAAAAAAGTTCGGAAACATTGAAAAGTTTAAAACGCATTCAAAAGTTTAGAGAAGGTCAAATTAAGTGCACCTGTAGAGGTTACATTACATGTTAGGTTTGTCCCCAATTTTCACTCAAAAGCCAAATGGAACTTTTGTGACGAAGTAAGTAATTGGAGAAAATTGATGACAGTAGTGGATGTATTATTGTGGTTTAAGTTTGCACTGATGTTGAAGAGTGATTCCCAACCAGGGTCCCAGGGAGAATTTCACTTAGTCTTTTCTGAAAATTATCAATTCTTAATTACAAGTATATATTTCTGCATCTATGCAGTGACATACAGTGATAGGCAGATTAATTTATTTATGTTCAATTAAACAAGCCCACATTCCACACTAAGTACATTTGTGAATAGATTGAGATTAATTATTCATACTTTTCCTGAAAGTTTTTGCTTGGTGGTGTGCCGTGAGATTTTTTTTATTATTATTCAAATGGGTGCCTTGGCTCAATAAAGGTTGGGAAACGCTATAGAAAATGTGCGTCGTACTGAGAAGTCATTAGGTAAATACTGTCAACCAAAATATTAAAAACACCTCACAGTATGAAAAAGTACCGGTTGAGAATCAAGACAATCATTTGATCCCATTAGTGGGTGTGGCTACAGTTACGGCCAGATAGTGTATGATACCAGAGATGAAGCATTGGCATACCTCCTGTATTTGTTTCGATACATACTGTACATTAACACTAAAAAATGAAACTACTTAAAATCCTACATGAAATTACAAAATAATGCATGTTTAGAATTTATACCATGCACAACTAAAACAGAAATCTGATGAAATTGTCTTAATAAGAATTTTGTAACCCAAAGCAATTTTATGTTCTCTTGCTATGCACATCATGAGGTCAGTTTGAAGAGCAGGGTGTAAAAATTCCTAAATCATGTGCCTGATTTTGATTGTTGTCCGCACACTTCTCTGAATCTCTTTGAACCATTTTATTTGACTGTTGGATGCAGCTGGAGGAGCATGGATACATTAAGAGCTAATTTTGTATATTAATGATGTAAAAAAAAAAAGTATATAAGTTGTACATGTAAAAGACATTTTTAAACATTTTGTAATTATATTTACGTGTACTGTATATACTGTATAAAGAACAATTAAGTGTCAGTCATACAACATGATCAAATTATATACACATTGTACTCATTTTTCTATAAGATATTTTCCTTGAGAAATGTATTGCATTTAGGTTGTACTTACTAAATGTAATAAAACATCTTTTCCATAGTTGTGGATTTTCCAACTCTCACCACAGTAAAAAAGAAGCATAGTGGCAGATGTTTTCGTTCTGGCATTTAGGATTTTTAATTAAGGAAGGTAATTGCTTGGCCTCACCCTGGGACTTTTGAATGATACGTGTACACCTTTTCTTACGCTATATTTGCTTTTCTTGCATGGGGATAATTTCACATGAGGAAGCACTTAGCTCATTTGACCTCATTATAAGGCTAGCAAATCTCTCTGAGAGGGGAAAAACAAGACAGATGTGCAAAAGCCTCTGAATCAGCACAGCTTCTGTCCTTTTGAGTGTGTTGCCCTTTAAAGCTTGAATTTGTTTATTATTCCTCAACAAACGTAATCAACTACCCAAAAATATCGCTGAAATTATCTGGGATAATCATTGATTTTGTTGAATCTTTAAAGAGATTGTACATATACGTACATAAATCACACAAATACGGTGATGCTTAAATACTGAAACATACATTATGGATACAAAATACTAATATGTGTACTTATTGAATGCTTTACATGCACACATTTTCGTACTGTACATTTCTGTACATTTGTTTATTTTCCATTGTCTTCAACATGACTGATGATGATTACTGCGTCAAGAATAAGACATGTCACAAAAATGTTCAGTCATGTGTTTTGTAATAAATCTGTATTGTGTCCCCGCATTTTTGGGGTTGGGGGCAGGGGAAATCAACAAGGGTGCCAATTTGGATTTAGCCCCAAACAGATTTCCTCTCTCTGGTTGTCGGGGTGGTCAAATCCAACTTTGACCAGCTGGGATGGAGAGATAATCTGTTTTTTAAAAAAACAAAAAAAAACAAACACTTTTTTTAATTACACACTCTCAGGACAAGCACACAAGCTCTCGCTAGCGACTCTCTCTCTCTCTCTCTCTCTCTCTTTCTTCCCTCTTGCACACACATTCATTCAGCATAGAAATGCTGACAGAATGCGCCCCACATACATGCACATGAGCACAAAGATGCTACATATACACACAGACATGCTCTAGGCTACTTGTGTGCCGTTCATCTTCTTCCTGGTTGCTTTCCTATTTGTAGGTGAAGTGCCAGAAATTTTATATGTGAATGAATGTGATTTTTAGACATGTGGCAGAGATTTAAAATGCACTACGTTTAATTACAAATTGCATTAGCTATTGACACAATTTAATATCTTACAGATCATCTGCATTCGCTGTGCTCTCCCGTCACTGGAATAACAATGTGTTACAGTCTTCTACTTTACATCTATCAATTTTAATGTATAATACATGTATGTGTGTGTGTGTGTGTGTGTGTATATATTTATATATATATATATATATATATATATATATATATATATATATATATATATATATATATATATATATATATATATATATATATATATATATATATAAATTGTGCTTTAAAATATGATCACAGAGGACAAAATGCAATATTATTAAGTCAAGTCACATGCACACTTTTAATAAAATATACTAGTTTAAATTATATTAGGAAAGAATGATATAATGATGGTGACGTTTTTTGTTTTTGTTTTTTTTTACTGGAGGATCAATGGTTATAAATAATCTTTAGACAACCGTGAAAGCTGTAGTACAGTACCGTAGCAAATGCATGTTTCAGGGAATCAACATACAATTGTCCTTGCAGTCTTGCGGTGGATAAGAGAGAGTCGACTGCCACCATCAGGAGATTTATGTACCTACAGATTCATTTTGAGACGTTCAGAGAAGCTAATAGGAAAATAATTTATTGTTTTAAAAAAATGTCGGGCATGAAATCACATAGTATGAGGATGGCAGTTTTTTGGTGTTGTTGTTGTTGTTGTTGTTGTAATTACTACTTATGTTAATGTATTGCAACAATTTTTTACATTTTCTGTGTACTCCTTGCATGTCATTTGTTTAATTTAATTTAATTTAATTTAATTTAATTTAATTTAATTTAATTTAATTTAATTTAATTTAATTTAATTTAATTTAATTTAATTTAATTTACCCATTATGGGGCTAATAAAGGTTATTTTAACTGACATAATGCAGAAATAGTAAACGTTTGTCAAATTTATGACATCTTCACTCCACACCGCTAGTTGGCGGCATTGTATCTCAATGTTACTTGCCAACCAGTAAACGCCCAAGGAATGGAAAGTAATATAAAGAAGAAGAGTAAAAATTAGAAAAGTAGTTTTTGTTACTCAGAGAGGCGAAATGCGATATTGAGTTACTAAAGATAACGAGATTGTCGGGGAATAAATTTAAGCGGACATTCTGAAACGGTGTGTTCCTTCGCTGGAATCAAATGGGTAAAGTTAGCGTGACACTTGTTTTGTATGTTTGTACACGCTGGTAACTCACCGATGACAGGCACTTCTACAATCAAATATATTAAAGATGAGGAAGATTATAAAGCGATGCAAAATTTTGGATTTGTGCCATAATTTCTACCCGTGAAATCTCATAGTACAGATAGATTACACATTCGAAAATTACAAAATAGGGTACACTGGTAACGATATCATAAGTTTGACATGAACCCAAAGAACAGCAACTTGTGCAAAATGTATATAAAAACTGAACAGTTGCACATTTGCTTTAAAAAAAAAAAAAAAAAAAAAAGCTTAGAGAAGGTCAAATTAAGTTCACTTTGTGCACGTGAAGTCATTCCTGAAATTTTACCCAACTGAATATCATTAAGTAGTGTTTATGTACCTGCATGTTGACAATGCTTGTTTCAGACGGTCCCCTGCCTTTGCCGTCGCTCAGGCTCCTGGTCCCACCACTGAGGATGATGTCAGCCATCATGTGGAAGATGGTTCACTTGCGAAGCACAAAGCATTATGGGAAAGTGGTGGAGTTCATCATCTTGGTGAATGAAGCCATCCCTGATATCTTGACTCACAGACAGAAGATGCTGATTACGCTTGGATTGAAACTAAAGGTAAAAATGGCCATGAGCGGACAACAGTCAGTGGTGAATATTAAGAACTGTGCTCGATCCAGTTCATAAAATGCCAATGACTCACTGGCACATACAGGTTCTTATACTAATGTCATCCTATTGGAAATTATGCATTTCCATATACCGTACAGTGGACCCCCATTTACTTACGGTTGGGCGTTTGCGTTTTCCCCAATATTTTTCAAAATGTTTTTTCTAATATATTTTTGGGAGCGCCGATCCGCCGTTTTTCATGGAAAATGCATATTGGATTGGTAAAAGCAAAAAAAATAAAAATAAAAATCTAATCTTATGGGGCTGCCTGGTACTTCTCCCCCTTGAATAGTGGGGGTCTACTGTACAGCTCATTCGTTCAGATTCATTATTTTGGCAGCATGTTTGTCATTTTGTACTAGATTGAAAATTGTCTTCACAGATGTTAAGTTGTGAGCAGGATGGCAAAAGTGTTCAAACTGTATTGGAAAGCATTCTACCTGGCAGTTCAGAGCAGGTGTGTGGTCAGTTCTTCATTGATAGATATAATGTCAAGCAACGTTCAATGGAGAATATGTGTATTATTAATGCAGGCTCATCCAACAAATGATGCTTTTGAGGCTAACTTATCCACACTTGTTCTGCGACTTTTGGAGGACCATGAATGGCGAGAACACTTCCTAAAGGTGTGCATCTGTCCTTTTGTCAATGTTTTAACATCAAAAACAGCAGCACAAAACTTAACCTCTTTCGTCAACTCACAGAACGAGTTCCCAGTGCATTATGGGCCAGAATTTGACACCGCATTGGAAACATTGGTGTCCGACTTCTTCAACAGATTGGATGGACTGCTGCTTATTCCAGATTTTAAACAGGCATGATCATCACAGGTGGTGCACTCAAAAACACTTTCAGCTCTGCAGTAATATTACCTATTTATATTTTTAAACAGACCTCAATGTGGATTGGTGTTGATATATCAGCCCTGCTGGATGAATACCAGCAATATGGTTGTGAAGCTGAGGACTTCACAACACTACTCAGGAGCACAATCCAACGAGGGAAATTAGCCAAGATAAACACCAATGGTACGTCTTACTGTATGTGATAGAACTGATGAAATCATACCAGCAAATATTAATTGCATTACTGCGAAACAAGGTCAAGCATTTCTCTAAAATGAACATACAATGAGTATATGTTTTCCTTCTTTTATATCATGACTACGGGTGATATGGCCTAAAAATAATGTATTCTAAAAAAAAAACAATTGCAGTAATGATATTTTTGACGGTATTGGTAATAATTACTGAACAATAGATTTGTGATTGGTGCTTATCACTTTTATTGCAGCACAATATTTAAGCCACCTTTTTTCCCCACAATTGATATGTAAACAAAGTACAAATATAGCAACCGTAATGGAATGAAATGGAAATAAAAAAAATAAATAAAAAAAACAGCCCAGTGAGTTTTTACCCTGCAAGGCCTAATTCTAACATACAGTAACTGCTTAAAGCACTTGAAGCACATTTACTTAGCAAATACAAAGAAAACACAAACCTTCAGAAGTCAGTGGCAAATTGCATGAGTCAAGAAAATCCATTACTTTCTCCTGTGTGGTTGATCCCTGTGTTGTAGAGGCAAAAAAAAAAAAAATCTTCACCAATGATATGGTAGCAGCTAGTTTGTGGCGTCATGCTTTGTACTTCGCAGGCACTGTTGAAAAATGTCTTCAGTTGAAAAAAAATACACCAGTAATATCGTAGAAGGTAAAAAAAAAAAAAGAAAAAAAAAAGAAAAGTTGGGTTGATTTCCATTTGTGCAGTTCTATCACCCTCTGATGGCTAGTTTTTTAGTGCAGTTCATTTTCACAAGACGTTTAAAATCCATGCTAATGGTCAGATGAAGGGGAAAGTAATATGCTTGTGAAGAGAGAATATGTGGAGGAACTAAATGATGTGTGCTTGCATTAGGAAGTAAGTGCCTCAATAATATTTTTTCATTGCAGTAATGTACAAAAGCACAATATTGTTTTGTTGTTTGTGTTTTTTTAGTATGAGCTTTTATATATATATATATATATAATATCGTGATAATTATCGTATCGTGACCTTCATACAGTGATATCGTATCGTGATGTTTGGATATTGTTACATCCCAAATAATAATCTCCGGAACAGCAAGCATAAATGCAAGTACTTGGTGGTATTCCGTTTTAAGTGTTGTTAAATATTCAACATGGATGTCATGAAGTGATTTGTCTTAATTTTCTCTTTAGACACGTCTGCCTCAGAACAACAGCTCATCTCATCACTAACTGTACCTGTCGCAATGACGGAGACAAACTCCCCCTGTCAGACGTTGAATGATGACAGTCAGGCGTGCTTCCCCCAGACTGCCACTGGTGTTGAAGAAATCACTCGCACATACGTAATCGAACAAGAACCCGAGATTTGCTCTCAGGAAGAAACGGTTCTGACAACTCTGAACAATAGTCAAGTAGAAGAAACGACAGTTGCGTTTGTTGTGGATGACCAAGCTTTAGCCGCCACATTGGTACCTTCCACATCAGCTCTCCATCCTTTAACGTCCAGCTCTCCAGCTGGTCGTCAGCAGGAAAGAGTTGCACACAAATGCCCTTTATGTAATAAGTGCTTTATTTATCGTTTTGAACTCCTGCAACATCAGAGGATCCACACTGGAGAGATGCCTTACAAGTGTACTCAGTGCGGAAAGGCCTTCAGAAGAAGCTCAGATCTGTCTAATCATAGGCGCACGCGGTGCACAAAAGCTGCCTATGTTTGCCTCAAATGTGGCAATAGCTTTCAGTCAACACAGGACAAACGTAAACACCGGTGTGTTGACAATACACAGCAGTTTGTCTGTTCTCACTGTGGAAAAAGCTTTAAGAGGCCGAGCCATTTGGAAAAGCACGAGCTGACTCACACTCAAAAACGGATCTTCACATGCAGGCAGTGTGAGGAGAAGTTCTCTAGTATGAGTGAGCTGAAATTTCACCAGAGGACTCATTCCGTGGGGCTGTCCAATCAGTGCGCTTATTGCGGGAAAATGCTCCCTTCTGTAGCGTCTTTGACGGCTCATGAAGAGCGCCACACCCAGCCGAACACACACGTTTGTGCGCAGTGCGGCAAATTGTTTAGGAACAAGCACGAACTGAGCCGTCACATGCGCACGCACACAGGCGAGAGGCCCTATCAATGCTCATACTGTGAGAAACGTTTCTACATCTCGGCAAACCTTACCGTACACATACGCACTCATACTGGAGAGAAACCATTCCTGTGCCCTGAGTGCGGCAAAGCTTTTGTGTCGGCCGGCGAGCTGCTGATACACAGACGCATCCACACAGGGGAAAGGCCCTACAAATGTAACGTGTGTGATAAAGGATTCACCATGGCGGCCAAACTCACATGTCATATGCGCGTCCACACTGGGGAGCGACCTTATGTCTGCACTGAATGTGGAAAAGCCTTTTCAAGTAGTGGACAGTTGAAAGTTCATAAAATGAGCCACACGGGAGTCCGACCATACCCCTGTCAGTTGTGTCCGAAAGAGTACAAGGTTCTCAATCACCTGAAGAGGCATTTGAAATCTCATGGCATCCAATAACCCAGTCTTACATTTGGGATTTGCTGCCCATTATGTCAAATGGCCTTAGTTTTGCCTTACAAACAAGCTCTGTTGTCATGGAAGTTGAACAGTTGCTTGTGCAAAGAATTTGCCACAAATACTTGCTATTATATTACTAAGTTATTGTCCAACCCCCACCACCTTGACTGATCTGTTTAGACCCATTATAATATTGTTTTTGGTTCTGAAATATAATTTTTGTCTGTACTGTCTCATAACTTGGGTGGTAAAATATAGTGCCCAATGCCTATGCCATACCAATTATGTCAATTTCACCAGGGACCCACCCTTCTCACGCTGCATTCATGTCCACCTCTGATAGCATAGCCTTAAAGGCCAAACAAACTCCATATATTTAATCAATCAAATGGCAAAATTAATCCATAATAAATCATCGCTGCACAATATGTACATGCCATTCATATGTATTATTTTTCCAAAACTTAAACCAGAGATGGCAAAATTACTCACATGCTAGTCTGTAGTAAAGTAGAAGTACTAATACTAAAGTAAAAATAAACAAATAAATTATATATATATATATATATATATATATATATATATATATATATATATATATATATATATATATATATATATATATATATATATATATATATATATATAAAGTTGAAATGCTGATTCAACTCCTGCACTTTAAAATGCAAGTCTATATGCAGACTGTACTTGGTACACATTCGTTTTGATCTCACAACAGTTCTTTTGAATCAGGCCATGGATGGGGAATATCTTGCTTCGATCTCCGAGTATGTTATTTATTTCTGCCTGTTAAGACTCCAAGATCTCAACTTACTACCGAAAACTCAAATGAAACAGTGTATACAATAAATAGTGTATACAATAAATGTTTTGCTTGCATGGTGTACCAAATCCCTCATTATTTATTTAAAAGTATGTGTCCTCTGTTGGTGTGAGTTTACTGGCTGCCTGAATGTGGTAAGAAATACTGGAATATTTGAAGAAAAAAAAGGTGGAGAAAAAATGACTGCAAATAATCACATCTGTAGCTACTAGTCCAACCCATTGCTAAACTTTACCTCCAGTACCCTTATACATATTTTAAAACCTACACTATGGCCATATTTCAACAGTTAGAAATAAGTAAATTGGGAGTGCTACTTATTGTTATGTCAAAATTTAGTGTTGATGTTTTTAAAGGTTTCCGATTGGCGGCCGATGGAAAGTTCTTGCGAGGTTTGAATCGGGCCGCCAGATTATCCAAAACGAACGCCCCCACTACAAATGACGTGACGTAAACTGAGCCAACATACTTCACTATGAAGAGCATGTTTCAGGAAGAAGTTGGCGCCCTAGCTATGTAAACTGTTAGCTTAGGCTAACTGTGAATACAATGACGATTCGTCTGTGTAGAATATTTGCCCTTGATTGCAGTTGAAGAATTCGAAATTGAGCGACATGGGTATGTATGTATTCGATGGAATAGCTCGACGAAAACTTACATTTGATACCTATTCTATCTGCAAAAGCAAATGTGTATCATCGGCACTACAGGCCACGACTAATCCCTGGAACGAGACTTGTTTTGCCCAATAGTGGGTTAGTTTGGTGACATTAGCGGCCTTTCGCTAGCATATTTGTTGTTCGCTAACACCGGCGGTGTTTAATTGGATGCATTCGTTGTATACAAAGTGCAACTGCTGAAATTAGTGGTACCCTGCTTTAATTTTAGAATACTGCGGACGCCTGGTTTGCTACGTACTACATGCATGGTGAACTGCAGACGTGCGAGGCTTATCGCGAGCCACTTTTATTATTATTATTATTATTATTATTATTATTATTATTGTTAGTTATTTTGTGTGGTCAATGTTTAACATGAAGAAGCAGCTACTGATGAACACTGAACAGACCCGTTATCTCCAGTGAAAGTAGACCACTTGTCCACACCACACAGTAATTAAAGTGTTTAAGGTTGACAGATGTATTTACACTTTGCGCTTCCGACTGTGTGTATGAAGAATTCAACGTTCCTCTGTCATCACTGGCCTTCCTGGTCCCACCACTGAGGCTGATGTCAGCGGTGATGTGGGAAGTGGTTCGCCAGAGGAACATTAAGCATTATGGGAAGCTGGAGGAGTTCGTAACCATGGTTACAGATGCAGTTCCGGAGTTCATGAGTAAAAGAGAGGGGAGACTCTTGTCACTGGGCCTGAGAGCCAGGGTAAGTGAAAACCACTCAATCTGATCACTTCTTGTAACAATGAGGAAGCTAATAGCACTGAAAACTGTAGGTGAAGCCACTGAACTACAAATGTGAGACGCTATTTCTTCTTACCATCTGTTAGGGGGTTATCCGCAAATTATATAACCCAGGGTGATATGTAGGGCAAATCATAAGTATATATATATTTTTATTCTGATCCTGTCAGAGCTGTCATAAAGTTATACATCAAACAGTGTCCAGGTTAAAATGATAAACACAGTATTACACAGCACATTTAAGCAGAGGAATTGCATCAATGTCCTCTCCTGCTCAGCTCGGTCTGTGCTGACAGGAAACTTCTGCTCCTTCACAGGCCACTGGGTCTGCTACAATTATTAACACCTAACCGCAATGCTCTAATCACTGAATCCGCACATGACAGAACTGGCGGTCGTTAGAGGTGTGCAAAATTTCCGATTCTTAGATTATTCACGATTCGGCCGTGGAGCAATCGAGAACGATTCACAAAAGTCCAAATTCCGATTATATAAATATGCCAAGGGAACCGAAACTAAAAGTGGACCGGAGCGGAAAGTACGCGGAACTGAAACGCAGTAGCGCGCGCGGTCTTCGGGACGCTTAATGGGACGGACCGAGAGTACACATCCACAACTCACGCCTCGACATTCAAAACAACAACAAGCATGGCTGAGCTGACCAACCCACCTCTTCATGACATCAGACCTGCTCCGAAAAGGCAAACAACTTCAGGCGGAAGTATCAGCTAGCTGGCTGCAGTGCGTCGGTTAGCGTTCGACAGGGCGCCGCGCAGTGATACGAACGAACGAACAGAAAAGTAGTGGCTGGCGGTAATGGCGTCTGACTTTATTCAGAAAAGAGTATTGTGGTGGAAATGTATCACGCTTTTGAAAACAAATAGTTTTTTTTAGAAGAAAAACGCTTTATTTCCGAGACCCCAGCCATCTTGCTGGACTATTTTCTTTTTTATTTTCTTCTCGTCCAACGTCGAACCAGAACGCGTGTCACCGAACGCTGTCAGAAAGAAGTCAGTGCTGATCGCACACACGGGAGGTGAGGATCAAATTGAGATTCATGTTAAAAAAGCCGAACGATCCCATTAATGTTTACACGTTCATGTTTACACAAGTTAAAAAGCAGAAAAGCACTTGAGGGTTTTTTTTTTTTGGACCTCTGAGAAACTTTAATGTTTACATGTTCATCTTTACACAACTTAAAAAGCAGGAAAGCACTTTTTTTTTTTTTTAGGCATTTGTATTGAAGTAGTAGTTCACATTGTCTTTCATTTATATCTCAGTGCACTTTTGAGTGGATACAAATAATATATTTTTGCTCAATGCTATGTTTTATTCTGTTGAAGACTGAATATACTTAAAAGCTGTTGTTACAGAATGAGGACTTGAGTATTTTATTTACTGTTTTGAACTGTTAACTTGATACTGAAATAGTAGTTTATTTAGGCCTGAGAGGACTTTTGTACTATTTTTGTAACTAATGTACGAAACATTAAAAGCACCAAAATACATTGTTTTTTTCTGCTGCCTGGGGGGAAATCAATAATCGTTTTATAATCGAATCGTAGCCTCTGAATCGTAATCGCAATCGAATCGTGAGGTGCCCCAAGATTCCCACCTCTAGCGGTCGTAGATTTGTTTTAGTGAGGTTGTGCTGAGCTGAAGTTACAGATTCCACTAGTTTTGATGGTGTGTTTAGTTCTAGTTTGGCAATGCACAAATCTAATGTGACTGCTTTTTCATCTATAATTGGATTCGTGAGTGTAATTACGCCTACACACACAACAGGTCTGATTGAGCAAATAATTATTTTGACACGTTTCTGCTGATAGTAAGCTATTGATTGTCTCAGCGATGCTAAAATTGTAACGGTTGAAGCAGTTGCGGTTTTGTGTTTCGCCAGTAGGAGGAGCTAGTTTTTCAGTACAGTCTTCGCTCGCTATAACACGGTTCACTTTTTGCGGTCTCGCTGTATCACGGATTTTTTTTTAAGTGCAATTTTGCATATTTTTTTTACAGTAATATACCCATTTTATAAAATTTATGAAGGTTTGAACATTGTCAAAGTTTGAACAAGAGAGAAATGTGAGAACATGTAAATGCCTCAATGAGAAAAGTGTATAAATTGTGCGGTCGGGGATTTTAGAGCCTTAAAACATTTATGAGTTGTAAAACATAAAGCTAACTACTTCGCGGATTTCATTTATTGCGGGTATTTTTTGGAACCTAACCCCAGCGGAAAACGAGGGAACACTGTAATTGTAACAGACGGTTACTATGGTGGCAAACTTATTTTGTTTAGGTGCATTGTTTTTATTTTCCTATTATTTTTGTATAATTAGTAGGACTATATAGTCATTAATAATTAGTTTATAAGTAAATTAAAAGGGTAAAATTTACGTTTAACTTTTTTGAGTATGATTAGGTCACTTCCTGTTTTCGTTAGCATTGCAAGGTAGTAGTCCGATGCAGCCACAGCAGCTCTACGTCGCGACAGTTGCAGAGCTTAAGTGAAGCTAATTAAGTTGAACAAGTACCCGTTTGTTCACTAGCAGGCCAAAGTGGTACGTATATGTTTTATTTGTATTTTATATTTTCGATGTTTTGTAAAGCTAAGTTTATTTCATTGTACATTTGTCTCACCAGTTCTACGGTGTGTCTGTGGTAAAAGCAAGGCCCACAGTAAAACATCAGTGCAAAGAACTCTTGTGTCTCCGATTTGTGAACAAAACGGCATAGTAGAACACTTTCTGCTGGAGGAAGTAGAATACGATTCTGCGCCGGTGGAAGAAGAACAGTTTTGCGCTTGGAAAGTAGACATCTTCTATCACGGAGAAGGCGACGTTGGCTACTCGCGTGCAAGGGAAGTATCACACGCTTGGAAAATGCATTGAGCAAGTCAAGTAGCAAGCTAACCTGTAAAAGCTAATCAAGTAAGCACGAAAGTCGTGTCTTGGAAGTAGCACAAGTACTTGTGAACTGCTGTCAAAGCCTCAATTGCATTCAAGACCCAACTGTGACATTTCAAGACAAAAAAGCTGCACATTCAACAGTAAGATAAGAAGTTAAAGTGAATGTTTAAAAGCTAAAACAAGACAAAATGGCAGATGACAAGAAGGTTACAATGCAGCCCACTGAAGAAAGCAGTGCGGGGCTCGATCTACATGATGAAAATAAAGGAAAGGATACAGAAAAGCAGGCAAATCGAGAAGAAACTACTCAGTCCGCTGATCCCACACAGTCTGAAACTGCGAAGAAGCCAGCGTACACGCACACTCACTGAAAAAGGAAAATCCTTACAAGAAGCAAAATTAAATGATTTGGTAAAGGAGTTTGAGCAAATCTATAAGAAGTGGAAATACAAAATTAACAATTTTAAGAGAATGATAAAATACAAGGACACTGATTTGATTCCAGAAGCTGTGAGGGGCATACGTGCTATAATGACTGACATCTGTAACGCATGATAAAATCAGAAACATTGACATTCCTGATAATGAAATAAGAAGAAAATGTGATGTATGCTGGGCTATCAGTGAAGCTGCCAGTTTAAAGGCTCAATGTCTTTTGGAAGAAAATGGTGATCCAGATAGCATTCCCTGGCCTGACTCAGAGTCAGTGTTTGAAAGCAGCTCTTCTAGCATTTCCTCAAGAATGACGTACAAGTCAAAGTCCATGTCTAGAATGTCCCAACAGTCAGCTGTAGCTACACTACACCAAAAACAAGCTGAGGCTGAAGTAGCAGCTTCAGAAGAAGTTATTAAAATAATGAAAACACAGCATCAATGTGAGGAAGAAATAAGAGAACTTGAAGTTGAAGATGCAAGGAAAAGAGCTCAATTTCTAACAGAGAGCACTACAATAAAGACTAAGTTAGAGGAGAAGAGAAAAGAAGTGGAACTATTAAAAGAAATGCAAAAGTATAATGTCGCACAAGCAAGATTAAGGGTGTATGCTGAAAGTCTAAGCAGTGAGGATGAAGAAAAGCCTCCTGTTATCAATTCTGAAGTCAAGCAAGATGGTTCCCTCCCACAACCAACCATGCTAAATGTGCATTGTAAACCATTTGTCCCTTCTCAAGTTCCAGCTCTCACAAGTCAACACTCTTTACCTCACCAAGCATCGGTGCCTCAAACATCGACCTCAACTGCAAATGAAGCAACCTCCATTGACCTTGTCAAGACACTGGCTGAAGCAATCACAGCAAACAGAATTCCAATACCGGAGCCTGAAATCTTCACAGGTGACCCGCTGCAGTTTAATGATTGGAAGTTGTCTTTTCAAACATTAGTTGATCGAAAAATCTGCCAATTCAAGAAAAACTCTTCTTCCTAAGAAAATATGTTGGAGGTTCAGCGAAGAAGGCCATTGAAGGACACTTTTTTTTTTTGCTGGAACACTCACAGCCTATTCTGCTGCCTGGAGAATTCTCGATGACAGGTTTGGAGATCCATTTCTGATTGGCAAGTCTTTTCGAGACAAAATTCAGTTGTGGCATAAAATCAGCACCAAAGACAGCAAAGATCTGCGTGAGTTTGCAGATTTCCTAAGCAGTGTTGAATCAGCCATGCACTATGTCCAAGGTTTACAAGTGTTAAATGATTGCGTAGAAAATCAGAGAATAGCAGCAAAGCTACCTGATTGGCTAAGCGCAGGCTGGAACAGAAAAGTAACTGAATTCCAAGATGACAACAAAATGTTCCCCAATTTCAGTTATTTTGTCAAATTTCTGAATAAAGAAGCAAGAATTGCATGCAATCCAATCACTTCACTGCATGCAATGAAGTCAACTGAACCAGAAAAGTTTCAGATCAAAGACAAGCAAAGGAAGAACAACATGCCTTATGCTAAAACATTCAGCACAAGCTCCAATGAAAAGGCAAATGTCACATGTCTGTTTTGTAAGAAACCTGGTCACACAATTCACAAATGTCGAAGGATCCTGGAAAAGTCAGTTGAAGAAAGAGTCAAGTTTGTGCAGTCTGAAAAACTGTGTTTTGGCTGCCTCAAATCCGGTCATATCTCCAAAAACTGTACTTCCAGAAGTGTTTGTGAGAAATGTCAAAAGCCTCATCCAACTTGTCCATCAAGATAGAGAGAAAAGAGACAAAGAACGAAGACCAAAGAATAATCAAGAAAGATCCAATACAAATCAGGAAACAGAAGTTGTGTCTGAAACACAAGAAGAAGAATTCACACGTTATGTCTAACAGAGTGGTGCAACAAAAGTCACAAAGTTGTACTTCTTCGGTTATTCCACTCTATGTATCAACTGTGGATGAACCAAAGAAAGAAAAGCTTGTGTATGCGTTGCTTGACACACAGTGACACCACTTTCATCTTAAAGGACACAGCTGAGACATTAAACACAAAGTCTGAGCCAGTCAAACTCAAGATCTCCACGATGACGTCCAAAACAAAGATCGTGTCAAGCCACAAAGTGAAGGACTTACAAGTAAGAGGCATGAACTCTAAAACAAGAATCAAGTTGCCAACAACTTATACGCGAGACTACATTCCTGCCAATAGATCACATATTCCCACAAGAAAAACAGCAGAGAATTGGCCCCATCTGAAACATCTCACAAGGGAGATGGCACCCAACCTTGACTGTGAAGTAGGCTTACTGATCGGATATAATTGTTCTCAAACTTTACTGCCACTAGAGGTCATCAGTGGTGAAAGAGACCAGCCATTTGCACAGAAATCCCTGCTTGGTTGGAGCATCATCGGCTACAGTGATACCGAAAGCGCAGATGATGATGATGATGAAATTGGAGTAAGTCGTCATGTTATTGTATAAGAAGTCATAAGCTCAAAGACGAAGTGCACTTTGTTTACAGAAACAAAGTCAAAGAAGTCAATCCTGCTGAAATAGTTAGTGTTGGAAATGGACTTTGTTGAAAGAAGTGTTGAAGAAGAGTCAATGTCACAAGGAGACATGTCATTTCTGGCTAAAGTAAAAGAAGGTATCAAACAAAAGCAAAACGGTCACTTTGAAATGCCGCTACCCTTCAAGGAAGAAAGACCTGAATTGCCAAATAACAAAATTTGCGCAGAACACATACTGAAGTGTCTGGCGAGGCGTCTCAGAAAAAATGATGTCCAAGTGAAATAGATTAGCACTGAAGACCCAGAGGTCAAAGCCACACATTTTCACAGTCCAAGTAAAGGAAGAGAAATCTGTCCCAGAACGTCTGCAAAAGTTCTCAGTTTGGACAAGAGCTGTGAAAGCAATAGCAAGATTAAGACGACATGTCAAGTATGCAAAGAATGCAAAAGAAATGTCTAATGAAAGTACTACATTAGAAGAAAGAAAAGAAGCAGAGGAGCTCATCATTTGCACAGTCCAACAAGGAGCATTCAGTCAAGAAATCAAGTCACTCAAAGACAAAGAAGTCAAGTCATCACACTCCAAGTTGCACCAGTTGAGTCCATTCCTTGACAAGCATGATATCCTGAGGGTGGGAGGCAGACTAACAAAAGCATCGCTCCATCCCAACATCAAACATCCAGCTATCATGCCAAAAGAGCATCACATCTCACGCTTGCTCATCAAACATTTTCATGAGAAGATACATCACCAAGGTAGAGGAATGACAGTCAATGAAATTCGTGCTAATGGCATATGGATAATTGGATGCAGTGCGCAAGTGTCATCATTCATATACAAAAGTGTCAAATGCAGAAGATACAGGAATTACAATCAAGCACAAAAGATGGGCGATCTGCCATGTGAAAGACTGGAAGCTACCCCTCCATTCACATACAGCGGTATGGATTGTTTTGGACCATTCTGCATAAAAGAAGGGAGGAAAGAATTAAAGAAATATGGACTCTTGTTTACATGTATGTGCTCGAGAGCCATTCATATTGAAGTCTTGGATGATCTCAGTACAGACTGTTTTCTCAATGCACTTCGTTGTTTCATTGCAATACGTGGCAACGTGAGTCAACTGCATTGTGATCAAGGCACTAATTTCATCGGTGCAAGAAATGAGCTTCTGACACAAACAACTCAAGAGAAAGTCAAAGAGCTTGGTATAAGCTTCATTTTCAACCCACCTGCATCAAGCCACATGGGAGGAGTCTGGGAGAGACAGATTCGGACAGTAAGAAATGTTCTGAGAGCCATTCTGGATGAGTCAGCTGCAAGATTGGACACTTCATCATTGAGAACTTTCATGTATGAAACTATGGCAATCGTGAATAGTCGTCCACTAACTGTTGAGTGCCTTAACGATCCTGTAGGACCAGAGCCGCTCACACCAAATCATATTTTGACAATGAAGTCAACCGTGATATCACCACCACCTGGAGAATTTGTCAGAGAAGATCTCTACCTGCAGAAGCGATGGAAAAGAGTGCAGTATTTGGCGAATGTATTTTGGACCAGATGGAGAAAGGAATATCTGTTAAACCTGCAACAGAGAAGTAAATGGAACAAGAACCGAAGAAACATGAAGATCAATGACATAGTTCTTCTACAAGAAGACTGTGTTCCAAGGAACCAATGGAAACTCGCCAAGGTCATAGAAGTCACACCCGGAGCTGATGGCAGGGTCAGAAAGGTCAAGCTTCTCATTGGCGACTCAACTCGCGAGAAAGAAACCAAGACTGTTTTAGACAGACCAATACATAAGACTGTACTTTTGCTAGGAGCTGAGAAATGACTATGATGTTCATTGCTGTTTATTAAGTTCAAATGTATGTTAACGTTTATTTAGGATCACGCATACTGTAGTAGTGTGATGGTGGGAGTTTAACGGTTGAAGCAGTTGCGGTTTTGTGTTTCGCCAATAGGAGGAGCTGGTGTTTCAGTAATTGTAATAGAAGGTTACTATGGTGCGCAAACGTATTTTGTTAAGGTGCATTGTTTTTATTTTCCCATTATTTTTGTATAATTAGCAGGACTATATAGCCAATAATAATTAGTTTGTAAGTAAATTAAAAGGGTAAAATTTACTTTTAACTTTTTTGAGTATGATTAGGTCACTTCCTGTTTTCGTTAGCATTGCAAGGTAGCAGTCCGATGCAGTCACAGCAGCTCTACGTCGCGACAGTTGCAGAGCTTAAGTGAAGCTAATTAAGTTGAACAAGTACCCGTTTGTTCACTAGCAGGCCAAAGTGGTACGTATGTTTTATTTGTATTTTATATTTTCGATGTTTTGTAAAGCTAAGTTTATTTCAATGTACATTTGTCTTACCAGTTCTACTGTGTGTCTGTGGTAAAAGCAAGGCCCACAGTAAAACATCAGTGCAAAGAACTCTTGTGTCTCCGATTTGTGAACAAAACGGCATAAAAATGCAATACATATACAGCACATACTGTAGGCCTAGTTTTCCATGAAAATAAGAACAATAGTAGACTTTTTAAATGCCTGCCTGTGTGAATTTTGTTAAATTTCCACCAGACTACTCTTGAATTGTTGCGTTCTGAGCACCCTGACGATCTCAAAGCTGTGGAAACTCACCTCAACCGGATCCGATCGTCTTGCATTGAAGAGGTGAGTGACGTCGGTGTCATGTTGCCAGATAGTGTATTATCATGCCATCACTTGCTGCCATTCTGTGTTCTGACGTCTAGACAAACGATCCTGTAATTGAAGCACCAGAGGCCAACTTTATGAAGCTGGTACAAGGCCTTATTCAAGATACTGATGGCAGGGAACATTTCCTCAAGGTAGATCGAACAGCATACAGTTTCTATACATGAAGGCCAGTTTTGTTAAATGTTTAAAAAAAAAAATAAATTGGCGAATATTGACCTTAATATCACTACTAGTGTTTGCTGACCCTTAGTTTTAAGGTTTTTCCTTTCTTTTTCTTAATTATCCTTTAAAATGATGGTTATTAGAACCATTTAGAGATACAATATTGTTGTTTTCCCCTTTGGTATAATGTATCGTATAATAAATATCCATCCATAACAACAGCTATTCCATCGCAATATATATCCAAGCTGTCAATGGGTGACAGTAAATATCACATCTCTTAACGTATTGTAATACAGTATAAGGTTGAACCTCATACTCTGTAACAATCGGCAGTGTGGCATGGCGCCACAAGGTGGCGCTTCTTTATTTTTGTGTGGCGGTAGTTTATTTTTTCCTTTTTGGCGAATAATGTTTTTTGTTTGTATTGCCGTGAACGGTAATTGTAATATGCAGTGGCGTCGAGCCCGCTCTCTCTTTTTGTTGTTTCTTTAGAATAAATGTTGACTTGTGGACTTCAGTTGCTCTTCCTTTTTGTTTTGCTGTCCCGCTGCGCCGCCCATGGCAAATCAGCCTCCGCGCATTACAACTCGTATGTTTTTATATTTAGTGACTAACGTAATGTCATAATCTGGCTTTTTATCTGACTTACTTAAAGGGGACGTCAACCTAAAATCTTTTATGCTTTTTGCAACCCTACTAGTCTAAACACAGTATTCTGATTAATACCCTATTCAGAAAATGCAAATTAAATATTCATCTTAGGGGCCGACCCTACAGCTTGAGCCGTGATTAATTATTACTTGAGCCCTGCACAACTGTGATGTCATTTTCAGTCGACAGCAAGTGGCAAAATGGCTGCCCCCGCAGGTAGTTGGTGAATTTTGCTTCGTAAATCCTTTACTACCGCACGTTATAAAAAATAAAAAAAACAACCCTGACAATGCCAGCTGATTTCGAGCATGTTACCTAATCTTTCAAAGGAAACAGAATATTGTGTGCTTTTACTACATATATAAGGTGGGCACCGCATGAAAGATCACATTCCATTCTTTTATTAGAAAAACAAAGTATGTTTCTACCATATTCCGTTCTTTAGTAATCACCATTTGAAAATAGGTCATTTGAGTGACATTGAGCGAAAATAGAAAAAAAAAATTAGTGACACTGTGAATTAGGTTTAATTTGATAAAGGCTTTGATCATTCACGTATTCCGTGAAAAAGTTCCATTTCATCAGATATCGTCATATTTCATTGCAATTTCATACATCAGCAGCCCATTGAAAAGAGATACAATGCTGCCATCTGCTGGCCATAGTTAATTGGTGTTTTTTATTTCACAACCCATTGACCAGGCAGCGCTGCACATTGACGTTGCACTGCCCATTGATTAAAAAAAACCCAAGTTGACATCATTTAACGTTTATGGTGGCATACATCGTGCTTTTACTAATCGTTATTAAATGTTTTGGGCTGTCAAAGAGTTAATTCACATTCCACAAACACAATATTAATTAGAATGTTGTGCTTAGACTCGTGAGGGTGCATAGAACATGTTGTTCCCTTTATCTGCAGCGGCCATGTCGCAAGAAGTGTCCATCGTTGATTACTTGGACAGCTAATGCTAGGAACGTCACCACAATGATTAAATTCATGACGTTAGAGGCGCACACACATCAAGGACAGCATTTATTCATACAATTGCATAATGTTCCTGTCCAGTCCAATGTTTTTTTGAGTGTCATGGTGACAATCTTTCATTCTTTCTGCCCCATAGAACGTGTTTCCAGTGGAGTATGGCCCTGACTTCGACACAGCACTGGAAACGCTAGTTTCTGAATTCTTCACCAGACTTGAGGAGCTGCTGCCAATCCCAGATTTTAAGCAGGTGCGCCATCAAAAATGACCAGTGTAGTTTGAACTGAGTACATCAAACTGCAAGCGCACCAATAATTTAAGCATCTTTTCCCACCAGCTTGAATGGGGCTATACAAATACGTCAGATAATTCTTTCTTTTTTTCTTTTCTTTTTTTTTTTTTTAAGACTGCATCTTGGCTTAGTACTGCCCCTTCAGTCCTTGAGGAGTACATACAGTGTGTGTCAACTGGTGAAGACATCAAATTTCTTCTCCAAAACAAAGAATGTCATGGAAAAGTGGCAAAAAATACTGTTGGTATGTCTCTGTACATTGTCAGTAAATGTTTTATGTTGTACAAGATGCTTCTTCCAATTTTTGTTTTTCCCCCTCCACACAGCTCCATTTCAGTCGGATGATCTTCTTATCCCGTCCTTGTCGCTGCCCCCTTCTCTGGAAGTGGCCATCGCGTCCCACCCGAGCGCTTGTGACGATGACCACAATGTTCCCCAGATAGTCATGTTTGATGAGGAACTGTCCACAAACCCTTCCACCTCCACCGACTTTCCCGATTCTCCAAAAAGAACCGATATGTCCTCGTCCCCTTGTCACAAAGCGCAGGTAGCGACACACAAATGTTCGGAATGTGGCAAATGCTTCAAGCATCATTCTGTGTTGGTGGAGCACCAGCGAGTCCACAGCGGCCTGCAGCCTTACACCTGCTCCGAATGCGGGCGGGCTTTCCGAACGGCCACTCTGCTGGCCGGCCACAGGCTGCGCAAATGCAAAAACGCCGCATACCTGTGCATCAAATGCGGCAACAGCTTCCCCTCGTCGCTGGACAAATTCCGACACCACTGCCCGAAACGAGGGCGCAGCTACGACTGCGGTCACTGCAGAAAGTCGTTCCAAAAGTCGAGCAGCCTGAAGGAACACCTGCTCACTCACGTTCAGAGCCGCCTTTTCAAGTGCAGCCACTGCGGCGAAGGTTTCCCCGGCATCGGCGATCTCAAGTATCACCAGCAGGTAGATCACGACAAGCCGTACCAGTGCAAGCAATGCGGGAAGAGCTTCATCTCGTCCAAGTGTCTGCTGAAACATCAACAGCGCCACGGCGAGATGGAGGCCTCCAAATTACCGAGCGGAGGCAAACGCAGGAAATGCGGCGCCGCTCATCGGATCGCCTCGTTGCCGTCGAGAAAACTGGCCGGCAAGGCGGCCTACCCTCGAGGACGGGTCGGCCACAACTGTCCGCTGTGCGGAAGGAGCTTCAAGTATCGCTTTGAGTTCCTGGAGCATCAACGCTTCCACACGGCCGTCAAGCCGTACAAATGCTCGCAGTGCGGCAAAGCCTTCCGCACCGAGGCTCACCTGTCCGGCCACAGGAAGAGGAAGTGCAAGAACGCCGCCCATATTTGCACCAAGTGCGGCTGCCATTTCCGCTCCGTGCACGAGTGCGTCAGGCACCAGTGCGCGCAGCTGCTGGCCAAATACGAGTGCTCTCACTGCGGGAAGACCTTCAAGATGGCCCACCTGCTGAGGAACCACCAGATGACGGAACATCAGCTCCCCTACAGCCCCAACCGGCGCTTCCGGTGCCGCTACTGCGACGAGACCTTCCCCGGCATCAGCGAGCTCAAGTATCATCAACGGGTCGACCACGAGAAACCGTACCAGTGCCAAGAGTGCGGCAAATGCTTCCTGTCGGAAAAGTGCTTGTCCAACCACGAGCTGCGGCACAACGACGACAGGCCGGAGAGCTGCCCGGTGTGCGGCCGCGGCTTCCGCAACCGCTACGACCTGAAGCAGCACATGCGCACGCACACGGGCGAGCGGCCCTACCAGTGCACTCACTGCTCGCAGTGCTTCTCCACCGCCGGCGGCCTGAGGAGCCACACGCGAGTTCACACCGGCGAGAAGCCGCACGTGTGCCCCGATTGCGGCAAGGCCTTCTCCCAGATGGGCGCCATGCGCACCCACAGGCTCACCCACACCGGCGAGAGGCCCTTCAAGTGCACGGTGTGCGGCAAAGGCTTCACCATGGCGCACAAGGTGACGGTGCACATGCGCGTGCACACCGGCGAGCGGCCGTACGTGTGCTCCCAGTGCGGCAAGGCCTTCTCTGACGGCAGCGTGCTCAAGCAGCACATGCTCAACCATTCGGGGGTGCGGCCGTTCCACTGCCAGATCTGTCCCAAGACGTACACGTGTCTCAACCACCTGAGGAGGCACCTCAAAAGTCACTCCGGCATGAACTGACTCGAGGCAACGTTGTCAATATTTGCACACATTGAAGAGACTGGATCTTTTTCGTCAAGCATGGTTAGAATTGCTGTGAGATACTGAACCCTGAATTCTACTTTTTAAAGGACATATACAGAAATTTGGCTCCATAACTATCATGAAAGGCAGCACTGTAAATTTCAGCAACATCATGGTTTTCTGAATTTGACATGTACAAAATAAATGACATTGGTTACACTTTGATGTGACTTTACTGTCTTTCAGGGGGGAAATAAATTAGGCTTTTTTTTAAATCCATACACTAGAGGGCAGTAGCTACACTTGACACTTGTCTCGTTTACACCAGCTGGAATCAGGACGATCACATCACTGTTTATCCTTAGATGACTTGCTTGTTTTTGAATGTTCGCTGATAGACATATAAGGAGAGGAAGTTTATCTGGCTATTTCCAGTCATTTACTTTTATTTGGCGTGAGTAGGAATCTTGATTTGACTGCAATTTCCTGCAGTTTGGCTGGCGCCTTGTAGAATTTGCAAGCAAAGTAAACTGTCAGGATGACCAATCGCTTTTAGTCGTCTGTGCATTGACTCGCATGAAAACGAAGCCTTCGCAGGAATTATAACCAAGTCATTGTGATTAATCTCTTCCAGATGTGTTTTTTTTGGTTGGGGAGGTAAAAAAAAAAATATGTTCCCCCAGCTCCTTTGATGCAAATGTTCCACGGAGCAGTAGTTACTTTGGAATCATTATTTCATCATCATTTTCTTACTTAAACCATGTTTATAATAAAAGTGGTTTTTGTGTTCAGCCCTTCGTTTTTCTCGCCCTCTGACTCAGATTTGCTACTAGTCCTGTCTTTGCCAGGATCCTGTGGAAACTCATTTTCTCTGCCAATTACATTGGCCAGAAGAGAAGCGGCTGTCATGAGTTTGCATGTGCTGCGCTTATCTTCACTTTTGAGGGAGCACCATGTTCTTAGTTTCTTAGTTTAGTCATGAGTGAGCTCACTGTGTAAACTTAAAAATGTCTGCCCTCCTCATGCTTGTAAAAAAAAAAAAATGTGGAACATAAATTCCGCTGTAAATGAAAACAAAGCAAACATCTAATTTCTCCCTTAAACTTCATTTTAAGTGGATTTGAGCAAAATCCTGTATGGAGACATCCCGAAACACAGGCATCAAAATTTATACATGCTGCCATAAAACTGAAGTGATTTATTGTCAGGACTGGCTCGTAAACAGAGATCATTACCAGATGTTTCATCGCCCCCACCCACCCCATCCTCTCTCCTCCTGCCTTGCATCTGCTCACTGTGAGCAACTGTGTCTCCAAGAAGAGTGAGCTCAGTGGAAAAAGTGAGTCCAAGACAGTCCCACATGTATGTCCACAGCAACCATGAAAAATCACCCCACTCATCACCTGGCCAAGTGAACCCTTCCACGTTTTCTCTTCCATGGGAGTGTACTGCACAATTCTCAGAGTTGTGTCCACAAATGAGCGCTAGATGGCACTGTGCTTCTTCCTGCTGCACAGGTTGAGGGAGCCAAGAATTCCCCCTCCTTTTGCCTTTCCCCTTTTACTCTTTGAATGTTCATATCAGGTCTGGAAAACCAGATGTCACCGAAGGAACTTTTTACAGAACTGAAAAGTAGCCCCAAATGTCGTTGTTTGCAACGCGAAAAATCTCACTGCCCATCCATGCTGTGATTTTTAATGCCAAATTAATTCATACATCATTCTGTGTTAAATGTTAACCCTGTTTTTTTATTCAAGTTGTAAAAGTCAGACAATCGAGTTAAAGTTTTATTGTGAAAAATAAATACAAGAGTATAAGCATGCATGTTTTGCCTTTTCGTACATTCATAATTCTCTCAAGAGTCCTTATAAGGAAGCAAGCATATCTGAGATGTAGTGCAAACCTTTAGTCTATGCGCGTTCTCGTCAATTCTAGCTGTCGTGCACGGAAAAGAGGCGCGTGCACGCCCCCTCCTCCCTCGTCGTGCGCGTCGTCGTCCTCTGCGCGCTCTGGCTCTCGCCTGGACTGACTGCGGCTGGGCGGTGGAACGCAAAAAGTTTCGCCGAATTAACTCATACAAGACCCGGGTTTGGGGGTTCGGGCCGCTTTTGCGTTTGTTTCTTCGGGGGATTTGTTTGTTTTTGCGTAATTTTTTAGCAATTCAGCCATGGAGACTTTGAGAGGGCTCCTTGTGCTGCTGTGCGTCCTCCTGGCCAGAGCGCAAACGCAGATCCAAAGACCCAAGTCCGCGGGTAAGTTTCGCTTTTTTCATTTGTTTGAAAGAATGCTGTGTATATTCTGCGTGAAATGAATCATGTCGCATTTAAAGTTGTCTCTTCATCTTTAAATATGACGCGTGGTGCATGCTGAAGTGACATTCCCGCAAGTGATGGTCCAGATGTGCATTGTTGCGTTTAAGAACACTCGGGCATGAGATTTCAAAGTCAAATGGGTTTAGGAAAGAAGCATCAAGCATACATTGAAAATGTAGTAAATTGAACATGAAGGCCTACAAGTGCATGTTGTTGAATTTGAGCGTTTGATGAAGATGCACTCGATCACTCAGATTGGTTAAAGCAAAAGAAGATGGCGCTCCAGAAGTGTTCCCATTTTGGGGTTTGTAGGAGTTGTAGAGCCTCAGGCCTGCATGATTCTGCTAGCAACCACCCATGGGTGTCAGACCTGATGGAGGTCTGTAGTGCTGCACCTGGGGTCTCATTTTCATGGAATGCATTGACACATTTCATGCAGCTTGCATTTTTTTCTCCCTGCTTTTTGTCTACAACCTTTTGGGTGCTCATTTGGTGTCGTCACCGTCACCATTATTGCCTGCTTGTTTGTTGTGTGAACAGAATGTCCAGTTGACCTTTTCTTCGTATTGGATACATCCGAGAGTGTGGCCCTCAGGCAGAAACCTCCCAACTTTTACATTGACCAGATCAAAGAATTCACCAAGCGCTTCATCGATGAGCTGAGGGACATGTAAGAACGCACGCTTGAACGTCAACTTGAAGTGTCTTATCGTGGTACAAACTCATCCATGTTTTCGCTCCCCCATAGGCGGCATAGTTGCGACCGCTACCTGACGTGGAACTCGGGGGCGTTGCACTACAGCGACGACGTCATCCTGGTGCGCGAGCTGAGTGACATGAGCACTGATCGCCAGGCCCTGAAGAATGACATCGACACCATCAGATATATCGGCAAAGGGACCTACACGGACTGCGCCATCAAGAGGGGTCTTGCTGAGCTGCTCATAGAGTAATAATAATTCACAATGATAATAATACAGTTAAACATAAATGGGTTCCGCATTGACAAACTTAGCTATTTCCTGAAAAGTTCACCTATTCGCTGTTTTGCGCTCTTCAGGGGTTCCCACTACCATGAGAACAAGTACATCGTGGTGGTGACTGACGGGCATCCCATCACTGGCTACAAGGAGCCTTGTGGAGGCGTGCAGGAGGCTGCAAACGAGGCTCGGCTACATGGGGTCAAGGTGTTCGCCGTCGCCATCTCACCTGATCAGGAGGTACTTGCACCTGTTGTTTATTCTGTAATGGTGAACCGCCGAATTTTCATCATCTCAAATATCCCCCCAAACATGGATGTTATGTTAGGTTAATTGAATTTTCCATTGGTGTGAATATGAGCGGACATGTTTTTGTCATATCAGCCCTTTAATTGACTGGCGACCGGTCCAGAGTGTATTCTACCTCCTGCCCAAAGTTATCTGTAATAGGTTTGAGCTCATCTGCAACTTTAGAGAACAAGTGGTATAGAATATGGATGGATGATTGTATTGATGGGCAGCCATCTTGCCTAAAGTGACATCATCATCATCATGGAGAAAATGGGCGGATGGACTTTACAGTGGGCCATTGGTATTGATTTCACATGGCTGTTTTTTTTTTTTCTTTCTTGTGCAGCTGGTGTGGAATCATGATAGTCATGTCTTTTATATGGACAAAAGTTAGTATTGAGTTATTATATGGACAAAAGTTAGTATTGAGACACCTTGGTCCTCTTTGCACTTGTAGCAGCCTCTGCTTTTCATGGGAAGACTTTCCATAAGCTTTGTGTATGTAGGATACCCCCCCCCCCCCCCCAAAAAAAAAAATTCAATTTAATTAAAAATAAAAATAAAAGTAGTTAAAAGTAGTTCATAGATTGGGACATGCCATTTTGTCAGAGACATTTTGTCAGTCAATTTTAATTGAATTGTTATAATAAAAAAATAAAAATAAAATAAATAAATAAAAACAAACATGGTGTCGTAGTTTTGCAAGGTTGAGGATCCAAGTGCAGGGAAGCAAGAAGGCAGGACAGGATGATTCTCAACAATCTCTTTTCCAAACCCCAAAAAGGATCATGAGGAGAATGGAAATAGGCCTATCAAGAATACTAAATGTATGAATGAATAAATTAACACAAGTTCAAGCTTCCAGGTACCAAACAAACACTGGGACTAGGTATGACATAACATAATTTGGGGATGTGGCTGCTGACAAGGACCGAGTCAACCAACATTGAATCAACAAAGATGAAAGAAACCAGAGAACTAAATACAGTACAAGCAAACAAACAAGACAACAAGGAACACCTGGCTGAGGGAGCTGATTGGTAGATATAAGAGACTGTTATGACGAGAACAGATGGAATCAAATAAGGATGAAATGTACAACAATACAATATATATAACCAAATGTAAAACACTGAATATGTTGTATGAATGTCTGTTGAATGTCATCAATTTGTACTGTATACTTAAAGCACATTTATGTGTGACACTGAGAACAAAAATCTAAATGTAGTGTTTTATGGATGTTAAAGATTTCCCATTTGTGTTTGCCCTCTTAGGATACTCGACTTTCCATCATCGCCACTGACCAAAACTACAGGCAGAACTTCACAGCTGCAGATGACTCCAGAGCCACCAAGATGGGAACCATCAGAACCATCATTGATATGATCGTATGGATTGTCTTCTCCTTTCTCTAATTCCCCAAATGTTGTATTTGGATCTTATTAACATTTTCTCTCCCTCTTTTCAGACAAATGAGACCAAGGACGTGGTATGTCTGATTGTCGGTTTTGTATCTCAAATTAAATTATTTCTTACTTTACTTTTTTTTTCAATGCCCTAAATTTCTACCTCTTTTTTTCCCCCAGTGCTGCTCATTTGACTGCAATGTAAGTGCTCAATGTGACACTTTTGTTACAACTCCTAGCATGTTTGTTTGATTTTCAACAACTGTCATCACTGTCATTTTGCTTTGCTACAGGCTCCAGGAGGCCCTAAGGGACCAGATGGAGATACTGGTGGCATGGTATGGCAATACAAGATTATGCTTTCGGTTTCTCAATATGCAAAATGAGTTTGACTCTGAAGAATTGACCTGTGACAATCTGACATGTTAACTACCTTTTCACAGGGAGAAACTGGTCGTCCCGGAATGCCAGGAGAGAAAGGAGATATTGGTGCCATGGTACGTGACTTTTGATCTTCAATATTTCATTCTGCCATTATTACATCGCAATGATAATAATCGTCAACATTGCCACTATGTTACAGGGCAGCGTTGGCGATCCTGGTCCTGTTGGATACAGTGGGATGAAGGTAAAACCTCCACTACAACATGACTGACCCCATAGTGTTATACTAGAATTGAATGAAAGGCACTTGTCCATGTCAGTAGACACCAAGTGAATGTCACTTACCGGTACTTTAATTAATATCACTGACCGAATGATATTATCATTAAATCGCCTTATCATAATCCAAAATGTAAAACATCCATTTGAATGTGTTACAATGTGTGCTTTTCTTTTTACAGGGAGACCGAGGTGGTCGAGGAGAGAAGGTATAATCAAGTCATCCAAATACAAAAAATTGATTGTTGTATGTGCTAGAATTAGTGTGTAGCATAACTGATGCATTGGACACAACTGATAATAAATGTTCATTGCAGGGAGAAAGAGGACACAAAGGCTACAAGGTGAGCTTGATTTTCTACACACGTTTGTTCATTCTCTGCAAGCGTCGACTGTATTTGAGTCTTTGCCATTTGCTTCACTTTCTCTTCTGTGTCTGTGGCTCTTCCACAGGGAGACAAAGGTCTAAGGGGAAATGATGGTGTTGATGGACGCAAGGTGGGTTACAAAACGTGCCAACCCCTGACAAATCTCAAAAAATTATCCGGAGATATAAATTAGATATAGACTCCTTACTAAAGAATACTTTGTCAAATGGCAACATAAAACGAAAAACTGAGCAAACTCCAATAATTTTTTCAACAACCAGTCATACTTTTTCAATTAACTATTTTTAAAAATGAAAAAAAAAATGCATTTTCATAATTTTGATGCATATTTGATTAGAAATGTATACACAAAATTAGATTTGAACAATTAATTATTTTTTTCCCCTGAAATGCTCAAGTCATTAAAAATGTATATCCTTTGCTGTATTTTTTCTATTAGGGTGAAGCTGGTTTCCCTGGTCTTCCTGGCTGTAAAGGATCTCCTGGATCAGATGTGAGTACAAGATCTATTATCTCAATCAGTGTGCTGACATTGCTGGGGCGTGTCAAGTAGTCGTGTCCCTTCACCTGTGGACTTGTAGTGCCCACTGACTCATACCTACCAGTCCATTATTGAGCACATTTAGCCCAACTGACTTGGCAATATGTAAAATTAATTATAATATAAACCACAACTATAGAAATTGACCAGAAAAAAACAGCTCAGTGACCTAGTGGTAGAGTGTCCGCCTTGAGACGGGGAGGTTGTGGGTTCAATCCCTGGCCGAGTCATACCAAAGACTTTAAAAATGGGACCCATTTCCGCCCTGCTTGAGACCCAGCATTAAAAAAGGGTTGGAATTGGAGGGTTAGATCACCAAATGATTCCCGAGCACACAACGGAGAATGAATTTTGCCCCACTTAGGTGGGTGTGACAGTCAGTGGTACTTTAACTTAACTTAAAAGTCATGCCCATTGAGTCTAACCCAGTGCTTCTCAAATAGGGGGCGGGCCCACCTTGGTGTGGTGCGTGTGACCTCGGGGAACATGTTTTTTTTTTTTTTGCTGTATTGGAATAAAGTGTAATTGCGCATCCACTACAGTAGGTGGCAGTGGCGCTCTCATTGTCAAAGAGTGCGGAACGAGTATTAGTTGCTCTGTAGATGTACACCACTGGCCTGTATATATTACTAGATAGCCGATAGGCCAAGGCTCTTGAAGCGACTGGGCGGCCATCTTGCTCCTCCCAAGAAACGTTTCTCCACATACGATCCTATACATTTACAGTATCGAAACTGGAGAACATTTGAGACAGTATGTAGTAGAAACAGCATGATTTATGATGTGTTAAATTTGTTAAACATAAACAAGAGGACTTAAGACATCTTACAACTTGTCTTAAATACATGTATTCATTATATGCTTAATGATGTTTACAGGAGGAAACTTGTATATTTTTTTATTAAAGAATTATAACTGTAATTCAACAAAAAATGTCTGCCAAATCTAATATTGGGTTCTAAGGAACTGAGCGATAAAAGAAAAAGGGGTTGTTCAAAGCAGCACATATTGTCACACGTACAGTATGTACACATCCCACCACCCCCCAAACACACACACATGCACATGCACATGCACGTCCCCTGGTACTATACTAAGAGCCTACGAGCTGTGTATGTCTAATCTATACGTATAGAGTACTTTGCTTGCGAGATGGGGGGAGTAAGATGGCCGCCCTGTGGCTTCAGTGGCTTACACAGGCGTGTCTGGGCTTTCAGCTATCCAGTCATATATACAGATCAGTGATACTTTATCTATTTGCATGTTATTTGTAAAAATTTGTCCAAAAATACTTTAAAAGAAATTAATTTTGCATTTATATTTTTAATCTAAAGAAATGATATATTTACAAATGAATTTAATGTAATGATTAATTAGGTAATGATCACTACTACTACAAGACGTGCTCTTATATTTTTTCCTGAATATGAAATTTTACACGGAGGGCAACCTCTCGCGCACATTCCCTCACATTCCTCCATGATGGTCATCCTACAAATGAACGCACACACCAAGCGACACTACCAAAATTGACTGAACTGATGCAACTGTGTCACTGTCAGTGGGATGATTGATTTGTGTCAGCCAGACAGTTTAGCCTCCTGCAATGCTGCCTCAAAACCAATACAGAGTTGAGGCTTTTGCGTTTAAGCGTGTCGGTATATGTGGAATAGTGCGGCCTTACATGCTTTGCTGACATTTACATTCACTATATAAAAGAAAGGGAACTAGCTCATGAAATGTTTACATCTTTTTTTTTTTGTGCAGACTTAGGGTCTGAAAATACCCTCATATGCACACAGTATTTATTTATTTTTCTTTCTCTCAATTATCCATGTTAACTTTACAGAATCATATACACCGACCAGTTTTATCTGCAGGCATTTTGTTTCCAAATTTGTCAGTAGCTACAATTGTATGTTTTACATTGTTACTCAGTTGAGCGGCGTTGACCAATATCAGGTCTAGAACCTGCCTGGCTCTTTAATCACTGCTAGGTTTACATTCTTACTGTCAGTTTGTTTAATTAAATGAAGCCGTATAGACATATTGCCCACAAATACACACATGTGCACGCATGCTTGTCTGCCGCAACAATTGAGCATTGTGGTTTCAGCTGTAGCTGTTTTTGTTCTTCCAGGGTCTTCAGGGTGAGCCTGGGCCAAAGGGAGACGCTGGTCCTTATGGGCCAAAAGGAGAAAAAGTAAGATGCATTGTAATTGGTGGCTTTGAAATAAACACGGTCTATTAAGTCACTCTGTTCTTATTCCAGGGAGATAATGGAAAAGATGGAGAACCAGGAAGACCTGGAAACTATGGGCCTTTAGGACCTCAGGTAAACCAACAGACAGAGAAACCCTCTTCCACTCCCCCCAAAAAACAGAAAGTTCTGACATTATCATGTGCTGCGGCAGGGTGATCGCGGGCCCCGAGGAGCTAATGGCGACAAAGGCGAGCGCGGCGACGATGTAAGTTCACCCGGTTCAAGCCAGAAAAACTTTGGTCCCCAAATGGTCACGTTCATCTCATTTCCTTTGTGTTTCAGGGTGCACCAGGACCAGACGGACCTCGTGGCGAGATCGTAAATAATGTTGATTCTCATCACTGTCATGTGGATTGCTGGTGCAGTAAGTCTTCGTGGTTGGTAATCTCTTGTAGGGAGCAGTTGGAGAGAAGGGGGAGCAAGGTTCCCGTGGCAACAGAGGAACAAGAGGAGAGGCAGTAAGTGATAATGATGATGAATAGTGGAGCTCCTCAGCTGCCTCGACAGGACATACAAACATTTGATTAGTCCCCATTTGCACTCTTTACAATGTGTGGGTCAAACAGACTATATACTTATAGGCCAAAATACACAGCTGCATGTTGTGTACATAAAGAAAAGAAACAAACAAAACAGATGTCATAGTTTCCCAGGCCCAACAGTTGTGGCTTTGGTGCCGTGCTCAACGGCCAGGATGTGAACTGGCTCCAATAACTAATAAATCTCAATGCTATGCTTTAGTTTTGATCAGCAGCTGTTGAGCACACACATTGTTCTTTAATTATTATTGTACTGAGTAGTGTTAATTTCATTCACAAAAACTACACAGAAATATCTTCATCAACACACATTTTTCAAACTAGATTAGACGAAAACCCTCATTAATAAACCTAAAACTGGGACTAAATCAACATCAATTTTTGTCGACTAATGAAGACGAGATGAACATGTACTTCACTTAATAAAAACTTGGACTTAAATCTGTGGACATTTTAGTTCATGAACAAAGACGAGACAAAAATTATAGGATTTTGTAAAATCCTGTCTCTGCTAATCTGTCATGTTTCAAATCTGCAGCTCGCGAGTGCCACATGCTCAAACATAGGACAGACAGGAGGAGGATTTATGGTAAAAGGTTAAAAAAAAGGAAATTATACTTATAATGTAACATTAATCCAATGGCTACAATATTCCAACAATAATGTTAATCCAAACTCTAACTAATGCTGGCTAATTTATTAGCTTGTAGCATGGCGTCATAGTAGCCACTTGTTGATATCCTGTAATTGTGTGTCGAGTTGTTTTTCATCAAAAAGATGAGAGAAAAAAATTTGCGTGAAATAGTTTTAGATCCAAAATATTCCACATCTGCTAACCAAAAAATAAACAGTGGTAAAATGATTGTCCTGACTAAAACTAGATTAAAATGTTGACAGTTTTTGTTGACTAAAATTACATGAATAAAATGTTTTCTTGGACTAAAATAAAGACTAAAATGCTTGATTTATAGTTGACTAAGTAAAAATGGTTATAACTATGAATCTAACAAGTGTGATTAAAACTGAGACTAAATTTTCAAATGTCTGATCAAATTAACACGAGTACTGAGGAGCTAGGACAGACAGACTACTACTTTCCCATGTTCAGTTATAATTTATTTCTGTCATTAAAAAATAAAAAAAATAAAATAACTTTCCTCAATGCACAACCTCAGCTTTGGGTTTCCACTTGACCCAAATTCCCCACAATTCAGCTTGACTCCAGTTGCTTTATTGCCTGTAAACCGGATTATACATTTGTTCTTCTCCTTGCCAGGGGGAGCCAGGACCCCGCGGAGAGCAGGGACGAGAGGGCTCAACTGGCCCCAACGGAGACCCTGTGAGACCTTCACACACTCAAATACAATCGTACATACACGCAGGAAATACAGTGGCACACTGTTTTCGGCTTGTTTCATCCAACAACTCCATAAAACACCCACTTTTCACTTCAGCAGCTTGTTTTTTTCCCCCCATTCTGAGGAGGACTGAGTGCGCATGCGCATTGATGTTTCACACTGACGGGGAGCACACTGAGACGGGACATTTTAACAGTGTTGAACCTGGCCGTAGCCCCAGAGTGCTTCCCACTCATGCGTATGTTTTCTCCTCCTCCCAGTTTGAGTGTTCAAGCCCTCCCGGGAACATCAACGCTCATTCTTTCCCTTCTGACTCAGTTCTTCTCTCCATCTCCTGCAGCCAAAGCCTCAGTATGGTTCTTAATAAGGCTCCAGGCAATACATCAAAAATAATGCTCTACATGGATTACTTGCGGTAACCTCCGTGATGTCAGAGCTTTCAATGGATCCTTTGTGCTACTATTTTTTCCTCATCAGAACTGAAGGGAGAGTAAAGAACTACTGTCCGAAGTGAGAAAATGGACATGCTGGACCACACTCGTATGCTGCTACAAACGCAATAGCAAATTAAATGAGATAATTTAATGCTTTTGGAATTATGATTCAGTGCAATACTAATACTGTTGAAACAACCTAATAATATCATACAGTATACAGTGCAAGGTCACCCCTAGATTTGGTGATTTGTAACATTGATTGACGATCATTTCTAATTATGTATTTTCATCTCCAAATAAAATAATACTACCAGGGAAAAAAAATAAAATAAAATTAATACCCCAAGAGATAACTATTTTATGTAACCTAACCTCCCTCCCATTACAATACACTTTGTCACCACAAACAGTGGTTATAGACTTTAAGTAATGGACCATCAACCCATTTTTTTTTAAATGAATACTTTACTTATTGAGCCATTTTTGGCAGTCAAACATTAATATTTTGCCTATAATAAATTTGTTATTTTCATTATTTTTCATGTACAATTACTACCTTGAAAAACACATTTTGCAACTTGCTGTCGACTGAAAATGACATCACAAGGGCTCAGGTAACCAATCACAGCTCAGCTTGTAAATGTCACATGACCGGCGTAGATCACATGATCTACGCGAGCCATGAATTTTAAGTGCCGCGTCGCTCGTGGCCGGCTGCGGTGCACACGTCGCCAATCCTTGCACGCCGTAGATGGCGGGGCGTAGCTCGCTCGTGATTGGTTCGTTCGATGGCGTACTCGGCTTTTTTTTCTTTTTCTCTCTCTCAGCGGGCGGCCATTTTGTCACTTGCTGTCGACTGAAAATGGCATCACAGTTGCTCAGGACTCAGGTAACCACCAATCACGGCTCACCTGTTTTCAGAGTTTGGTCATGCGACATTGACAAGCTGAGCTGTGATTGGTCGTTACCTGAACCCTGAGCAACTGTGATGTCATGTTGAGTTGACTGCAAGTGACAAAATGGCCGCCCACTGAGATGGGTAAAAACAGGTTGATTTTGCGTCTTAACCCGTATTTCACAAACACAATATTAATCAGAATGGGTGGATTTGACTTCCTCTTGAAACGATAAACTGTTACCAAGGCAAAACAATTGAATAACAAATATTATGTCACAACTTCTTGCCTATCTATAAACTGAATGAAATGGATGTCATCGCTAAAGCCTGGATATTTCCGATATTTAATGTGACAATGTCAAAATGACTGCTATTCTAAAGTTAATTTCAGCAATAACATTTTATATTCACGTCAACTGTATTTAGTGGCGTGTCTTTGGTCCTCAGAGTCAAGTCCTTACAAGGTAAATAAATCACTGCTTGCAGTCAGCTATGGACTTTCTATGCCTAAAAAAAAATAGTGTAATATCACAGCAATTATTTACATTGGTGGAGAAATGGTCATGTAGCAGCTGAGCCCAGCTGTTGTTGAAACTTCTCCAAATGTAATAACTAAATGAGACTCCCTGAAAACTTGGTATTTCCCACCGATGGTCATGGCACAACATGACCATCAATTACACTACTCTACTTCGAATCACTCTTGGAAAGCATTTTAGCCATGTTAAGCTTAAGTGTTGAAACATATTTGTTACTTGAGGGTCAGCCAAAAGAATGAAAAGTGGAGGTCAATTTTATTCGCCACAAACATGGAACTGAAACAATTTAATCTGTATGGAATTATGCTCACTGTAGCTTTTTTCTGCAACAAAGTTGATAGCGACTAATCCGTGCAAGCGTCCACGTTTTAGAACTTCTTTTTTTTTCATTAGACTTTGTTTCTTTAAGTGTTTTTTATTTATGTATTTGTTTGCTTGCTATGTAGTGAGCTACGTTGCTTCAGGCTCATTGCATGATAACTAGTGTTGTTCCGATACTGTTTTTTGGCCCCCTATATCGATTCCGATACCCAGCTTTGCAGTATCGGCCGATACCGATACCTAAGGTTGTTGTTTTTTTTCCTCAACATGAAAAAGCTGTCCTGCCATTGGTTCAGAGCATTCAAGGGCCAATAGGATATCTTAGATCGGCATGCAGTGAGCATGTCACATACCAGTGAATGTCGTGCACGAGCAAGACAAAAGATGTTGCATCCAAAATCCTATATTAGCGTTGGAATTAATGGTATCAGCATGTTACTTGTGAGTAGTCACCGATACCTATACCACTGTTTTAATGCAGTATCGGGGCCTCTGCCGATACCAGTATCGGTATCGGAACAACACTAATGATAACAATGCTGATGTTTTGCAGGGTGAGCCTGGCAGGTCTGGTTCCCTCGGATACAGAGGAGATGAAGGCCCTCCTGGACCAGAGGTCTGTCTGACGCTACAAAAATAGTCATACAGTGTACATACATATATAGATTTAAAGATACAATCGCAAATTAGTAGTTGAGCTGGGCGATATAGCAAAAAAATATATACAGTCTTCCCTCGCTATAACGCGGTTCACTTTTCGCGGTCTCGCTGTATCGCGGATTTTTTTTAAATGCAATTTTGCATATTTTTTTACAGTAATATACCCATTTTATAAAATTTATGAAGGTTTGAACATTGTCAAAGTTTGAACAAGAGAGAAATGTGAGAACATGTAAATGCCTCAATGAGAAAAGTGTATAAATTGTGCGGTCGGGGATTTTAGAGACTTAAAACATTTATAAGAGTTGTAAAACATAAAGCTAACTACTTCGCGGATTTCATTTATTGCGGGTATTTTTTGGAACCTAACCCCAGCGGAAAACGAGGGAACACTATATATATATATATATATATATATATATATATATATATATATATATATATATATATATATATATATATATATATATATATATATATATATATATATATATATATATCGATTTATTTTTATTTTTTTTCAGGCATTCTATTTGTCCAGTAATTTATTGATGATTTAGATATGGTGTTTTCTTGCTGTTGTCCTGTGCCATTTAACCATGAAATGTTCTCAAAAATAAGACGAGCAGCAAGATTTTGCACTGTAAGCAAAAGTCATCGTGTTGTTATATCACCGTGCTATTTCTCACAGATGCGATTACACGCACACAGAACCATCATTCGAACATGTGAATGTTTTCAATAAGCACGTCGCATCACTTTTCATATGCTTCCCATCTTGTCATCTCTTTTTTTTCTCCCAGGGACCCAAAGGACCAAGAGGAATCAAAGGGTCTGCCGGAGACAGAGGCCCGATGGGAGGCAGGGTGAGTGAGGACGATCGAGCGGGATGCAGATGTCTGCCATCCATCATAAGCCTTGCCACGAAATGTTTTTGTATGCGTGCGTATGTGAACATATGTAAAGATGTTCTTCTTGCCATCGTCAGGGTGTGGACGGCGTGCCAGGAAATGGTACAGCAGGTTGCCCAGGATTCCAGGTGTGTAGTTATTGTGACATCATGGCTGTACATTATATTTACACAATATTAACACTTACATTTTTTTTTTCTTTAGGGTTATCCTGGCCCACGTGGAGATGCTGGTGAACCCGTAAGTTTCATCAGATTCACTTCAATTTGATAGTAAAATTGAACTTTTTTGTCAGAATGTATATGAGGCAGTTGACTTCCAGTTGTGTAAGCTCATTTGTCACACTGTTGGGTTTTGGCCTTCAGGGTGGCAAGGGAACCCCTGGACCTAAAGGAGATGACGGAGAAGCCGGTGACTCAGGCCCTGATGTGAGTCTGCCTTCTCATTGATCTTTTGAGTGCTGTGAGTCACACAACGCAATTTCCAATTGTATTATTTGTGGCTCACGTTTGGTTCCATAGAATCCGATCTAAGATCTTTTCATGTTCTCTGCCGCATGTTCTAGTGCTTCTTTGTCTGTCCATCTTGTTCGCACACTTTCCTTCTGGATTACAGCTGGAAATAATTTCTAATGTAGATCTGAACAGTTTGTGTGTGTCTGTGTGTGTGTGTGTCATTGGGGAAGGGAACTTTGAGCTGATGCAGCTGTGTATATGTCGTCGTCAAGGATACCAGGAAATGAGTGTGGAGGATGAAGGAACGACATTACTCTGTGTGTGCGTGCGTGCATCCATATAGCATGCCAGCCTCCAGTTTAGCTTGTTCACGTTTACATTGACATTACTGTATTTCCGAGGTTAGTGTGTTGTGACATTAACAATTCTGCTCCTTGTAACTTTCTTCAGTCATGTTGTCCTCAAGACAGGTCACACACAAGCCACACAATCTTGGAAAGTTCGGGATTTATACTTTGAGATTAACATTTGGCATGTGCATTGTGTAGTTTTCATTTGCTTTTAATGACATTACGTTGGATCATGGTATGCCGTATAAAGTTGTGTTTCATTATGCGCCCAGACAAACAGGCTCTCTTAAACATACAGAAAGAACACAAAACATGTGGTTTTCCTCATAAAAAAAAAAAAGTTGGCACAATCCATTTGTTACAGTTGGTATTTAGAAAGACTTCGTACAAGCTTTCCTTTGTATAAATTGTACTCTCGGTGCAATGTTATTTAGTCGTGTTTGTTTGAAGTTGAGTGTACATAATTATGCCCCGAAATACTTGTCTGCAATCTGGAGCCTGGTTATCTTATCTCAGCATAAATACAGGAAGGAAGAATGAAGCAGCTTTTTGACTCTGCTCAGGAAAAATTTGCAAGCATATCTTTCAACGTTTGAAATATTTCCAGTTAATGAACGTTTAACATAATTAATTAACACTGTTAGAAAAGATGGTGTGCTGTAAAGTTTTAAGCAATATTTTTATTCAAATTTATAAAAAAAATAATAAATAAATAAATAAATAAATACATAAATACATAAATAATACAAGGATAAAAAAATTAACTCACCCCCCCCCCCCAAAAAAAAACAAAAACAAAAAAACAAAAACAAAAACAAAACAGGTCATATCTAAATAAGATACTGAATAGCACTAGTTTGTCCATGACAATAGTCCTAGTTCAAACAGTCAAGGTGGATGACACACTATGATTTATTATTTATTTTTTATTTTTTTATTTTTTTTTTTTTTTTTTTGCAAGCTACTGGAAGCAGAGAGAACTTCTTTGCATATTGCCAACTTTGCCAAATGTTCTGTTGCCATCTGTTTATAACTCCTTTGTCCTTTGTGTCTCATTCAAGAATGTATTATTATGTATTACATTCCACTAGTAACCATAACCACTAGAATTTTTTGACTTTGAATCAGTTGCTTGTTTGCGGCATCCATCCGTTGCTTGAAACTGTAAAGGCTGACGAAAACATCAGCCAGCCATGCTTTAAAAGAGTCATTGTTTCAGACAGAGGACGCAAGCAGCCTTATCGCTGGCCATCTTACTTCTAAGTGGCTCTGAATCTTCACTCGGCCTAGCTGCCACATCATGGGCAGTCAAGCATGGTGCTTATGATGTCATTTCCTCCCCACTGTTACGTAACAGGAGAGTGTACGTTCAGAAGGGCTGGCTCAGGCATGTTTTCAGATAACCAAAGATTGATTTGGTGATTTAATTTCACACTTTTGGTGAGGCAGGCACTCCACAGACTTCACTTTGTGTATTCAAGTAGTTAAAATTGACATTTTCCATATGCCCCCTTTTCATTAAAACAAGGAGACGTTTCATATTCAAATATTGTAAATGTTTAGGCTTTCATTTAAGAGGTTTCACTATACTACCAATATTTCCAGGGGCTCAAAAGTATTTGGGCACAGTGATGTCTGGAGCCCGATGACATCACCAATTTCGGAGTTTCTTTTGTAAAGCCTTTAATGGCAGCTAAATTCCACCAACTTCATTTTTGTCTTTCGTAAGTTAAATGCAAGCTCAATTTTTTTTATTTTTTTTTATTATTATTATTATTTAGTTTTTGGATTTTATTGAACAACTTTTATGGTGTATACAGTATATTACAAAATTTTAATGTGAATAAAAATTTTAAGAAACACTGATTAAAATAAAACAAATATAGTAAAGATATCTCATCAACTGCCTTGGTAATATTTTTTAAACTGTAAAGAGACTTTATAGACACTGTATATATATGCATAAACTTTTGCAATTTACATATTTTTTTGCCAGATGTGCTCTTGTACAACCATGCATTTCTTGAACGCAGCTCTCGCATTGTATGACATTAAATACGTTTTTATAGGTGTGCTTACTAGTGCAATGTCCCATCAGTGTAAGCATTTTAAAGTCAGGTGGTTTGCATTACTCTTTGTCTCCTTCATGCATCTATTGGAAATGTACGGGAGCTGTCGATGTAGATTTAGCCGCAGTGTTGCTTTCCAAATATCTTGCAACATAACAAAAAGCTGAGCATACTGAGTGTGGTGATTTGTGACTCCAGTCCAGAGTGCCATACTGCCAGAACTCCGTCTCTTTTCTGTCTGGTGTGTTGGGCTGCAAATGAGTATTTATGATTAGAGTGAATGTGGAGTTACACCATAGAATTGAGTCTTCCGGTGGAGCCAACATTCTCCAAAATCCCTTTTGAAGTTGAATCTGTGGGAACATAAATCCCTAAAATTGAATTAAGCGGCGTAGTCTCCACACTTCCTCAACATTGGCCGTCATCTCACTGTAATCAGCAGTTATACAGACAGTCTTTCTCTGCAGCTGCGCTCTTATGACAGACCAACAAGACACTGACCTTGAAGATTTAGAGGCTTTAGGGGAAAATAGTGACATCACCTGGTGAAAATGTTCTCATATGATAGCATCTCTTGGCAAAATGTGGCAGATAATGTTACATTAAAGCAGTGCTTCTCAATTATTTTCTGTCATGCCCCCCCTCCCCTCAGTAAGAAGAAAACATCTCGCACATATTATTATGATAAATAATATCATTATACATTCAAACTGATTACCAACATTTACTCAGGAGCACAATATTTAAAAAAAAAAACTTTAACCTGCAAAACAAAAATATATAAAATAATTTTTGATGCCCAATGTTTTTTGCTGTGTGCAAAGCGAGCATGCCCAGTGCAAACAAAACCCCTACACCACCGAGCGAATGCTCCCTGCGCACACTCAATAATGAGAGCTCCACTTCCCCCTAATGTAGTGGAGGTGCAATTGCACTTTATTCTAGGACAGTAAAAAAAATACAAAAAATAAAAATAAAAAAGGATGTTCCCTGATACATACATACATATATATATATATATATATATATATATATATATATATATATATATATATATATATATATATATATATATATATATATATATATAAAAATGAATGTTTTATAATGTAACATTACAGTTATTATAATTTTACAATTTTCGAAGAATGTCAACAGCTGAGTCTAACTCTTCTATAAACATGTGCTAACTTGTGCAACATCCCTCTTGTCAGTCAAATCATTATCCGGCCCTTTACACCCAAATACTCTTTAGTGTTTACAGTGGTTAACATGGATGCTGAACCAAACAACCTTTGTACGTTGTGTCAGACCACTAAGGGTTAATTTGATGTAAAGTGTAGCTTTTCCTTTCTTACAGAACACTCAACCAGGACCTCCAGGACCAAAAGGGGCCAAAGGTCACAGAGGACCTGAAGGAAGATCTGTAAGTATGCCAGAGTCCGAATCTTTGTTTGTTCAAGTTGAGACTTTGGATAGTTTGCCGTCCACACATGCACAAAAGAGCCTTCCTCACGCCATTAGCCCACTCCCACGCTCAAGCAGGGGGTGAATGGATTTGTATTTATTGAAATGATATGGACAAAAGACACATTGTATGCTTGTGACTGCATGTCATTAGCTTCAGTAAGATTAGATTAATTGTAAAACAAATCCATTATATTCATATATTTTAAGGTAAACAGCAGAAATGTAGTTGTTTGTCTTTTTTTTTTTTTTTTTATCCTAATGTGCATTTGTGCAGAGTGTTAATTGTATTGAATTGACTTCCCTTGCATTTTGACAGATGATGTTAAATTCCAGGCAGGAAACACTTAAAATGTTGCATGACGAGCAGGAAACACTTAAGTCTCTTTCGACTTTGTTGTCGAAGGGCCTGTTTGATGTTTGCGTGTGGCCTCCGTCTGTCTCTGCATCCCAACTTTGCTGTTCGACCGCTAAAAAAAAAAAAAAAAAAAAAATCCCATTCTGGTACGAATGTACTATTGGAGGCCTATGACAAGCTTGAGTATTGTGATCAGCCTTGTGTTTATTGCAGTGTTTTCTTTGCTGACTTGCTTCCATTGACACGCAGTGACGAAGCTTAGCACAGCTCCTCTCACCGCTAAACACAACATAAAACCACATGGAAAGACATACAGATAATAAGCACCCTAGTTTGAATCATCTTAAATAGGAAAACTTGTGCAATACCGCCTTTTACCCAAAGACAATGTCGAAAAAAATACGGAATGTGTCTAAATATAACCATATGTTTGGATGCATGTTCCACAAATAAAACCCTCAGCTCGCAAACCCCGTTACTTTCCACACCATCCGCCCGCCCGCGTCTCGTCCGACTTGTGTGTGTTCAGCATATCTCCCAGAGCCAGCATCATGCGTTCATGTGTGTGCGCCCATTGTCTCTCTCGTCTGTCTGTCTGAGTTCCTGCGAGCACACATGCAAGCAAGGCGCCTTTGACAAAAGGAGGGGGAAAGAAAAAAAAAACCGCTCTTAAACAGAGTTTATCGTCTGTTAAAAGAAAACAGATGGATGGATGTTCCTGCAGCCAAGTGAGAGAGAAAAAATGTGGTGATGAATGATTGGAGGATTCACATGTTGCTAAAGAATATCCCAAAAGTGCAGTTGCAGTAGAGCAGTGGCGGTTTTCTGAAGAAATATTACTTGAAAGTCATCACTAGTCAAGGAACTTTTGTTTTAGTGAGATTAGATTCATAATTGTCAAGTTGATTTCTATTAGACCGTCTCGCTGTCTCTATCACTCACTCATGTTGTCTCTTTTAGGGACCTACCGGGCCTCCTGGACCACCAGGAACCGATGTAAGTCTATTAAAAAAAAGATGGAATCTGATCTCTCGCCCATAAATTAGCCAGAAGACCCGAGTCGTCGCCTTAATTCCCGATGGAGCCTGTTTAAGTTTTGCATTTGAATATGATACCCTGTGTTGAGGCCAGAGCCACGCATGCAATTTCCTGAACAGCAAATCCCACAGCCTTTCACCGTACAGTCCTCTCAGTGAAATGTCGACATTATGTTTTCCTTTTTCCCTCCACCTTTTTGTTGAAGTAACTTGAAAGGCCGCCCTGGCTCTCTTCAAACGTTATATAATGTTATTTAGAGGAGCGCGTTGCCATACAGTAACATGACTCCGCCCCTCTCCTCAGGAATGCGAAATTCTGGATATCATCATGAAGCTCTGCTGTGAGTTCGACTTTAACATTGTTACACACACAAACACACGCTCGTGTGCACACACACAAAAGCATTCTAACGTCTATTCAAGCGAATTTTTAATTGAACCCAAGAGAGTTAATATTACACGTTTTGTTTTCTTTGTAATTCACTCATCAACTTTCTTCTGGTTTGTGTGTTTTGCTATCTTTTTGGATCCTTCGCAGCTTGTTGCGGTAAGTGCTTGCTGAAACCAAAACCTGTTTCTTCTGTGACTTACCACATGGTTTGAGGATTCCTTTTTTTGTGTATGTGTGTCATCAGAGTGTAAATGTGCAGCTCTGGACTTGGCGTTCATTGTAGACAGCTCAGAGAGTATTGGTTCGACAAACTTTGCTCTTGCCAAGGACTTCATCATCACTGTTGTCGACAGATTGATTAAAGACCAGCAGGTCAAGGTAATGTCCTCCTTCTCTGTGCTGTTCAGTTCATGTTCATTGCGCTTCTCAATTCTTAATGGCGATCGGTTCATGTTGTCATGGAAAAAATTGCTTCCTCAGAGATGTTAGGGAATAAAACCACGAGGAAAAAAACAAAAAAAAAGAGGGGAGGGAAACACATACTGGCGTCTTGGGTTTTGAACTGGCTCTGATTTGACTCTCCAAAGACTCCCCTCTTCCTGTTTGGACGTAATTAGTCAGGAAGGGCTGGGAACACAGAAATGTGGACAGATGAAAACATAAACAGATAAACGCACGTTTTTCTCCCCAGTTTGCAGGTAACGAGTCCAGGGTAAGTGTTGTGCAGTACAGTGGCGCAAAAGCCCAAGAAGTCGTCCAACTGGGCAGCAACGTTGCTACCCTCACCGAGTTTAAACAGTGAGTTGTCCTACACGCGCACACATTTAAAACGCACGCACGCATTTAAAAAAAAAAAAAAAACATTTTTAACTTTTATGACAAAAGAAAAAGCCATAATACAAAGGTGAATCACTACACCAATGGATCTCATGCATCTCGTTTATAACATTCTTTCATACAAGTGTAAAAAAAAAAAAAAAAAAAAAAAAAAAAAAAAATTAACACTAATCATAAGTTTCATACAGTTAATTTAATATGTTAAAAACACTCCACTTTGACAGAACACTGGAGTTTATACACACACTCTACAAACCGTTGCGGCAAAAGTAACCCAATTATGGATCAACTTTATGGGTCAATTTGACCTATTTTTTTCTGTTGTTTTATACAAAATTAAATGACCCAATTTTTGATCCAAAGTTGGGTCAGATTAACCCAAGTAGAGGACCTGACCCAATTTTCTGGGTCATTTTGTAGAAATGACACAATTTTTTTGTATTCAAAATTGCGTCAAATTAACCCATACTGTAAAAACGATTGGGTCAAAATGGGACTGACCCAACATTTTGTTTTGCTCAATTAACCCAAAACAATGGGTCAAATAAATAACTCACAAATCAAATCAACAACAACCCAGAAAATTGGAGCAAATTGACCCACTGACCCACAACATTTTGGGTTGTTTTATAGAAAATGGCGCAAACTGACCCAAGTAGACAATATGAACTAATTTTCCGGTTTGTTTTAAACAAAATTACCTAGATTTTGACTCAAAGTTGGGTCAAATTTGTCATGTCTGGGGTCACGCCAGGGTTAAGTTTGAGTTCATGACCTGTTAAGTTGGGTTCATGACCGTGAGGTCAAGTGTCTGTTATGTACTGATGTAACAAGTCTCTGTTTTGAACTGATGTAACTAGCATCTAGTTTCAGCTGCTTTTAGGCTATGTGATGTTATGTGATGTCAAGGTCTATGTGATGTCAGGAATCTTTAATCCCTTTACCTGGTCAACAGCCAATCAGATAATTTCATGTCAGTCCTGTTACCCACGTGTCTAGGCACAACCAATCAGATCGATTCTTTGTCTATATAAGCATCCTAATAAGTGTGTGTCTGTCGGATTATTACTTCTGTTACCACTGTCCTCTGTGCAACTTTTTTTCTCGTCTAGTCAAGTTTGTTCCACGCCTCTTGATGTGAATAAATAGTTAAAATCTTATTTGTGTCTGCACTTTGGGATCCAACCTCCAGCTCATGACAAAATTGATCCAAATAGATTATCTGTCCATTTTTTATTAAAATTTTTTTTTACCCATATTTGGGTTCTTTTTTACCCGTTTTTAGGGTGAATTTTTACCCTTTTTCACAAATACAAGTAATGGGTCCAGTCCAACCTGTTTGGTTCATTTGTCTATAATTGTGAATGAAGTAGAATCTTTGATAACGTAATTATTGTTCTTATTGCCAAGACTGTCCTAATGTTGGCCACTGAACTAAGTGTAATGAAACAGTTCCATGTTCATTTGTGTGCAGGGCTGTGAAAGACCTCAACTGGTTGGCTGAGGCCACTTACACTGGCGAGGCCCTGAATTTCGCTCTGGAAAACACCATCAAGCTGATGAGGCAGGAGAACCGCGTCGTTCTCGTTCTCACCGACGGACGCTCCGATATTCTCAGGGATCCGGTTCCTCTCAACGTTCTCTGTGGGAAAAACATCAGGGTAAGAGACAGAGACTGAAGTACACCCATGCAGCTGGACATTCACCAGAGCAACGTATCTGTTGGCCTTCCAGGTGGGAGGTTTAGGGGTGAAGGACTACTCAGGCCGTCAGCCCAACCAGGAACAGCTTGGAGATCTGGTGTGTAAGAGTGATCCCAAACCAGGCTTTTCTTTCGTCCTGGACAACTTTGCCGAGCTTCTTGATGATAGTTTCTTGCAGAATCTCACATCCAGAATCTGCCAAGGTATTTTCATTGGAAAGCACATACATACACATAGAAGAAATGTAGTGTTCCTTGGTTTTGTTCTTCGTTCTAAGTAAACTGACCTCAAATGTGTTGTTTTCACGTCCAGATAAGAAGTGCCCAGACTACAAGTGCCCAAGTAAGTCTTTGTTATTAGCAATTGTACTAATTTTGCAATTTCTTTACATGTGAAACTATTGAGACAGTCACTGAAGGTGAGACTGAATGTCTCGAGTGACTAGCCACAAGTTGAGGGTGTAGTCCACCTTTTCACCCAAATTCAGCTGGGATAACATCCAGCACCCTGCGTCACTAAACAGGAAAGTTGGTGTAGGGATTGGATGAATCGCGGACATGTTGTCTCCAAAATCAAATGCTAAAGAAAGTATAAAGACATAAACATCCACGTTTTATACAACTTCTCAAATAGCATCCAGATGTTCCCCATTGTGGAAAAAGGGGCAGGGATGACTGAGCAATGTTTTTGTATTGTTGTTCAGTTCTGTGATATTGGTAACATGGTAATACCTTGACATCGATGCGACAATTATCTCAGACATTATCAACTGCAGGTAGTTTGACCCGCATTCAACCTTCAAAATGAATTCATTTGAAGAAAAACAGTAATAGAAATACTGTCTTACAGATGGAAAGATTTCCTTTTTAGTTTAAAATAATTTACTTTAAACTCCAATATCCCTCGACAATCACTGGCCATCAATAAAACTTGGAGTGCTTTTTCACTTTTGATAAAGCTATCCGTGTCATCTGTCTGACATGTCTGTTGTACTAGCTAGCTTGCGCGAGGGGTCTTTAACCTGCCACGCTGGAGCTACATGTGGCTCTTTAATCTCTCTCCTATGGCTCCCTGTGGATCGCTTAAAAAAAAAAAAAAAAATTATAATAACTTTTTTTTTTTTTTTTTTTTACATATTCTTTAAACAAATTGATTTAGATTTATTAAAAAATGAATAAAATTCAATGTTAAAAAAAAATGTCAGTCTAAATTTTTAAGGTGTCATAAAAAGATGGATGAAAGGTAGATGAAAAAGTTTTTAAAAATTACTTAAAAATGTACCACAGAATGCCCAAAAAGGAAGAGGAAAACAGAAAATTACCAGAAAATGTACATGAAACTGCAAAAAATGTCAGCAGAATTGAATATAAAAAGTCAGAAAAGAAAATATTCAAAAAATAACCATAAAGTGTCTAAAGAAGTAAGGCAGAAAATTACCATAAAATGTCTTTGGAATTTAAAAAAAAACAAAAAAACTATAAAATGTCAGCAAAAAAAAAGAAGAAGAAACCCTGAAAATTACCATAAAATGTCCACAAAATTGCCAAAAAAAAAAACGTAAAAAAATATATATAACAAAAAAGGTAGGAGAAAAATGTTCCCAAAAAAGGAAGAGAGGCAGGAAATTACCACATCCATAAAATTGCCAAGTGTGTCAAAAAATTGACAGAAAGGAGAAATCTAAAATGTATGAAAAATTAAATAAATAAAAAATAATCCAAGAACAGAAGACAAAAGGCAGAAGAAAATGAATGTCATCATGGATGCTGCTTTCATATTTGTCTACTGTGTTGCAGCTCTGATTAGCTCTTGGGCCCTCAGTACATTAGACTAACACGAGCATACTGTTTCCCTCTTCACAATGATCAAAATGTTTTGCGGCTCCAGACTGTTTTTTTTTTGCTATTTATTTGACCTAAAATAACTTTTGAGAGTAAAGGTTGCCGACCCTTGCGTTAAGCTAACCTAGTTTGCATGCTAGGACCACAACGCACGAAGTAGCGACAAAGGTACTTATATTGGTTTTACTGACTGATTTCTTAACAGTACGTTATAATACAACAAATCTGGCATTCGTATTGAAGGCCAAGTCACATCTCAATTTGAGTGACCGATTCGTATTGTCAGTTTGTTGGTTTATTAGTTTGTACATTAATTTGATGCATTGTGCGTTTTGCAGTCTCCTTCTCTCAAAGCCACGACATCCTGTTGATGATGGACAGCTCAGCAAGCGTGGGCCAGAAGAACTTTGACACGAGTAAGACCTTCGTGCACCGCTTGGCCGAGCGCTTCCTGAATGCTCAGAAGCAGAGGGGCGTTAACGTGAGAGTGGCTCTGGGCCAGTACAGCCGCAACGCCCGCATGGAGCAAGGCCTGACGACAAACATGACCCTGCTGTCCCACCACATCAACGAGATGGCCTTCCAGAACGACGGCACCAACGTGGTGGAGGCCATGGACTTTGCGATTAAGTCCCTGCCGAGCCGCGGCGACGCCACGGGAAACAAGAAGAAGGTGGTGCTGTTCTCGGACGGCAGGTCTCAGGCCGTCACCGAGGCCGTGCTGGAGAAGCGCGTGCGCGAGCTGGCCAACGCCGGGTTGGAGCTGTTCGTCATCGCGGTGGGCAGCCAAGTCAACGAGGTCAACCTGCGCACGCTGGTGAGCAGGGGACAGCGCGACGACATCAACTACGCTCAGCGCCACCTCTTCCGCGTGGCAGACTACCCCTCCCTGCTTCGCGGAGTCTTCCACCAAACCGTCTCCCGAAGAGTGTCCATGCCTTGAGTGCACGGCCCGGAAGAACAGGACCAACACTCTTTCCATTTTTAGTCCCATTATGAATAGTCAGTCTCATTTACCATACACTGTTGTTTTTTTTGTAAAGAATGTCACAAAGCAACTGATGATTGTTTTCAAAAGGAGCCTCATTTGACCATAACAGGAATGATAACTTAAACTTGGATTTTAGACTGAGGGAAATTCTTGCCTGTGAGGCCTTAACAGAATCATTTTACTCCCACTGAAGAAATTTGGTCTTGGTCCTTATCCAAATAAATTTGAGGCTACACCTGCTTGTCATTCACTCAAGGACGACAGTGTTTGTCATTTCAAAAGGAAGTTGTTACGTTGTTACAATACATGAACCAATCACAAGTTTGGACACATCTTCATGCTTTGGAAGAGTCGTATTTTTGAATGAACCAGTGAGAAAATGTGTCCAATCTTTTGATTGGTACTTCATGTGAACCAACCAGAATATGTGAAACATATTCCAAATCAATCTCTAAAAGTCTCATGATTCCTTATTGCTGTTAATTGAACACGCAAAGTGAACAAATTCTAAACTGAAACATGTTGCTGAGCAGACTAATGAACATGCCTTGAAATCTGTATTGGATTAACAAAAGCGGAAAACGGGATGTGACATCATGCGGCCTCTGAAGCGAAACCTAGCAGCGTTTCACCTGTGATTAACGACAACAGCTGGGCGCCACATGTGCCATCGTGCCTAAACAGCGATGTATGTGTGTCCGAATGTAAATGCATCTGTCGAGGTGCTTTCTTTCTTTCTACTTGTAGCCTTGGGTGATTGTTCCATAAACAATTCTGCCCAGCCCGCCAGTTCAAATGACAGAATGACGCAAACCTGCTGTATAATTTCTGTGCAGCTTGAGATGACTCTGTCAAACACACGCGTAAACACGCCTTCGTATTTCATTAGTGAGTTTGAAAAACATCTGTCATGGTTGAAGGCTGGAAAAGAAACTAGCCACCCACCTAGTCGAACCCTTGAAAAAGTGTCAGTTCCTCACCTTTCATGTTATTGCCAACGAGTGGCACAGAGTCACTGTACAGTTGTCATTACCTGTGGTGCTATTAGTCTGTGTATCAGCCTTTACCCATGTAAAGAAGATTATTCACTGAGGATAAACAACCTCAGCAATGTCGAAAGTGATTATTCAATAAAAGGTTGCTACACAAAAATGTCCGCTTACTCTTATTTACTCACACGCATACAAACAACTACTTTGTTGAGTGGAACATCCAAAGTCAAATGCCTCAAAAGTCATCTTCAAGACAAGAAAAAAAAAATGTGTGAACATACTTCAAAAGTCAAACAAGTTCAAAAGAAAAGTTTCATCATGTGTTGCGTCACACAAGACATTAGCAAATCTTGTGAGCGCATGTAAAACGATGGGGTTGGCCATTTTCTTTTTTGTTACCACAAAATGCCACCAGGCTTGGCTTGGCTAGTGTGATGACTATTAAAACCAGAAATGGAATTTGACGCAACGTAGGAAAGTGCTAGTCACTATGCTACTTTATATACTGTAATACATCATAACTTTATCATTGTTATTGCAGTAAATAGCAGCTACAGTTGTGATCAAAAGTTTACATACACTTGTAAAAGATAATCTCATGGCTCGCCATACTCCTGAACTTCCAGTTATTTCTAGAACTGATTTTTCTCTGATAGTCATTTGAACTGATGCTTTATTGTCACAAAAAAAAAAAAAAACATTCATGAAATTCTGTTCTTTCACGACTTTATTAGGGGTTAACGGAAAAAGAGAGCAAATCTCATGGGGCAAAAATATACATACAGCAATGCTAATTTTTGGTTGCATGTCTCTTGGCTATTTTCACTTCAATTAGATGCTTTTGGTAGCCATCAACAAGCTTCTGGTTGAATCTTTGACCACTCCTCCTGACAGAATTGGTGTAGTTCTGTTACATTTGTTGGCTGCTATCTTAGCATCGTCTGCATGTTCTCAATGGGGTTTAAGTCGGGACTTTGGGAAGGCCATTCTAAAACTTTAATACTAGCCTGATTTAGCAACTCCATTACCACTCTTGATGTTCAGTTGGGTCAGTGTGCTGTTGAACACCCAACTGTGCCCAAGACCCAACCTTTGAGCTGATAATTTTTTGGGGAGAAAAACATAAGTTCATCCTCCTTTTTCATTATCCGATTTGCTCTGTATAAAGCACCAGTTCTTTTGGCAGCAAAACAGAACCACAGCATAGTACTACCACCACCGTGCTTGATGGTAGGCAAATTGTGTTCTTGGGGTTTTCTCCAAACTTATTGCTGGACATTGTGGTCAAACGGCTCAATTTTTTGTCTGACCACAGAACTTTCCTCCAGAAAGTCTTACCTTTGTCTGTATGATTAGCAGCAAACGTCAGTCGAGCCTTAAGGTGCCGCTTTTCGGAGCAAGAGCTTCCTTCTTGCACGGCAGCCTCTCAGTCCATGCAAAAATATGCTTGACTGTAGACACTGACAGCTGTATTCCAGCATCTTCTAATTCTTGGCAAATCTTGGGACCTGCAGATACTTTGAAATGGCTCCAAGCAACTTTCGTGACTTGTTCAAGTCAATGATTTGCATTTTCAGATCAGTTTTGACACTGCTGAGCTCCTTTGACTGTCCATTGTTGCATTTATGGGCATTGGTATTCAATGAGCCCGATTTCAATGGCCTCAGAAAAGTCACAGTCACTCAAACACACACAAGAAGTTAAGAGTCAATGGTATGAAGCTCATTTCATTGACAAACTTTCTAAGTCACCAACATTGCTAATTCATGCTGCTGCATGTATATTTTTGCCCCAGTACGGTCACTTTTTCTGTTAACCAATAATAAAGTCATAAAAGAACCAAACTTTATGGATAGTTTTTTGTGACAAAAGTATCTGTTCCAATTTCTTTATTAGAGAAAAACTAGTGTTGTCAAAATAACTGGTAACTCAGGAGAGCCATGAGTTATTTACAAGTGTATGTAAACTTTTGGTCATAACTTCTAATTAGAACTAAATTCCTAAATTAGTAACATACAACAAATCACATTTTATGCACAATCTTACAATTCGAAGTACAGAAAATACCAGTGTAGAGTTTTAGAGCGAAGGGAAAGTCAACCCAAAACAAAACCAAAAAAAAAATTTCAGTTGACAGCAAGTGGCCCAAAAGAAAAAGGAGAGAGAGAGAGAGAGAGAGAGAGAGCAAGAGAGAGCAAGAGAGAGAGAGAGAGCAAGAGAGAGAGAGAGAGAGAGAGAGAGAGAGAGAGAGAGAGAGAGAGAGAGCGAGAGCGAGAGCGAGAGTGAGAGAGCGAGAGAGAGAGAAAATGCTGCTCCCTAAGATGTATAAGAACTGGCGGATTTGGCTGCTTAATTTATATTCCACAAACTCAATATTATACCCAAATGCAGCAAATGCACCCAAACAGTGAGGACGTCTGGTGCGCTCACAAAATGTTTAATCGACAAAAACATACAAAGAAAACTAGGCTCACTATCAAAAAAGTTTTAAAAAAAAAACAAAAAACAAAAAAAACACAAGACTACTAACCAGGATGAGGCACGAAAATAAACAAAATGATCCAACAAGAACTGAACAGAAACCAGGAACTCTCATGCAGGCAAAGCAACGACACAATTAGAAACACCTGGACACGACACATGTGGCTGAGGAAGCTGATTGGTTGACGCAGGGGTTGATAAACAGGTGGACACAAAACCACAACGAGAAAGACATGAACCACAAGAAAACAAGACAGAACATGAAGCAAAACTAAATACGAAACTAAACAAATACGGATCATGACATGTTTAGACTAGTGGGGCCGCATAGAACATATTATTGTCAAGAAACAGTTTGGGTTGATTTACCATTTATAACACATAAAAATTTTATTAAAATCATGTTTGAAAACAAAATGATTTTCTTGTTTACATTATTATAAAAACAAAAAAACATTTCCATAGAGGATTTGTTTAGTCAGCTCCTGAAACTTTCACTGAATTCTTTTTTCCTACTTTGCTTTTATCACATTCTCACCATTGTCTTTCAATGGAGATTTGAATCATTTAAAATGTGTAGGCTCATAATTTCTGTTTGCTGCACAATTGTCTGATGACCATTTAAGGGATTACAAAGTGAGGCTTAAGTAATCTGTGACTCCATTGAGGACAAGTGCTTTTGAAAAATGATGGCGAGAGAAGTGTTATGGGCAACTCTAAACAAATGTCGAGTCAACACCTGCCTGTGGACGTGCCCTTGAGCAACAGCCCGACTTAACGTCTGACTTCCTTGTTCAAGACTCAGAGATTTTTTTTTTTATTCTTCTGGAGGACAGCCTTCGAAGTCTATCAATTTTATCTTCATGGATACGCAAAATAGAAACCGTCTATTGATGTACAAATCTAAAAGCTCGACACGTGTTTTATATTAAAAGTTCACTCTTGGCCTACTGAACAATTCCAGTGGAACTGTCTCAGTGTGAGTGAGTTACGTTACAGACTTGATATTGAGCCACTGTTTTGATCGCTGCTGTGTCCGTGCGTTTGAGAGTGGGTGTGTGCGCGAGTTTAATGAGACTCATTTTAGTTTTCGATACAGATCCTGAGCACATAATCAGATCATTCAGAAGAGTGTGTGCGTGATGTTTCGGTGTGTTTGTGTGTAATGTTTGTGTATGGTGGACTGTTCCTTTGAAATTTGTCTTGGCCCACAGCGGTATTTTCTGAGACTGCACTTCCTCCTTCCTCCCGTTTTCAAAAGCTGCACGGAGGCCTTTCGGATTAGCGTCCGACCTCAGCACTACCCACTCTGCACAAGCTCCAATGCGAGTGACACAAGTTGAGCACATGGGCTTAACCGTGCGTAGTAACGACTCTCAGCTGCTTTGCCTCAACACAAACCACGCCTGGAGAAAGTGAGATGAGAGATTAGGAAGAGAAACACGGTAAAGAGGAGTATATGTTAGATTATCACAATTTATGACCTGCTTGGACTAAAAGTGAACCTTTTGCACACGGGTGTTGCACTGGAAAACATCTCAGCATCACAGCAACAACAAAAAAAGCTGTCATTGCAGCAGGAGAATATATGCATGTTTTGGTGCACATACATAATTTGTTGTGTTTCATATCGTGGAGCCTGTGTGCATACAGTATGAAGTGAGTTTGCAGTTCTGTGGAAAACGTCAAGTGAGACTGGAACTGTTTATGATTCTGGGACAGATTAGGCAGAAATCCCACCAGACTGAAAAGTCTTCTTGGTCCATGTGAAAGAAATTAAGAAGGGAAAAAATATTAAAGACAGAGAGCATTTGTGAGAACTAAGGAAGGAGTGAAGAGAGAGGCTGCTTTCCTCTTATTTGGGGGAGAGGGCCATTCCTGTTTTATGAGTCACAGTTTTAAGAGGGACCAGAACACCCCCTCCAACACTTTATTCCGCTATCCCATGCACATTGCTCCACTCCTCTTCTTCTCTTTTTAAGGAAAAACTTTTCCATGGCTAAGACAGAGATGAGATTCACTGCTGACCAGCTGGACTCCTCCTCTTTTTTTTTTTTTCTTCCTCACCCCCCTCCTCCATTTCCTTGGTAAAATGCTGCCAAATACCTTGCCTTCAATTAGATACGGACTCATGGTGTGCTCTGCTTTCCCATCATCGACATTTACAGATGTGAAATATTCCGATTCCCAAATTGAGAGCCGTTCGTATAGCTTGTGTACAGCTGGTGTTGTCTAATTGTCCATTCAATGTCCGGTTCACAATCACACTATAACTCACCAGTGACAAGTCCAGTGCGCAGTCTATGTTTCACTGTTCTGCTTGGATTCCTAGCTAAGTTCTGGAAAATAATACTTGCTGCAGACTGAATAAGTTTGAAAGCATCATAGGATCTAGCACCACCTCACTACAGTATTGAACTAGAGCAGGGGGGCCCAAGTTCGGTCCTCGAGAGCCCCTATCCAGCCTTTTTTCCATGTTTCTCGCCACTAACACACCTGATTCGTGATCAGGATCGTTATCAGGCTTCTGTCAAGCTTGCTGATTAGCTGTCATTAGATTCAGCTGTGCTGAATTAGGAAGACATGGAAAACAGGCTGGATAGGGGCTCTCGAGGACCGGACTTGGGCACCACTGAACTAGAGTCACACTTCACACGATATTATTATTATTTTTTTTAAATAATTATTATTTGTTATTATTATTTGTTTTATTTTTTATATTTTTCCCTACTACTCCTAAACTCAGTGCCGGTCCAAGCCTCCATGGGATCCACAGCAAAATTTGATTTTTGAGCCATTCATAACCTGTCATTCATCGAAATGAGCATCCGTTTTCATCATTGGCAGTGGCCATCTGTCAATCGCCAACCATCAGTCCGTCACCAAAATGGGACCTCCGTCATTGACGGATTGACGATTTCATTAACAGGTGAAAAACCCCTTCCGTCAATGCTAAGTTTGTCAATTTTTTGAAGTTTCCCGTCAATTGTGAACAAAATGAGCGTCCGTCATTGACAGATTGACGGAAGGTCCACCTCTGCCACCACCAATAATAGTTAATATTGATCATTCGTATGAACATATTTCATGTTCTACTCTTTCATTATGTACACTTGTAAAGCTTTATGTGAGACTTGTTGCATACTTCCCAGTGTTTTTCATGGTAAAAAAGGATGGATGGTATTTTCAAACGATATGCCAATCTTCAGTAGTTGATTGGAAATCCCTTTGCCTTAATCACTGCCTGGCATTGCCTGGGGGACTGGGAAACATGCATGGTGAGTTCTTCACAGTATTAAAAAAAATTTTAACACCCCGTTTCCGTGGGTTTTATGAGCTGGAAGCCCAAATAATGTAAAGATAAACAAATAAATATTTGAGTTGAAATCACTTAAATTGTGGGACCTGAATCTATAATCTCTGAAAGTTTGACTTTTTGAATGTAATTATGGAAATTATTCAAGTTTTCGAGGATATTCTCATTTTTTGAGAGCACCTGTAGGAGATGTTACAGGCCACCTTCATTGGTGTAGTGGTGTGGCCAAGACATGTCAAAAAACACAATCTCATCCACAGATATACAACTTTGTCAAACATGGCAACAAGTATGTAATGAGAATCTAAAGGTGGTGATGAAAGCTAATGTTAAATCCATGCCGACATTGCAGTTCTGCTTACTTTTTGTGACACCACAAAAGGAATCAGCAAAAAAAAAAAAAGATTTGAAGGTGGGAAACCCACCTATTTGTATTCAAACAAAAAAATGTTTCACAAACTCCCTTTATTTTTTTTAAATCCCTAAGCAAATCTGTAACTTTAAAATGTGATTTTATTTCAAATAATTTAGCCCTTTTTGTGATGCTAGTTTATACTGTGTGACAGTATGTAATGTAAGCTGCATCTACATCAAACATCAGTCTGCTCTGCCATGAGCAATGGTGCTTTCCCAAATATAGCCTCAGTGTTTAACAAACAACAGATATCTCCAACATTGAAGAATGCATCCATAATCTATGCTCACATGTTCATTAGACCCTAAGCACACGCATCTTCAGTCGTGGTCTTGTTAACAATCGTGAAAAGATATCATTAGTTGCAGTAGTTAAATTCTGGAATATGAACACTGGTCTAATTTAAAGAGATGCAAATAGAAGAGATGGTTCATATTGAAATGTGGTTGTAATATTTTGTAATAACTATACAGTAGCGAATTGGATTTCACCAAAATATTTGAAGCAATTCCAGGTATGATGCAGTACAATTTTACACAAAAGCATTCAGTAGTGTGACTTGTGCCAAAGTTGAAATCATGAGACCGATAAGACCATTTATGCAGAATGACACCGAAATGTAATGCTTTCTTGCTCGCCATATGTAGCACACTTTCATAAAGTTTCTTAGAAATCAATTACATCGTTTTTGTGTAATCCTGCTGACCAATGAGCCAATGGCGAGTAAATGTTGTGTTACTATAATGATCAGAGGCGGTTCTCTGACCCCTGCGTTTTGAGCTGGATAACACATTAGTGGCTACAAGCCACCGCGAGCCCCTTTAGAAATTCAAGCAAATTGGACAAAGTGACATGATAGAACATGTGCTGTTTGCAGCTGCTAGAGCGACGATAAAATGAAGAGGACATCGGGCTTGATGTGGGCACAATGTGAGGTGCCGAAGCATGTTAATCCTCTCACCCCTCCCAGTATGTCTCAGGAACATACAAACAAAGCAAATGAGCACGCACCTATACACGTAAAGACGGCGAGAAGGCTCAAGGACCGTCTGTCAGTGTTTACGCCGTGTATAAACTCCTCTAACTTCACCGAGTAATTGCAAACAGACACCAGCAAGGGTCCTTAGTGAATACAAGTAGGGAGCTTTTTAGTCTGCTTTTCATCCTGTTTAGCTTTCTCACCACATGTACTGTGATGAACCTCCTGGAAGTATTTTCAATAAGGGGACATGTCCTCTATTCCCGTCCTTTAGACTTTGACTACATGTTTCTGTGGATGTTACAAAATGCCTGTGGAGTCAATAGCATTTTTGAAGTGCATGTGACATGCATGCGCGTATGCGAGTGTGTGCATATGTTTGTGTGTCACCGACGGAAAAAGTATTTCTACGTTATGCTTAAGTAGAAGAACAGATACACGTGCAAAACGACTTGTAAAAGTAGAGGTACTGATTCAACTCCTTAAGGAAAAGTAAACAAGTACAGACAGTAAATTGCAGTTGGGAAGCTGATGGATGGTAGCAGACAACACATTCACCACGAATCATTCCTGAGGCCGACATCAAACAATTCTCCAAGTAATCACAAACTGACGACGACGAGTCTAAACACGGCATTGTGATTAATGTCGCATTTGTGGAGTAATAGGAATTAAGGAGCAAAATACACCTGTTTTTATCTATCTAAGGGGGCGGCCATTTTGTCACTTGCTGTTGAATGAAAATGACATCACAGTACCTCAGGGCATGTCACATGACAAAACCCAGAAAGTAGGTGAGGCGCGATTGGTCGTTGCCTGTGATGCCATTTTCAGTTAATAGCAAGTAACAAAATGGCTGTCCCCTGAGATGATTTTTTTTAAGTTGTGGATTTTGCTCCTTAATTTCTATTCAGCAAATGTGATATCAATCAGAATGCAGAAACATATTATTGTAAAGAACATTTTTTCACCCGACTTCCCCTCAACCATAGGGAATATTATCATTAATGCTTCCCTTTTTCTCCAGGTAGCTGCTATCCTTGTTTTCCCCCATCTTATTTGATCTCACTCAATCAAGTCAAGATCTTCACCCACAGTTGCCTTTACTGCTCTCTATTTACTTCTCTTTTTCATTGTGTCAACATCCGTAGAGGCTGTAAACAAAAACTCGCCTATTTTGGCAAAGTTGAGAGTAGAAAAGAACACATTTCTCTTTTCAAATAAAGGGAGTAAAAGTAAAATGTGGTCAGAAAAAGTAGCTAATAATACCTGGAAAAATCAACTGTAGATACAGTTAATTAACAAAGTTTGTTACATCCCACCACTGTCGTGTGTTGAGGGGTTAACACTCAGCTCAAGCTTTGGCACATTTCCTAACCAGTTACCACAGTGGCCAATGTTACAATGAGTCTGCCGTGCACGCGCGCACGCGCACTGTGGTTGCTACAGAACCACGGCGCCCCCAAGCGGACGTTTGCGAATCGCGTGCGCGTACGGGAGGAGGGATCAGTGCTTTCTGCTGGGGCTGGACCGGGACAGGAGAGCGAACGGACGGCTCTTCTGCGGAAAGTAAAGTCCAGGACTTTATTCCCCGTTTGTCCCCCCCTTTTTTTGTCTGTGTTCCACCTTTACGGAAATGAGGGAATAATCCACACTAGACCAACAGTGCACAAAGTTTTGAAGTTGGAAATATTTCGGGTAAGTGGTACTTTTTTAATGCACAACAACGTGCATTTCTGTTTCTACTTATCTGCCCTTTTCTTGTTTGATCTTTTCATTCTTGCTTTTAAATGATAAAGACGAAATGAGTTGTGACTCGGTCGTCTACAGCTACAGGCAGAACAAAAATTGATATGCAACTTCATTGAATTCCGCAAAGTCTTAAATGATTTGCCTTGTTCCTGTTATCGCTTCATATACGTTGACGTGGTTTTTAAGATTGAGATAAAAACGCGTCACTTTCCCGGTCAGGCAGCGGACAGAGTCGGGGCATCTGCAGGAGCGACTACTTCGCATCCTTTTACTTTTTGTCCACTAGGGGGAGACACGATTAGTCGTCCATGTGGAATTTTGACAAGGCCCAAAACGAGGCGTGAAGCGTGATTATCATTGTAAATAATATAGAATACTGTACTATGTATTCTAAATAGTATTTTGTTGACTGTTGAGTGTATTTTGGGGGGGGTTTCGAGGATTTTTTTTTTTTTTTTACCTGTTCAGGTGGTGAAATCTTTAATATCCTTAGCATCATACTTCTCAGGGTCAGGTTTCGAATCTTAACTTTGGCATTTCTATGTGGTGTTTGCACGCTCCCACCGGGTACCCAGCTTTCCCCCAACATACCAATAACATGCCTGTTAAGGTAATTCATGACTTTAAATTGTCCATAGTTGTGAATTGGAGTGTGAATGGTTGTTGACTGAATGTGCCCTTGCAACCATTCCAGGGTGTAGCCCTGCATCTCACCCGTGACCCAAATTAGGACAAGTGGGATGGATGGATGGATGGATGGATGGATGGATGGATGGATCTTGAGAAAAATAACATCACTAAATTGAAAGGACTGTCAGAGTATTTTATGTAGTAGAGATTTTTTACGTAATACACTACAGTATTTGCAACCCCAACCAGTGGATCAGTAGCGCTCATCAAATTCTGTAGGGTAAAACTGTTGAGATCAAGGTCCAGGGCCAGGGATGGGGTCTGATCCAGCGTACTGCATCACTCTATGCGACCTACTCAAACAAATGAAGTGACTGCAACTTGCAACTGCAATTGAATTGTTCGTTTCCCCTTTGACAGAAAATCTGAAGAAAATGTAAAAATTTTCTTCACTTCACTGTACAGATATTACAAACATTTCTTCTCACCAAAAATAGTTGTATACTGAAATATTTGCATGCCACATTTGTCCATGACATCAGATTTCAAATTCAACTTGTTGTTCATATTATGTACAGATCAATTGCAAGGGCAAATGTGTACAGTATGTTGTATTGATGTGATGTATAGGGATGCTATAATTGATAATAATTTTGCGACTCTGATTCCATCACTGATACTGTTTATCAGACCGATTCCTCATTGATTCTCTTATCGATTCTCAGAGCCTAAGGGATTACAGTAATACAACTGATACTGCATATATAATGTCATTACCATTATGTATATCATTAAAAATAGAATAATACAAAGGACGTTTCCGCATATTATAAGTATTCCCCACTTCGTCATATCATTTTTTGGGGGGGTTAAGTACAGCCAAAGTAAAGAGTGATTCTGCCTTGAAGTCATGTTAGAAAACCTCATAATACGGTACCCAAAGTACACTCATTGAATGTGGCGTCATCACCCATCTGCGACACGGTAAGATGAATCAATAAGTGGAATTGTCTGGCAAACAAGGAAAAAATTCTTAGAAATCTAATTACTGGAAACTCAAAAGCAACCGGTTTTCGATTCCCATCTCTAGGTAACAGGTGACTATTCAGTTGCATGGTTTTCAGTGTCATAATGTACTGTATAAAATGTCATCAATGGCAACATGGTGGCCTAGTGGTTCACGCATCTTCCTCACATTTAAGAGCTTCTGGGATTAGACCGTCTGTGTGAGGTTCATTGAACACTCCAATTTTTCCATATGTGAGCGTGAATGGTTGTTTAGATGTGCTCTAAACGACTGACCGGCGACCAGTCCAGGGTGTACACCACCTCACCCGTAACTCTAAAGTGCAAACATGTAACAGAAAATCAGTGGATTATTCAATATCATATTCAATGTGTTAACGTTACAAAGCTTTTTATGGGTTTGTTCTGCCACTGACGTTGCGCGCTTGACTCTGACTTGCTAGCTAGGCACAATTTTCTGTGTGCGTATGTGTATCATCAAAATACATTCTAATCAGTCTGCTATTTTAACATGTCATATTCTTGTTTAACAAGTTTCATTTTCTTGTCTCATGTGTGGGTGTGTCTTTTTGTTATACAACAGAACGGACAAGAAGATGGAGGGGTTAAAGGTCATAGCGCTGTGCCTTGTTTTTGGAGCACTGAGTAATGCCCAGGCACCCGAATGCAGCAGTAAGTGATTTTTTATGTAAACCTTCAACAGCATTTGCATGAAAAAACAGAAACCATATGTACTTTATTAGTCCCATAGCGAAAATCTGTCCTTTGCATCCAACCTACAACTTAATTTGGATCTTATCATCTTGATAACATCTGTGCCCTTCAATTTTTTGATACCTTCCAGAGAAGCGAGACTGCCCTATTGATGTGTACTTCACCATTGACACATCTGAGACCATCGCCCTGCAGGAGACTCCCCCTGGATCACTTGTGGAGAGCATTAAGGTTCGTTTTTCAATGGCAACTCTACTATAGAAAGTGACTCATTGTCTCCCACTGACATTTTTCCATGCAAAATACAGGAGATGTCCGATGGGCTCCCAAATGACACTGCTGTCAACTTGTGTATTGTGCTGCATCTTTGTATTATAGCTCTTCAGTGAGCAATTTGCAGATCGTCTGGAAGCGGCCGAAATTCGGGGGGCTGTACGCATCAACTGGAATATCGGTGGACTGCACTTCTCCCAGAGACAGCAAGTGTTCAGCCGCATCGGATCCAAGAGTGATTTCATCTCTGTAAGTTATACAGAATGTCATGCACTATCATGATAAACGTTCGACATTGTCATTTGCTTTGCATTTTCCATCCATCCCAATGGATCCTAATGGCGAGTCTTGCATACTTTGGCAAAAGCACTGATTGCTCACATTTCCTGCCCATATTAAAAACAAACATCTTTGAAGCCTTTGATCATCTAAAACCCCGGCGTCACCCATGCTGAAGTGAATAATCCAGCTGGTATTCATATAGTTACAGTATGCACAGCTGAATGCTATCAACATTGTGACACTATTTTTTTTAACCAAATGTCAAAAAACACTTTCAGGTTTACCTCATGCAGCCTATCTCCTGTGTCTGACCTGCTTGTCAAGATCAATGAAGGATATTGTACATCCAGGATTTCTGTTATTTTTCTCTGAAACAGGCTGCTCACTGCAATCCTTCAATGTTTATGGAGAAATCACTAACTGGTCGGTCCCTTTTTAAGCTAATATTGATCAGTCATCATATGCAGGAATAATACTCAGCACCAGTTTACTTACTGTTAGTTTTCACTGTGGCCGATAGTGACTGCCAAGTAAGTTTGTTTATGTCTGGGACAAATGTTAAAAAAAAAAAAAAAAAAAAAAAAAAAAACACAAACACACACATTCTAGTTCATTTGACTTAAAATCGTAGCAATGCAAAGCCCATTAAGTGAGTGAAAAGTGAAGATGACTTTTTGTTGTTTTTAAAAAGAGATTGACTACAGAAGAAATGAACGCACAATTAATCATTCGTTTATTTGGGGATTTTAAACAAAATATTTAATAGAATGGGAGATCTCTAATATTATGCACTCCTATTTTGACATAGGTGTTCTTTTGAGCAGATGTGAGGAGATGCTAGTTTGAGCCATTTTGTGCAACTGTATGTAGGGCACCAAGTTGACCGCTAGGTGTCACCATTGTGTCTGTTCTGTTCACCAGTCTGGCAGTAGGCTATTCATTAGTTTGCAGGGGTCACTAGTCATTTGACAAATGAGTTAAGCAGCAAAATCCAGCCATTTTTATCCATGTTGTCACTTGCTGTCACCTGAAAATAACATCACAGTTGCTCAGGGAACAAACAATCATGGCTCAACTTCAGAGGCGAATTGTTATTGGTTGTTACGTCTGTTGCGGGAGTGATCGGATCCCAAAGCGGACAGAAGACGAGCAGGAAAGTAGTTGCAAAAATTTAATAACAAAAGGAGCACTATGAGTTCGTGAGGAAATAACGCAAAACAAAGTACAAATAAAATGGAACATAAAGGAGTGCCTAAGGCAATAACAACTACCTAACAAAAGGTACAACAAAATATAACTAACAGAGCGGCTGGGCGGAGTCCCAGCTGAAGGATGTCGTAGGATACAAAAACACTACAATACTAGTGGTTACCTAACAAAAGGCAAAAACGCACATGAAATTGTCTCAGGAGTAGGATAGTCAGGACTCGGAACAAGGACAAGACGAGAATAATCCGACTCCGTCCTTCAGCTTCTGCAGCACCTAAATACTGGACTAATTGGTGATGACTCCCAGGTGTGCAGCTGGGGACTCCGCCCACCCAGTAGAATACCAGCAGCTGTGAGGCAAAAAGGAAAACACGTGACCCAGCAGCCTGGCATGAAACACAAACATGACAACGTCACCTGAGGAGTTGAATGTAGCATAATCTACAGGATAATTGATTGAAAATAATATTTCCGTAATATTTTTGATCAGCAAGGTGGCATCAGGCTCAAATTTGGCCTGATTATTGGTATATGTGTGTACCCCACTTAACCCACCGTTTTCATTCAAAACCCTTAAAACCATTTCTTTCAAAAACAATTTTAGTGTTGGGCATAAAACAGCAAACACTGTCAAGAGTATTTGAAACACTACATGTTGGTAGTTGCTAACAAGACGTTCCACTGTTTCCAGGGTGTCAGGGGAATTCGTTACCTCGGAAGGGGCACCTACACGGACTGCGCCCTCACCAACATGACCATGGAAATGCTGCGCTCGCCTTCATACCCCAACGCCCTGAGATTTGCCGTGGTCATCACCGATGGCCATGTGACTGGAAACCCCTGTGGGGGTATCAAAGTGGCAGCGGAAAGGGCGCGTGATGAGGGCATCCGCATTTTTGTGGTGGCGGCATCCAAGAATATTGATGAGACTGGACTGAGGGAGATTGCCAACGCTCCAGCGACCGTCTACAGGAGGGACTTCATGGCTGTTGATCTGAGCTCTGGAAGGGCTGTCATCCAGACGGACACCATTGACCGTATCATTAAGACCATGGTGACTAAAACACTCCAAATGGTGGCACACATGGACGCAACTGAAAGCCCGAACCTGCTAACACTTCTTCTGTCTTTTTTTCTTTTTATTTTCTTTTTTCTTTACAGAAACATCAATCATTTGTGGAGGTAAGACAAAAAGGATCAAGACTTTCTGGAATACAGCCACTGATTTTTCACTTCATCTCCTACAGTGCTACAAAGTGGCTTGCCTTGAGACACCAGGGCCACCAGGTCCAAAAGGCCACAGAGGACAGAAAGTGAGATTTGTTTGTTGTTTTGTTGTACAACTTCTCTGCTTTCATCCTCATCTGGAACTGAGCCTCCCTTTTCTTTGTAGGGTGCTAAAGGAGACAACGGCGATCCAGGTCCAAAAGGTCAGAGAGGTCGTCCAGGTGACCCAGGTATTGAAGGGCCCATCGGTCAGCCTGGTATTAAAGTAAGACCAATCTTCCACGAGCATTTACAGCTTGAGAATGTGAATTTTGCTGCATCTCTGAATTTCTCTTTTTCTTTTTACATCTGTAAAGGGAGAGCCCGGACTTAAAGGCGAGAAGGTGAGGCTTTCGTATTAACCGGTAACAAACTGGTCAGCAAAAAGTGATGATGTCGAGTTGACCATGAATGACTTGTTTGTCTACAGGGAGAGCTGGGAGCTCAAGGGAAAAAGGTACATCTTCCATCTTTCTTCTTCTACTCCTTCTTCTAATTGTTCTTCTTCTTCTTCTAATTCTTCTTCCTCTTCTTCTTCCAAGATTCTTATAAAGATGAATTTTCACCCAGTCATTCTGGGATGTGATCATTTATTTTCTTAATCGTATCATCTTCTCGTCTTCAGGGTGTAGCCGGAATTGCAGGACGCAATGGGACAGATGGACAGAAGGTAAGAATAATATGATACCTTTTGATTTTCAGTACCAAATGGAACAGTGACAATTTGCAGCAGTTTAACCAAAGAACCTTTAATTACTGCGTTTGACGTTCCATTTGTGATTTTCTTCACTTTTCTTGCAGGGTAAAATTGGACGGATAGGCGCTCCTGGCTGCAAAGGAGACCCAGGAGACAGAGTATGACGGCATTACCAGTGGATCTTTCAATAGGTGTGTTCTGGCCTTGTGAAAAATATCTTTGATGCTTGCAGGGTTCAGATGGTCACCCAGGAGATGTCGGTGAACATGGTCTTCCTGGAAGTGTTGGAGATAAGGTACGGGAATTAAACTCTGGTGAAATCAAGGAACATCCGCAGCAACACCTGTAATTATGTGACTGTATAGGGAGATCCCGGACGTCCTGGAAGATCTGGTCCTCTTGGCATTTCTGGTGAAGCTGGACCAAAGGTAATGAGGATGATAAAGACTTGTGTCAATGACCACAACCTTGAACTACATGGAGTGACGGAGAACAACTATGGCACGTTGTTCACAGGGAGAAAGGGGAAGTCCTGGATCGCCTGGCTTGCCTGGACTGAAAGGATCTGCTGTAAGACTCCCAAATATTACCAAGAAATGTCTGAAACTTTCACGTTTACTCATCTGTGCGTTGTTTTTTAGGGCACCCCAGGACTTGGTGGAGCGAGAGGAGAGCCTGTAAGCGCAAGCAATTCTCTAGTTGGGATTTTGTTCTCTCTGTTTTTGAGTTGGTTAGGAGTGTACACTGGTTTTCTTTTATAGGGAAGGCGAGGAGATTATGGACCTAAGGGTTCTCAAGGACCGGATGGAGTCAGGGGGGACAAGGTATGACTTTAGTATGTTTTCACAACATCACCCTTAAAGTCTATTTTAATTAAACTCAAGTTCATTTCCCTCCTTGGTGCAGTTCATTTGCTCAGACGTAAACAATAATTCATCTCCCATGTCAAAAATCCCCAATAACTCTGGCACAGTCCAGATGTGGTGAGAAAGATCCAAACTCAATCCAATCCTAGCGTTGACAGAAAGATAATCTTGTTTTCATCAGGTGTGGGAGGAGCATTTCTTGACAAAGTTATCCATCCATCCATCCATTTTCATGAACGCTTATTCCTCACAAGGGTCGCGGGCAGGGCCGGCGCTAGCCATTTTGGTGCCCTAAGCATAAATGTTTTGTGGTGCCCCCCCAAACACTCCGTCCGCACACCCCATCACCCTTCCCCTGGTAGAAATGAACAATATCTGAGTATTTGTCAGTTTTGCTTTATTAAACAAAATAACTTGTAAGTAGGGCTGGGTTTGAAATATCGCTATATCGCTATCATATCGATACACCTTTTCATATCCCAATATCGATACATAAAACCATGTATCAATATATCGACCCCCCCATTTTTGTCAATTTATTTACACAGCCTGTGCTGTGGTTGTAATTTATTTAAATTATTATTTATTGTTTTTATAAGGCCATGTTAAATGAAACAGATTAATGTAACTGCAATGGATTCAATTCCTAATGTAAATATTCATATTCTTACTAATGCATTAAATTAGAGCAAGAAGTTTCTACTCTTTGCAGCATTGGTACTTTTGACTGTCTAAAATATGTGCTGCATAAATTTCTCAACTGAATCGAAAATCGTTGTGAATCATGAATTGAATCGGGCCCTTGTGAATCGAATTAAATCGATTCTGGAAATCTGAATCGATACTCAGCCCTACTTCTAAGTGTCAATATTGAAGTTTTAAAAATGTTCACAAAAATAAGTGATAAATAATAAGTCTTTATAAAACTAACAATGACACCAAATACTCAAATAAATAAAGCTAAATGAATTAAAATAAAACTCAATGCCACTACTATTAACAAATAAACATCTGGAAATAAACAAAGTGCAAGCAAGTTAGTAGAGGCCCTACAGAGGCACATGTCTACATTTCTGGGCTGCAAAATTGGCTATCATATGACAGCTTTTGTGCAATTTCCGCATTTATGTTAGGGTATGAAATGCTCCTTGAACATATTGAAGCATTGATCCTGTATTCAGAAATACAAGACAATATTCAGGGATTCTACAATGAAATATGGTTTTGAACCAACCATGGTACAAACATTTTCTAAATTGATTAGGATTATGGTATTGTGCAGGCCTATATTTAAAACACAGGTACATGAAAATTTTAATAATCTACCTTTTTAGAGAAGGACTGATAGGGCACTATGTAAAAATTCTGGACATAATGTTAAAACTATGAATATGAAATGAGGAAATCTTCTTAGCCTTAAGATGATTATTATTATTATTTTCAAATTACACTTTTACCAGTACATGCCGCTCTTGGCCGTTCCATATGAAATAATATTGTCTCGTCACATTCCATTTAACATACCATATAATGAACGTGCTGGTCACAACCATTCCACTGCGGCGGTTTGGAGTGTTTTTTTTTTTTTTTTTTGCTAACTGTGGTCATGTAAACGTAGCTGCTACAAAATAAACAAATTGTCATTGTCATACCTGCAAGTGACGCGCGAGCATCATCTCATTGTTTTTTCTTTTCCGCCGATTGAAGCATAAAGTATACCCCACCCCCCTCCCCTTTTCCCTAGTAGTTTGCTCCGTTGGAGCAAAAGTGCACCCCGCTACCCTCCCCCTTTCCCTAGTAGGAACAAACTACTAGGGGAGGGGGGGCACCAACGTAGACCAGTGATACCGCTCGTCGAGTAAATAATGCTACGTTATTTTTTGTATTTATTAACATGCTTTACAAGCTTTTATTTTAAATATTAGACACTGATATTATAATTACTAATATGATTATTTTTACGGGCTTGATTTGTTTTTTGGTGCCCCCTTAGGCAGTTGGTGCCCTACGCGCAGTGCGTGATAAGCGTATGCGGAGCGCCGTGTCTGGTCGCGGGGACAGTTATAAACAAAGACAATTACTCTTCATGTTGTTAAATTATTAACACTTTTGACTTGGTTTGTGGTAACGCACTTTGGTTTGCTTGGATTATTATTTTTTTTATTCACTGTGAAAGTGTTTCATAATTTTGTAATGTTATTATTCCACCGTTAATGTATTGTTCTTTTTATTTAGGGTGAAATGGGATCAGAGGGCTTGAGGGGCCTTCCAGGTGAATCAGGAAACAAAGGTGCAAAGGTGAGAGGACATTCCTAAAATGTTTTAAAGGGGAGGTCAAAACCCCCAAATTTTCTTGACAGGAAGTTCTATGCAGCCTCGTTAATCTAAACACAGTATTCTGATTAACATTACATTTGTGGAATTGTGAATTCAGCAGCAAAATCCATCCATGTGTATTCATCTTAGGGGGCGGCCATTTTGCCACTTGATGTCGACTGAAAACGACGTCACAGTTTCTCAGGCCTCAGGTAACGACCGATCACGACTCACTATTTTCTGAAGCTGAGCCGTGATTGGTTGTCCTGAGTAACTGTGATGTCATTTTCAGTAGACAGCAAGTAGCAAAATGGCCGCCCCCTGAGATGGATAAAAACGGGTGGATTTTGCTGCTTTATTTATCTTCTACAAATGCAATGTTAATCAGACGGACGTGTTTAGATTAGTGGGGGCGCATACAACATATTGTTCTAAAGACAATTTGGGGGTTGACTTCCCCTTTAAATGGGAGCAATACCCTTAAATTATTCAATGCATTTGACCCGTTATCTGATCCAAACAGGGGGACAATGGTCTTCCAGGCCCCAGAGGACCACCAGGTGCACCAGGAGAGGCGGGACGAAATGTAAGTCAAATGACTTATTTGGGATAATCACCAAAAGCGGTTCTTTTGTACAAAAACTCTAATCGTAGGGTACACGAGGCGACCCTGGTGATGCTGGACCAAGAGGGGATCCAGGTCAAGTTGGACCAAAGGTGGATGTCTCTCTCTCTTCATCTCATATGATGTCACACGATGAGTGTTTTAATTGTTTCTTTCACATCAATTCAGGGAGATCCTGGAAGACCTGGCTTCAGCTATCCCGGACCAAGAGGACCATCGGTACCAAAAACTGGCACAGGTTTATACACGTGTGAGCTGTAGCACAACATTTCACTGCTTTCCTGTAGGGTGAGAGAGGCGAGAAGGGAAATCGTGGACCTCGTGGCAGCAGAGGAGACTGCGGAGCCAAGGGTGATCCCGGAAATAAAGGGACCCCAGGAGAGGCAGTAAGTATCTGTTGATGGTTGTGTGAAGTCTTCAGATCGTGCAGGTGCTCTTAGTAACTTGTTTTTCAAAAGGGTGAACCAGGACATCAGGGTGAGCCTGGACCAAGAGGACCTAGAGGAGACATTGGGCGTGATGTAAGTAAACAAAAACGGCATAATTTAGAGGCCCCATCTGATTACGATGGCTGGGTAAGAGATATGAAATATGGACTATATTCAAGTCATCATTTTTTCTTCAGGGAGATTCTGGTCCTGAGGGAGACCCTGGCCTCACTGTAAGACTGTTTTGATCACATCTATTCAAATGTGTATGACATGATATATACAGTAATGATCATTTCTTCCTGCAGGAATGTGATGTCATGAATTACATCAGGGAAACATGCGGCTGCTGTGGTGAGCCTCCAGTGCCATCTATGATCTCATTAGGATCATCTGACGGAATGTCACATCCTTACAGTCTGCCTTTCGGTTTGCAGATTGTGAAAAACGATGTGGCGCGCTGGACATTGTGTTTGTGATTGACAGCTCCGAGTCAGTTGGCCTGACCAACTTCACTTTGGAGAAAAACTTTGTCATCAACACCATCAACCGATTGGGATCCCTTGCCAAGGACCCCCAGTCAGAAACAGGTACTCCTTTGTCAAGTCGAGCTTCAGATATGCCCCACAACATGTCTCTCAACTTGATTTTGTTTCCAGGCACAAGAGTGGGAGTGGTTCAGTACAGTCACAGTGGAACTTTCCAGGCCATCCGGCTGGACGACCCCAAAATTGAGTCACTCTCCTCTTTCAAGGTCTCAGTTGTTGGATCGGAACATTTTCCTGTTGCTCAGTTTAATTCTGAGCATTATATAGATTGCATTTATATGTTAGGATTGAGGTAGGTCATAGTCAGTGTTTTGTTGCTCATTACCTGGCCAAGTAACGCAAGTGTAAAATGAAGTTTACTATTGTACTGAGTAGTCAGAACAGATTATATTTGATTTGGTGACTACGTTGCTGCTATAGCAAATATTCAATTTCCAGTTCGATGGGCAACAACGAGGGTTGGGGAATCCAGGTCCGGAGAGAACAAACCCTGAAACAGTTTGACTTTAGCCACAGGTGCTTCTATGAGCTCGTTTACCTGCCGGTTAAGTAGAAGCACCTGTGGCTAAAGCCAGTCTGTGTCAGGTGGACCTGGATTCCCCAACGCTGGCAACAACCTTAAAAAAACACACAAAAAATACAACTAAACACATTTGTGGAGTTAATGAGGAAGTCAACCCAAAGATAACCTTTACAACAGAGGCGCCCAAGTCCGGTCCTCGAGAGCCCCTATCCAGTCTGTTTACCATGTCTCTCTCCTCCAACACAGCTGAATAAAATCAAGCTCATCGGCTCAAGCTTTGCAGAAGCCAGGTAACGACCCTGACCATGAATCAGGTGTGTTGGTGGAGAGAAACATGGAAAACAGGCTGGATAGGGGCTCTTGAGGACTGGACTTGGGCACCCCTGGTTTACAATATGTACCCCCACCGGTCTAAGCACAGCATTCTGATTAATATTGTGTTTGTGCAATATGAATTGAGCAGCAAAATCCCCCTGTTTTTATCCATCTCAGAGGGAGGCAGTTTTGGCACATGCTGCCAACTGAAAATGATGACATTGTAGTTGCTCAGGAAACGACCAAACATTTGACTGGTTTTCTGAAGTTGAGTCGTGATTGGTTGTTACCTGAACACTGAGCAACTGTGATGTCATTTTCAGTCGACAGCAAGTGACAAAATGGCCGCCCCAAGATGGATTAAAAAAAAAAAAAAAACGGGTGGATTTTGCTGCTTCACTTATATTCCACAAATGCAATATTAAACAGAATACCGTGGTTAGACTAGAAGGGTTGCGCAGAACATAGTATTTTAAATTGATTTTTTTGGTTGACTCCCTCCTTTAGACATAGTTATTGAGCAGAGGTCTCACATGATGTCACCTATGTACTTTGATTTTACAAAGACAGAACTTAAAAAAAACAAAACATTTAGTAGGACTACAAACTATAGCGGTTTTACTATTTTGTTTGTAAACGGTGTCAACTATCATTAATTATAAAGTGTCACTTTGACTGCATTGTCACTAAAATACAAAAATAATTCTAGTTTAACGTTAAATTAATAACCTGTCTGTGCTATGTAAACACTTGTTGGTTGTCTCCACATTCAGGATGCAGTGAAACGCATGGAGTGGATCGCTGGAGGGACATGGACTCCATCTGCTCTGAAGTACGCCTACGACAATCTCATCAGGGACAGCCGTAGAGCCAAAGCCAACGTCACCGTGGTGGTTATCACCGACGGACGCTTCGACCCCAGAGATGATGATTCGTTGCTCACCTACCTGTGCAGGTGCCTAACGCTGCCTGCTGATGTTTGAAGTTTCCACATCAGCATTTATGTAAAAGCAAAAATTGAGCTTGTGCTTTATTGGGGTGTCCATGTGCGTGTATGCAGTGATCCCAGTGTCGATGTGAGTGCCATCGGTATTGGAGACATGTTCGACCAGATTGAGGAGAATGAAATTCTGAAGAGTATAGCCTGCCAGAGGGACGGAAGGGTGCTGGGCATGAGGCGCTTTGCCGACCTGGTGGCTGAGGAGTTCATTGACAAGATTGAGACAGTCCTCTGCCCGGGTACATGGACATAAACAGGACACAATACGTTTTAAAGTAGATCCTCGCTAATTCTGTGTGTCTTTGATTCAGATCCTGTTATTATATGCCCCGACCTGCCATGTAAGACAGGTAAGCTTTTTGATCATTTCTAAAAAATGGATACAGTATATGGCATTTGTCAGAGTTTAGTACTTGCATTACAGCATGCGTCCATCTTTGTGCTTCGTTGTCTGTGGTTGAATTGATACCACATGAACCAGTACCACAAATTACATTTAACAGTCTTTGTGTGTGTGTGTTGTATGAAACATACAAACTGACAACATTGTGTCAAGAGAAAATTGTAATGTGCTTCTGGTTAACCATGTTGTCAATGCAATTATCCCATGTCTGCTAAATTTTTGTTGTACTAGTAATGTGGTCTGAGATCAACCATCTTAAAAAAAAAAAAAAAAAAAAAGCCTAGACGATGTTGTTACTATCATGTTTTCAGTATTTTAACTGTAAAAACAAGGGTTCCCAAACTTTGTTTCTTCAGGTTCCAAACAAACAAAGCATTTCATGTTTTGTACAAACAATAATATGCTAATGGATGTACATTTAAAGAGGAAGTCAACCCCAAAATTTTCCTAAATTTACCCCAAATGTTCGATGCTGCCCAACTAGTCTAGACATGAAATTCGGATTAATATTGTGTTTGTGAAATATGAATTAAGCAGCAAAATCCCACTCTTTTTATCCATCTGAGAGGGTGGCCATTTTGCAATTTGCTGTCAACCGAGAATGTCATCAAACTTGCTCAGTGCTTAGGTAACAACCAATCACAGCTCTGCGTCAGAAAACAGGTAAACCATGATTGGTCGTTACATGAGCAACTACGGTGTCATTTTGAGTCGACAGCATGATAAAAACAGGTGGATTTTGCAGGTTAACTCGTATTCCACAGACGCAATATTGACCAGAATGCCGTGTTTAAACGATTGGGGGCACATACAACATAATAGTGTAATGAAATATTTTGGGTTGACTTCCACTTTAATTAAACTAATAAGGAAAATAACAGAAAAGAAACACACAATTCAAGTCATTTGAATGACTTGACGGACTTAAGACAAAACATTCAATTGCCTCATGAAATTTAACCTTCGTTGAACGTCAATGACCCAGAATAACGTTTGTTTGAAAGTGAGCGCGCATAATGAAACGCAGTGCACCTTCAGCATCTTCTTTTCTGCGTCGTGTTCGTGGGACTCCGCCCACAATGTTATTCCGCCCCCTTGTTGCAGGAGGGCGCTTCACTTCAAGGCAAAGCCCTCCCGCATGGTGGCCTCTGGCCGAGGAAGGCACCCCCTCACTGGTCCCTACCTCTTTGGAGGGTGTCGCCGGCCTTCTGAATCAACTGGGCAAGGAACAATATGGTGTTGGCGTGGCAACCATGGCATACACAGCCCAACGAGCAAAACTGGCCAAGGGGACAGACAGGCAGCAGTGGACCCAGCTGTTCATCGACTCCTTCAAATATGTCTATGGAGACATAATGGGAGACCCTGAGAAAGCTATAGGGCTCTGCTAATGCTAATATGCTAACCCTGCTACCTCGTGAATATGCTTAAGGCTGTACTGAGAGATCTTAACAACACTGCACCTTTTAATCCAGATACGTGCAATATACATATGTGGTCTAATGTGAGACAATCGCATGACTTTTTGCTGGTCGAGCTTGCCAAGAGCAAAACAAAGAATTCTTTCTTTCTGAAGTACTTAACCTGGGACTGTGTCCAGGGAACTTAAATTGTGACGCATAATGGATGTCATCCATTTGTTGGAAGAAATTTCTATAGAGCCATTCATACTTCTCCTGTAGAAGGTGGCTTTATGATGAAGCCGTATTTCCATTGTGAATCACTGGCTTGCGGAAATCCTCAAGTGACTTCATCTTATTTGGCGTTTTGCACACATCCATGGTTACAAGTCACAACCTTTAATTTTGTCTTTTGCTCTGTGAATGATTCGTACTGATCTACCACAAGGGCACATTACACACTATATTGTGTATGAACCAGAAGATGTATGGTGTTGTTTTGATTATTTAATTTGGGATGTAATTATAGTGGCTTAATCTTTTGAAGAGAGTTAAAACCATCTATGTTTTTTATATGTGCATGTTTTGTTTTTGTTTTTTTTGTTTTTTGGCATGTGGCTTGGCTTGTAGTTGAATCACAAATAATTGATGACAGGCTTTCATCAGAGCTCTTTTTCTCATATTAGCTCAGTGACTGCAACTTGCAAATGTGAATTTTGGATGGGACTGGATGCATTTATTATGTTATTATTGTGTCAAAATAAATTGGTATATAAAGCATATACAGTGGTTTCCTGATATGTACTTTACACCAACTGCAATCATGTGCCGACCAGATATGTTATCTAAAGTTGAAGACATAATGTTTTTGTTTGTATGTGCGTGTGTGTTCCAGAGCCTGCTGTGGCCAGCTGTGTGCAGCGGCCAGTGGATGTGGTGTTCCTGTTGGACGGTTCTGAGAGGATGGGACTGGAGAACCACCGGCGGGCCAAGGAATTTATTGAAAACGTGGCCCGTCGCCTCACCCTCGCCAACGGCCAGTCAGATGAGAGGAACGCCCGTTTAGCCTTGGTGCAGTACGGCAGCCCGACAGAACAGCGCGTAGAGTTCCCACTCACACACAATCTGACGGTGATCTCTGATTCGCTGGCGCGAGTGACCTACATGGACTCTTCCTCGGCTCTGGGCAACGCAATCATCCACGCTGTCAACAATGTGGTTTATCGATCAGGTCCACAGGTAAACAGAACACACACTCGGGCAGGCGTTGAACGATGCACCTCATGTCTCGGCACTAACCTCTGAGAATATTTGTTGCTTACCTCATGACAATGACTCAAGTCCAGATTGCTAACAAATTGCCAGGTTACACCCTTTAACCCACCAGACCACATAATTCCATGTTAACCCAACCCAAATGTGCAACTCATCGTGGCCTAAACAAGGTCATCCCGCTCGGGTTGGATATCATCCTGAACAGTAATATTTGGACTTCACTCATTTTGGTGTGAAATAAAAGCCAGTGATTCATTATGAATAATACAATGCTAATGTTAACTGTCAAAATGAATGTACAAAAAAAAAAGTACCCCCTCCTCGCTCTTCCACCTCTCTCTTGTGACATACGCATACTCATTGTTGACAACGAAATGCTCTAAGCGGCCATGCTGTCAAGTCTGACTTTTTTTTTTTTAATCAATTTTTTTTCCTGACCTCGTCTTGTCTTGTCTTTTTTCTGTCTTGTTTTGCTCCGTGGTAGATAAAAACTCAAGGCTGACAATATATATTATTATTTAAATTAAGTGTTTGATTTGTTTCATTAATTTAGCTTTTTTTGTGCTGAAATTGTTTTGTTAAAATATTTTGTTAATTTGGTCTCATTAAATAACTTGTTGAGTAATTAATTAATGAAAATTAATATGATTGAAAATGAGAAAAAAAATTGATATTATAAAAAAACATTTTTCACATCACCCAACCACTAATCTTTGAATGACTTGAAAATCAAAAGTGATGTCCGTGATGATTGGTAGTACCTCATGTTGACATGGAGGTATAGAATCAACAGTTAATGCACACATTGATGACATCAGACACCATCAGGACTAACGAGGGATTCAGTATATTGCTCATTCTTCATTAGGGCCAGGACTCAAATTCATAACCTTCACATTGAGAGACAACCTCTCTAACAACTAGAGATAGACCGATATGGTTTTATCAAGGCCGATACCGATACAGATTATTAGTAGTCAAGGAGGCCAATAACCGATATTTCATGCCGATATTCATTTGCAGTAAAATAGAAAAAAAATAAAATAAAATAAAAAATATATTAACACATTTGTTTAAAAAATATATAACAATTTCAGGGAGCTTCCAGGGTCGTTAGCATGTGTTGGGCTAAATTAAAAATATATAAATAAAAATGTAAAAAGCAAGTAAATAGATCCCTAAAGATTTCTACTGTAAAAAAATAAAAATAAAAAATAAAAAAATATATATATATATATATATATATATATATATATATATATATATATATATATATATATATATATATATATATATATATATATATTTTTTTTTTTAAATAAAATTTCAACAAAATTTCTTGATTTATTTATTTTATTTTTTCTTAAATTAAAACATGTGGGAAGTTCCTATTTTTTTATAAAGTGGAAATTTAAATAGATCTGTAAAGGAAAAGTTCCCTGCATCTCACTGAGTGACAAATGCATGCGAATGTAGCTCATTTGGGGTTTTTATTCGGGTTCGTAAAACGTTTCAAAAGATCTTTGCAGTGAAAAATTGTCTGAATATGTTCCAAATGTGTTTACAAGTAAAAACTGTCTGTGAACATCTTACAATTCCTGATGAAAACCCCAAATTCGCTACGTTTGCTCAGTGAGACACCAGCTTTATTGGCCTTCAGATTAAAAAACATGGCCGATGCCAATATTTGTCAAAATGCCAAATATCGGCACCGATAATCGCCCTGGCCGATTATCGGTCTATCCCTACTAACAACCCAAGCAAAACCATCTGTTGCTTGAACAATAAGGCGAACTTTACTTGACCGGGCTGTGTTGACGAAAAAAAAGCAAGCACAGAGCCATTTCGACATTCTTCACCTTTAGTTTATTAACCAAACCAAAGACTGAAGATAGTGTGAGTCCCAAAAGTCACTTACTCATTGTTGTTCAGACTCGTCACATCCTCACATCAAGAAACTCTTAAATTTAGAAGAAACAACACCAGCTGTTTGCTGTCTGTCATCTGTTCTCATTACATGTGATAAGTAAAAACAGGTTGAAAGACGTTTTGGCCTTTTTCGTGGACAATCTTGTGCACATGCTATTCCTCATAAAGTCATTCTTAGAAAAAGGTTTTTCCACGCTAGTGCAATAAGTTGCCCACGCAGTGGACTTTAGAAAATAGCACCCGATCTTAATGTTCCTCTTGTGTGTTGCAGGGGAACCGCTTGGCTCGTCGCAACGCTGAGCTGGCCTTTGTGTTCATCACCGATGGCATCACATCCAGCGAGCAGCTGGAGGAGGGCGTGTCCTCAATGAAGCGAGCTGAGGGCATTCCCACAGTGATCGCACTGGGAAGTGACACAGATGAGGAGGTGCTGCGGAAGGTGGCGCTTGGTGACATGTCGTCCATCTTCAGGGGCGAAGACTACGCCATGTTGAACAAGCCGTCTTTCTTTGAGCGCTTCTTCCGCTGGATATGCTAGTGAGGAACTGCAATGCTTGACACCATAGAGTTAGAATTCGTAGAATGAAAGAAGGAGCAGTCCTTCAGCGTACACGTGAACACAAAAGCACCAACCAAACCTCTATGAGCAGGATCATGACCGAATGTAAAGCACTGATGCAGCTTGATATCCCACTGATATAGGTGGAGATTGTTTTACAAAAAAAAAAAAAAAAAAGACCATTTAAGTTGGGCCAATCATGTCACAAGTTTGTTCTATTCATTCTAAATCTATGGTCAGCTGTCCAACCTAAAGACACTCATCAAAGATTTGTATAATTGCATTTGTATGAAACTAAATGTAGGCTTTGTTTTGGGGTTTATCTTTTCCTCGCTCACTGTTGTCACAAAGTCAGTATTTTTACATGAAAGGTGCTAAACTAGAGAAAAGGACGAAACCATTTGTTGTTCTGAGGACTTTTTTTTTTTTTACCTTATAATATTAAACTGTACAATAGTTTGTCATGGGAATGAAAACAATGTCTCATATCCCACATAAATGCCACAGGATCAACCACACAACATAATACACGCTCATACAAATTCAAAAACAGCCACAACATCTGTAAACATGAAATCCAAATAAAGACAAATGTGGTAACTCCAACACTGTCTTGTTTGTTTGTTTGTTTGTTTGTTTGTGTGTTGCTCGGTGTGTGTGACCCATGACATTTTGTGTTGTTCAAGATGCAACACATTTTATTCTCTCTCTCTCTCTCTCTCTCTTTCTATATATAATTTTATATATATATATATATATATATATATATATATATATATATATATATATATATATATATATATATATATATATATATATATATATATATACGGTTTATTTTTGTTCTCTTTAGAACAGGGGTGTCAAACTCATGTTAGCTCAGGGGCCGCATGCAGGAAAATATATTACCAAGTGGGCCGCATCGGTATATAACTTAAAAACAATTACTGTCATTTATACGCAGATTTGTGGACTAGCCCTAAATTACGGAGCTCAACTGTAATCATGTTGTTCCGAAAACTAACGCAAATGCAAATGGAACGCAACAACATTGCCGGTCTACGTTCCGGACGTGTTAAATCGACCTGTTTTGCATATAAATTGTCCCAGACTGCATTGCCTGGCACAGTTAAAGATGTTATAAGGACGTTAATCCTTGTCATACCTATTTGTGTTACCAGTAATTGAATTTGTGTCGTATTTAACCCGTCTATGTCGGTCTATTATTTAAAATAACAATACTACTACTACTAATAATAATAATAATAATAATAATAATAATAATAATTAAACAAGCCGTAACTTTAAGTTGCGTATAAAATAATGACATCCAGGACGATTCCCGGTACAAGTTGCATTGCTCATCTGAGGACTGCTTGTGAAATGAAAAATTTTATATATTTTGGTTTTCGTCGGCTGATTAATTAGTCCAACATTACAATATATATTTTTTGTAACTTTACAAAATCATCTCCCGGGCCTGATTAAAACCCTCTGCGGGCCTGATACGGCCCGCGGGCCGTATGTTTGACACCCCTGCTTTAGAAGATAATGTGTGGCCAATGGGGAGGCGTTTAACACACGCTGCAGACTCAACGTAAATTACAACAATGAAGACTGTAAATGGGAGCATAAGTAAAACGTTCGTCTTTAAATTAAAAGACAAATGTGGTAACTCCAGAATTAAAATAATTTATTTTTAATGCATCAAGAAATAAGTTGTTTTGAATTTTGATCATGTTTTTACGAACGCGATAGGCATATAAAGGTATTTCGTTCTCGTGTGTATGCCGTAGTTAGCGGCCGATCTTCTGCGCATGCGCGTCACCGATCGTGCAAGCTCACCGATAGTCTTGACAATCCCGACGATGAACACAGCGTTCTCGATTGAGGCTAGAAGGATTCACGTGACTATTTTGAAATGAGACCTAGCCCTCGACTCCTGGTAAAAGCTTCGACAGCTCGTTTGGCTAAAGTCCACTTCGTGTGTGCGTGACTGAATCAGTCGCAGGACTTCGAGTTAAAACGGTGGGTAAAAGTGAAAATGTAGCTACTACTTAGAGTAATATTATTTGCGCGTGCGCGTGAAGGTTGATTCAGGTATGTGTGCGTGTATAGCCTGAAAAACAAGTGGATAGAAAGTTTCAGTCAGGAAGTTTTTCATCTTATATTTTTATTATCCTAAATTCAGGTCAATTTAGCGTAAACTGACACAAATGTAATGAAAGTCCCAAAATCTAGGGATTCATTTTTGGCTAAGTATATGAACTGAAGCCAGTCATGCATTACATTTTAATTGAGTGTGTTGGGATCTTGTAGTGCTGCCAGGCTGCCACTATGGATGGGGAGCCCCTTTCAGCCCTGTGTACTCCTGCTCTGGTGGTCGATGTGGACAAAGTGAAGAAAAATGCCAAGAGGATGATTGAACGGTGTGAGAAGCTTGGAGTTCAGCTTCGCCCTCACATGAAGACCCACAAAACCCTGTACGAACACATACACAGATGGACAAAATTGTAGACACAGCACACAATGTTCGCTAAACATACAAACGTGGTAATTAATTAATTATCTGAAAGTGAAGAAATGAAATAAAATTATTGTAAAATACAATATAGTTGATGAAACTGGCCTGAAACTGACTATTTTTGAAGAGCTTTGATCAAAATCATATTGAATAGATGACAAACGAGCTGAACATGTACCAGCAATTTTGTTCATTGGTATGCCAGCTTAATCACAGTCACGTACGGACAGTGTAAGATGCTGACTAGTGTGTGGGTGTGTGTGTGTCTTTGCCACCAACTAGTGAGTGTGCTGACATAATGACAGGGGGTTCACGACGGTGCATTGTGGTTTCCACACTGGCAGAGGCCTATTTTTACGCCGACCATGGATTCGATGACATCCTCTATGCTTATTCTCTTCCTTTTGATAAGGTTCGTCCTCCTCTCTTCTAGCCATCTCCATTTTATACATTCTATTTCAGATCACTTTGCAGATTCAAAATTATATGCAGATTTTTATTTTTTTTATTTTTTTTTTGCGAGCAGGCATGTATTTGTCCATTTTTGAAATGTCCTTTTTGTCATGCATCTGTTAATGACGTGCGTGGTCCTTTGTGTCCCCTCAGTAGTGCTGATGAAAAACTGATCTATTACAAACCGCTAAACATTAGCTTTATAAGTAAATATGTAATATATAAACAAAGATAATGCTTAATATATGTATGAATAAATCATGTACTGTAATTGTATATGAGTAAATATGTACTGTTAACGGGGTCAAAGGTAGATTCTGTTGCAATTAATTGAAATTCAATTACAATTTCAATTATTACACTCCACAATTACAAAATCAGCATAATCGTAAAATAGATTATTAATAAAAAAAATTTGAGTTGTTTAAATTTATAGCTTGACTTGACTTCAATTTTAAAATGACTAATTTAATAAATGTTTCATCCAAAAGGAACTTGAATAATTATAGTGTTTCAAAGAATTTTATTTGTCTTAATTTTTATGTTTTGTTTTGTTTAAATGTTTAGACATTTTCGTGTTTTGTACCAAAAAATATCATCGTACTACACAGTGCACATGCTGCACTCCAACTTCCAAGTTTTTGCCAACATAAATAAATATATATTATTATAAATTCTGTTTGGTCCAAATGGAACTTACATAATTATATTGTTTCTCTTTTTTTAAAAATTAGTCTTAATATGTTTTTAAATGTTTAAATATTTTTCTTGTTTTGTAACAAAAAATAATCGTTTGAATAATCATTATTGTTGATTATTGTTTTTTTCCATAATCGATCAGCCCTACATATGGTATTGTACATTGGGATTGTAAAATAACAAAAGTTATAAAGTCCAATAATACAAATAATACATACATACATACAAATAGAGAGAACTAAATCTGCTAAGATCCCAGCATCCACTAGCATGTTTTCTAACAGATATTTTTTTCTCTCTTTATATCAGATAATCACACACCAATTCTGCTCATCTTTTGCCAGGTGGAGCGTTGCGCCATCTTATCAGAGAGACTGGAACTCTTTCAGGTTTTGCTCGACCATCCTGATGCTCTGGAGCTGCTCCAAAAGCGACCGCTGAAAGACGGGCGACGATGGCACGTCTGGATGAAACTAGACTGTGGCAACGGGAGAGGTGAGGAGGCAAAAATGCCAGGATAGGGCCCACACTACTGCATGTATAAACACATTCTTCCGCTGTAGCTGGCATCCTGCATTCGGAACCCGGGGCGCTCCGACTGGCACGGGCCATTGCTGAGACGGCAGGTGTGCAGCTAACAGGAGTGTACGCTCACTGTGGGAACACCTACAACTGCAAAGGAGTCTGGGAAATTCAGGCTGTCGCAAAGGAAACTACCAGCTTTACTCTGCAGTTCTTGGAAAAGTGAATGAACAACAATATGGATTTACAGCTATTCTCAATACACTTAAACTTTTTTTTGTTATTTTGGGAGAGTCTACAAATGAACTATATTAATTAAATGTATCTGATAATATGTAGTATTTATTTTCTGTCAGGTTAAAGGCTGTTGGCATCACCTGCAAGTCCAGCATTGGCTCCACGCCCTCCTGTAGTCACCCAGTCCAAGACATGGCAAAGCTTAGCGAGGTGCACCCAGGAAATTTTGTCTTCTATGGTATGTTCATGTACAATAGATGTTGCACCTGCAGCATGTGTAAATGTCGTTCCTAAATCGCATCGCTTGCGTCTAGATGTGCAGCAGTCTCTCATCGGCTCATGTGGTGTGGAAGATGTGGCTGTGCGGGTTTTGACAAGAGTCATAGGTCACTGTCCTCACAGGAACCAGATGCTGATTGACTGTGGATGGACTGGGTTAAGGTACAGCTTGGATCCAGGAACACATTCATACACAAGACATTTTAGTCTCACTCACTAGTATAGTAGATGAATACAGTTGTGAAGTTATTTTAAATGTAAATTCACACCTCTGCTTTTTGTTTGTTTTGTTTTTTTGTGTCCCGATTAATGCCCATCCCTCAAGTTTGGACGGGGCTGGGAAACTTCCAACAGGATATGCTGTGATCGAAGGGCATCCAAACCTCAAGTAATTTCATGTACAGAGTTCCCTCGTTTATCGTGGGTTCATCTTTTGCAGCCTCGCTGATTCGAGGATTTTTTACAGCGTGCTTTTTTTTTTCGTCTTTTTTTTTAAACAGCGTGCTTTTTGGTTTGGTTAATTTTTTTATTTTTGCACGGGCGTATCTCTCGAACCCTACGTCCGACTGGGGACATACGGGCACTCGCGGATTTGTCTCGACGAGACCTTTCCAACGATGTCTGTCCCGTCGACCCACGACATTGCATTCCAGTGATAGAAAATATATACTGTGCTGTATAATAAGTAAATTCAAAAAACAACATACTTTTAATGGAAAAAAAATGATTAAATGAAAAAAAACCAAATGATGAATGAAAAAGCATTCATAATAAACTAAAAATCGTACTAAAATGAAAAAACATATATTTTAAAAAAAATAAAATATATATATATATATATATACATATATAATTAACGGGATTTATTATTATTATTTATTCATTTATTTATTTATTTTTAATTAATGCTTATTACCATTACTATGGGTAGTTTTTGGAAAGTAACACCCGTGATAAATGAGAGAACACTGTATATAATGAAAGAATGTCTCATTTACAAATTTGAATGTAACTGATGAAAAGAAAAGAAAAACAAATCTTTCATGCAGACTGCTGTCCATGACTCAGGAGCATGGAAGAGTTGAGCCTATCTCGGGAAAACTGGATTACAGCATGTACCCTCTGGGTTCTCTGCTCACACTGATTCCATACCATGTTAGTGTTCTAGTGTGGGACTCTGTTTCCTTTCTTTGTCAGTTTTCATCTTGAGTGACTCGCTCTGTTTTTTTGTTTGTTTTTTTGCAGGCATGTGCAACAGCAATGATGCATCCTGTGTATCATGTGCACTTGGAGGGCATTCTTGTGGGCAAGTGGACACCAACACGTGGATGGTGAATAGATGGAAATAAGACTCCTGAAATATTTTATTAATAAGCAAATACACATACTAGTAGATACTGTCATTTTTGTTTAGTAACCAAGTAATTCAGGGATAGAATATGTGAAAATGAACATGGCTTTTGAACAGCTCTTTTCTGTCAATATCTTGTCAGTTTTTTATGTAAATATTAGCAGTATGTACTTTTAATTGTATGTAAAATATGATTACAGGCCACTTTCTATCTCAATGTCTAAACATTTGATCATATGCTTCAGGTATCGATTCTATTGGATATTAAGTTTAAGTTGATTATGGCGGCACCATATGGACAAAAGCGGTAATGTTATGCCTGAAGGAAGACCTCATTTCCCATGAGGACCAGTGCATTGTGTCGTTTTTTGTGTTCACGCCAGCAAGTAAAAGCCAAATCAATGTTGATCCTTGACTGTCCTTTTTGTCTGGGTAGCTTCCCTTTTTCTTTTGTTTCTTTTTTGTGTCCTCAGATAAAACTTCATTTTTTGTAGCTTTTGCCAGGAAAGTAATCATCGTGCGTTTACATTCAAATTGACTTCCGTCTTTGTAATGAATGGAATAAGGGGGACGTGACGTATGCCATAAAGCAGTCAGCATATTTGTAGTTTTTTTTTTTTTTTGTGTGTGGCAGTGTTCCTACTACCCTCCTCAAAGTTGCTTAGTGCCAATAAAAGTGATACAGACCCCCTCTGGCCATGGCAAAGGTACAATTGAACTAGTTTTAAGTCGATGTCTTGTTGGGAAAGTTAACAACAATGACACAAGAAGAGGCGAGATATTCCCCACCCATGGCCTTATTTAAGAGAATTTCTGGATGTTCAAGAATTATGCAAGATTGTTTTTTTCTCGATGCAAGCACGAGACAAGTTATTCCAGTCATTTTAGACCATTTCAAAATTTTCAGTACCCACACGATATGTTCAATAAACCGAATCTGCCAAATGACAGACTGGACTCTCTCCTTTCTGCCTTGTCCCGTTCTTTTATAATCGACAGTAGAAAAATGTGCCGGTAGGTTGGACCAAATACAGCCATTATGGTTACAGTGGAGCATTATCAGATTCGCTCACATCTAGCACGGTTAAAAAAAAAAATTAATTGACAAGTCTACTTGTCAAAGGCAGTGAATGAGTTCAATTTAGTATTTTGTGTGAATAGAAGTTGTTCCTTTTCTTTGTTCCAAGTTATCAGAACAATTGTATGTAATTGAGAATAAAAGTCAAATTTTACTTTTTAGTTTTGCAATTAACTACATTTCATGGTTTGTAACCCCCCACCCCCTCAAATATCTTTATTTCTACTGAGTACATACTGATTGATTAAAGCAGTGCTTGTAGAACTATTTTTATTTTATTTTTTAATACAGCAAGTCAAGTATCACCTCAAAAAAATGCTGAGCTCTCTAAGTACCATCACAATGACCAAGATAGTGCTCATCAAATATGAGGCAGAAATTTTTACCCATTAAAAGAATACCTGTGTTTATTATTGTAGCCACTGTAAAATTATGTAATGTTCTAAAATATTGGAAAAGGAAAAATATTCTTAACAATTCAGTTCAAATGTATCACATATAAGTTATAAGACAGTTTTCAAAGATTGTAAAAGCATTGTAAAGTACTGAAGTGAAATAACTGAACTCTGAGTGAAAATTAATATAGCCATCCATTAACTACCGCTTATCTGAGGTCAGGTCGCGGGGGCAGCAATTTCAGTAAAGATGCCCAGACTTCCTTCTCCCCAGCCACTTCATCCAGCATCTCCGAAGGGATCACAAGGTGCTCCAGTCACTCCAGCGTGTCCTGGGTCGTTCGGTGCCTCCTCCCCGTGGGACATGCCCGGAACACCTCACCAGGGAGGCGTCCAGGAGGCATCCGAACCAGATGCCCAAGCCACCTCAACTGCGCCCTCTCAACGTGGAGAAGCAGCGGCTCTACTCTGAGACCCTCCCGAATTTAAATGAATTTAAATTTACTTTTAATTTGTTATTGTCTTGTTTACCACTAGAGAAGTTAGTGTGTATAGTGTGGCCTAACATCACGCTTTGACAACCCTACTGGGATAGAAATATGTCATGTCACTATTTTGTCGTTAAAATGTATTTTAAAAATTAGAAACGGTTTATTTTCAGCGTGATTAAAAATATATCTTGTTTTTGGTTTGCCTGGAGTTTTACGTTCGCAAGCATGAAATTGGGTTTTTACGATTTCCATGCAGTTACGAATGCAGCACACCGGTGTGCATTCTGGGATATGTTGTTTTAATAAATTCTACATTCTCATTGGTCAAAATGGGAACTTTGACCTGTCACGTGGTTTAAAACTTCAGCGTGATGGCGCGGAAAGTTGTCATACACGCCGTTAACATGTTTTTTTTCCCTCCTTGTTGACATTTCTGTTAGTTTTAATTAATTCTTCGTGGTAGGTTCATCGTTGTTCAGCTACTCCTGTCAAAGACGTCCATCAACTGTTGCTCGTTTATGCTCATCGAGTGCCACTGTGTGCACGTCTGCATGTGTTGTGCTATAACGTGATCGACTTATCGTCACGTCTATAAAATTCTATTCCTGGCGTTATGAGTGTGTTGGAGGTGAAGTTCATCGGGGATGGAGATGTTCTGGAGCACATCGTGGACAAGCAGGAGGGTATGTGTGAGCTCTTGTTATTCAAAGGTCGATTTCGTCTGTTCCCGTTGTTGTGAGTGATGTGTTTGACGTTTTGAAGAGGTGCAAAGCAGTTCGGGGACTATTCAGAAGATGGTCACGTTCAAGAGCCCGATGGGACGGCGAGCCAGAGGCGATCCAGAAGTGAAGGAAGGAGATGAAAACGGCCTGCTTGATGAACAGAAATATGTTCAAGCTCTTTGTACAGAAAATGCTGAAGGTAAGGAGTGATGAAATTTAGTGGCAATTTTGAACAGTGAATACTATTTTTTTTCCATCCATCTATCCATTTTTCTTACACCGCTTAGCCCATTCAGTGTCACTGGAGCTCAAATTTATGCCACCTGACTTTGGGTGAGAGACAGGTTACACACTGGGCTGGATGCCAGCCTATTTCACACCTATCCGCACAATTTAGACTTTTCAACCATCTTAACACTGAATTTTGAACTATGAGCTGTGAGGCAGACATGCTAACTATTAGTTTAGTTTGCAGCCCTTATATACTCCATTACTGTATCAGTCAAATTTTGTGTGTATACAGAAACTATGGAAGTGACAGATTTGTATCATCCAGATTTAGTTTGGAGCCATGACCTTTACTTAAAATTTGTGTTTTTTTTTCTTGTTTAAGATGACGAGGGTATGTCCAGGGTTGCAGGATCGTCCATTTTCACTTTTCAGAAAACTAAACGGGGCCGAAGCATGACCCAGACTGGTAAGTCCATTCATTATTCCTCCATGATCACAGTTATGTTTGAAAAACATTTTAAATAAAAGTAATATTTGTGTTGCATAGGAAGTCTACTTTGCAAATATTTCTGTTTTTATAAGTTCACTTGAAGGCTTTGAAGCAAACAAAATATAACCACGTACTGTTTTTTTTTTTTCCTTCTGTACAAAGGGTTTTATTATACTATAAAAAAAAAAAATAGTCCCATTCTAAGATGGCACGCAACTGCTGAACGGCCAACGTACAAGAACACATTTTGTGTTGCCTATGTTTTCACAAAACTCAACTCGCTCACAGATTTTTCATATACTACCTTTTCCTGCATGACATTCATATTAATAGGCTGGCTTACTCACCACACTCAGTAGTAGCACAGTGAAACTTATTCCCCATGCCGCTGCATCCACTCTGTATCATAAGTGATCCCTCACAACAGCCGTTTGTCAAGTTAAACCATATATGCACATTTTTTTAATCCATCTTTTTGGAGTACACAAATTGAATTAAATACAATTTTAAAAAGTACAGTCTTGGCATTGGATGTGTTTCAGCGATCTCTACCATCTAGTGGTGAACACTGTTATTACAACTTAAAACAGATACAGTAAATTTTATTTTCAAATTTTAATGAACTAAGACCACTCTGTGTGGATGCACCTAATTATGCTTACTCCATCCATCACAAACAGGGTCATTGTCAAATGTTATACCCCATTAACATAAACTTAAATGCCGTTTATATTTTAAAAATATATTCTATACATGTGTTTGTAATACATAGCAAATGAGCTGGCACGAACTCCCGGCAAAAGTGTGAGCTTCAGCACAACTCCCAGCATCGAACCCTCTACTCCCACTCGGGCAGGTCGCAGTAAGTCCGGCATTTCCTCGCAATGTGAGTCATTATTATGGTTTTCCACATGTCCTTCAGTGCAATCTGTATCTCTGCGCAGACCGCAAAGGTGACAACCAAACACCACAGAGGGTGAGTCCTGCTCTCTTGTTTTCCTCTGCATTTCAAACACTGCTCACAAGTGGTACCATTTTACACTTGCTTTCTTTCTGACAGCGCAAAAGGGTGCAATTTGTCTCCACAACACCCCACAGGCTGAGAAAGAGAATGTCAAGTAAGTGCAATACTTGATACAGCAGGATAGTGACTTACGAGTGCTCTAGCTCGGTCGAATTAATTTTTAATTATTATTATTATTATTATTATTATTATTGTTATTACTATTATTACTTTTATGAATGAGGATCACAACTTGGGCCCGAACAATTAATCTTTTAAAATCTGCAAAAGTCAGCTTTTTTTTTTTTAATACATTACAACATTAAGACTTAGATAATGACATTCAAACCCCCCGCCCCCCCCCCCCCCCAAAAAAAATCTAAAATAATCAACCGATGTTTGCCAATTTTTCTCTCTGTTAAATAAATACTAAAGGACAGAGTATTGTAATGTTGTACCTGTAATTCACATCTTCAATGCAATTTTATTAATTATATATATACATTTTTTTTTTTTTTAATGTGGTATATTGGTATTTTCATTCTGCCCAAATCCATATTAATTGGGCCCCTATTCATAACATCTGGCCACTGTCAGTTCACGTTGGTTACCTTGCAGTGAAAGTATATGTTTTGTGCTTACGTGTTAGATTGAGAAAAAACAAAAAAAAACACAAAAAAAACTTTTTGAATAATTTTAATTTTTTGCTGGTATTTTTAAATATTTTTTTTTTCTAACATTCCCCAAAAGATGAGTGCCGAGAAGCTGATGATCTAATCGAAATAATGCATGAGCACTCACAATTTGAGCAAGGATGGTTAAAAATAAATAAAGAAATAAATATGAAGAAGGAAAAAGTACTGCTGAAATGAAGTTTGAAAAAAATGTTTAAAAATCAGTTTGTTTAAATTCTACTTTACAATGTTTTTTTGTTTTTTTTTAAAGAAAAAAAAACTTTGGAGTTTTTTGTGGGATGGAACAGATAAATGGTATTTCCATTAATTTCAGTGGGGAAAGTTAATTTCAGAGAGGAATACAAAGGTCTGTTGCTATGCATGAACTTCAATATGTAATCTTGATGTCATGTTCAGCGCCGAGCCTGCGATCAGACAGTGACAGTGAGTTTTCACCCTCCGACTCTGGGGAAGAAGAGGAAGAGGATGAAGTGATGGTGGCTGAAGAGCAGAAAGTAAAGAAAGATGACAGCGTGAAGAAGACCCCGAGGACACCGAGTAGAGGTTTATCAGCAGCACTCTACAAGACCCCCGCCAAAAAGAGCAAGAGCACTCCTGAACCCATCAACCAGCCCAGCATGGTTGAGGAATATTTTGAGGCCCACGGCAGCTCCAAAGTCTTAACGTCAGACCGCACACTTGACCGTTTACACACACCTAAATTAGATAGGGTACGTACGTATGTTGGATTTGCCATTTCCTCAATGCTATCCAAATATAGTAACTATTTACCTGCCTTACAGGAGACACTTAACCGGCTTTTAGAAGGAAACCCTTCCAGCTACATTCAAGAGATCCAGCACCTCCACAACAAACACAAAAAGCACTTTAGCAAATGGATGCTGCAGTTACAGTAAGTGAACTTGTTTTTATGGAGGACCAAAAATGCCAAAATAAAAATAAAGTGGGGGGGGAAACGCATATAAAAAATATATATATATATATGTATGTATGTATGTATATACATAAATTAAATTAATAAATTATTAAATAAACTAAATAAAAGTTAAATACAAAAATGAAAAGGACATTCAAAAAGTTAAACTAAAAAATCAAAATAAATGTGGACTGGAAATCAATACAAAAATAAACATGTAAATATAATTTAATGTTAATCATCTAAAAACTGCCCTCATATTTACCTTATGCTGGAGACGCTGTCAGCATGAAATGCATCATGAAATGTTATTCAAATGAGGGGGGTTTCTGCAGCATGAAATAAATGAGAGCAGAGCATTTTTATTTATTGACTGACATCTAATTGTATTTATATATTTATTTTCACATTTATTTAATTTTTTTGTATCCCTATATTTTGTATTTATTTTGATTTTTTGTTTTATTTCCATTTGTTTTTTTATTTTATTTTAATTGTGTTTTGTATTCGTTTTTATTTGTACACTTTTATTTTATTTTTATTTTTTTGGCATTTTTGTTCCTCCGTAGTCATTTCTGTGGTTCTTGCAATTTGACCTGAATGAAATGCTGAGTGCCTGTCTAAAGGTTGGGATTCAGTGTGCTGCTCTACGGTTTGGGCAGCAAGAAAGATCTGCTGGAAGAATTTCGCTTTTCTCACTTGTCTCAAGAGATTCACCTCGTGATTAATGGCTTCTTCCCTTCCATCACGCTGAAATGTGTGAGTATAAACTACAAAAAGAAATTAAACAGGAAACTGAGAATGATCATCTAAATAATAATCCTAACAGTAACATACTGTGTTTGTAGATCTTGAACTCTTTGACATGTGAGGTTCTTGAGCACCAGGGGAGTTTCCGAACACCGTCTGACCAAATCCAATACATCTCCCAAACTCTTAATGACAGTAAGTACATTTGTTTTCTCTGCTTTAATTTCACCAAAATGTTTGCAGTGTTTGTTAGAGTTTAAAGTGTATGCTGAACACAGGCCCAGATCTTCATATCTACATGTTGATCAATAATATTGACGGACCAATGTTGCGAGGAGAAAAGACCCAGAGTGCTTTGGGGCAGCTGGCATCCCTGCCCAACATTCACTTCGTGGCTACTATTGACCACATCAACGCTCCTCTTGGTTTGTTTTGAGCATTTGAGATTCTTTTTTTAACACGCTGTCAAGTTTGTCAATGTTTTCTACATATTCTCAGTGTGGGACCAGTTTAAGCAGAGTCAGTTTAACTGGTTGTGGTGGGAGTGTGTGACATTCAAGCACTACACCGAAGAGACGTCGTATGAAAACTCTCTGCTGGTGCAGCAAACGGGGGCTCTGGCGCTGTCTTCCCTTACACACGTTCTCCGCAGCTTGACCCCAAACGCGCGGTACCTTTTGCACCTCCATCATAGTTCTGTGTAAAACAATGTTTGAAGGCTATTAATTCTTTTTTTTTTTTTTTTTGTAGAGGAATTTTCAAACTGCTGGTGAAATTTCAGCTGGAAAACAAAGACAATCCTTCATACACAGGCACACGCTCATTGAATGTTTTGAAATTTTCTTTTTAGGATTTTTTGATAGTGTTTTTCTCTTCTTTTTTTTTTTTTTTTTTTCTGTGCAGGATTGTCATTCCAAGATTTTTACCAACGTTGCCGCGAGTCATTCTTGGTGAATTCTGACCTCACGCTGAGGACTCAACTGACAGAGTTCAGAGACCACAAACTGATACGAACACGCAAGGTAAACAAAGTCCTATGCTGTGAAAGTCCTGAAGTCCAACACGCACCGATGAGATGACATCAAGTGAATGGAGCTATTCCACAGTTTATTGTAATAGTTGCATCTTAAAATTTAAAGAGGAAGTCAACCCTAAAATATTTGTTTTTCACATTTAATAATTATATTTGCGCTATATGAATTAAGAATTAAAAACCACCTGTTTTAATCCATCTGAGGGAGTGACCATTTTGCCACTTGCTGTCGAGTGAAAATGATATCACAGTGCAGCTCACTTGTCCTGTGACATTCACAGGCTGAGCCGTTATTGCTCATTACCTGAACAACTGTGATGTCATTTTCACTCCACACAAGTGGCAAAATGGCTGCTATGTATGATCAATAATCAAAAACGGGTGGATGTTTGTGCTTAATTCATTATTCTTAGTCTACAATATTAATCAGAATGCCGTGTTTGGACTAGTGTGGGCGCGTAGAACATGTAAAGAATTTCTTGGAGGGTGAGAGGGTTGACTTTTCCTTTAACCTTCAGATAACGAAAGACACACTTTGATTTAGAAGGTCTCTTCTTTTATAATAATGCCAACATACTGTCACTTATGTTGCACAGAGTAGCCAGATGTTAGTCAAATGGTCATTGCTATGCTACCACTACACTGATCTGAATATATGTCTGGATAGCTGATAGCATATCCACACCCGTGCAAGCTGTTGAAGTCACAGGGCGGCCATATACATCTCGTAGGCAGTTAGTATAGGGCTGGGTGGCGGGTAGGGGAGTTTGTGGCGGCATAGTCACTATTTAAAAAAAAAAAAAAAAAAAAAAAAAAAAAGTTAAAAAAAAATAAGTTCTGTTGTTTAACAAATTTGAAACATCATAAATCATGCTGTTTCTACTACGTACTGTCTCAAATGTTCTCCAATTTCGATAATGTAAATGTATAGTATCGTATACCAGGAAACGTTTCTTGGGAGGAGCAATATGGCGGCTTCAAAAGTCGTGGCCTATCAGCTATCCAGTCATATATTCGGATCAGTGTGCCACTATTTAGTTATAAATTCAATTGTCATCGTCACTTCACCTCTTTGCCATCACCGCTACCATTTTGTAATGGCATCAGTACAAGAAAATGGCCAAGTTGTGCAGTTCAGGGCTGAGTCAGAGGATTATGGGTGCTGATCTCCTGGCCAGGAAAGAGAAATTGAACCGTTTTAATGCGATTTCATTCCCACATTTATTTTCTAAAAAAAACAAACAAAAAAAGTACCAACACTTTTTGGTCATGGGCATCCAATCAGTTAGCTTGTCAGCAACAGCTTGGCTTTAATATTATATTAGTCTAATTCAGAGGATAGTAATGCCGACCCACAAGTACAAGCTCGAAAGGCCTATGGTGGAGTTGATCATTTTGATGCTCACAGAGCTCAAATGTTTTTGCGTAACCATTTTCATTGAAGAGGCAAAGCAATTCATGTTGACTATTTAATTCTGCAGGGTGCAGATGGTGTGGAGTACCTGATGGTTGCCGTGAATGCAAGCACACTGTTGGACTACTTGGACAATGAAGAGGGTGACTGAGAAGACCACTATGAATTGGACTGATTTTTCCACTTAGCAAAAGAATTAGTTGACTAATATACTGGTTGTACATTCGGTCACCTAACTCGCAGTATTGATTTAATTCAGTCAAATTACTTATTACTGGTCAAATTGACTTCCTATATGCCCCATCCATACCTTGTCATTCATTGCTTTGAAGTATGTATGATGTGTGCTGAAAGCAACATGAATAAAATCAACATTCGAAGTGAATGCATTGCAATGCATATATTTATATTTAATTACAGAAATAGATTTACCTTTTCAAAAAACATACATTATTTTGATCTTGTAAGGCAGGCATTCAAGATACGACAAATGAAAGTCATTTGGTTAGTAGAGCACTGAGGGAGGATATTTGAAAGCGTAAACGCATGCAGCAGTGCAAAAGGGAGAAAGTGGGAGGAGTTATGATGACCCTGTTTGAAGTCACGAATGGTTAAGAGTAGCCTATGTAAGGCTTCGGACTCAATACATGCTGTCATTATTTCAGTGTTGGATGTCAGCAGATTGCGATTGTTGTGGATCTCGCAACGTTTCTAACGAGTCCAGTGTGAAAGTCTTGAGTCGGTTTTGCGTCTCCATGTGCACAATGCGGAGCTCCTCGTGATCCAAGTCCCTCAGAAGAAGCAGCACTGCATCAAGAGTGTGTGTCTACAATGACATTTTTAGGTTGATTAACAAATACCAAAGGACACCTTTTTTTTTTATTGGTGGTGTTAGAAAAGAAGAGTGCCTTTTTCATAGATGATCTGGTTGATTGAGAATGAAGAGAGGGGAACTTGTCTCTGGACAGTGTCTTCATCCTCAATTCTTTGACAGTACTGTATGCAAAAAAATCAAGAGTGGATTTCTTTCCTGGTTTAATTTTGTGTGTGGAATGACACCCTGCGGTGCTTACTTGGTTTGCCCCGTATCGTGGCCGAGAGACACATTCTCTTTCTCTGCATCAGTGACTCCATTGGTGGAAAGCTGCTGCTGAGCGGTGTTTGGTGGTGCACTGATCTCTTCGCCCTTCAAGCGTGCTAACGCAATTTCATCCTCTGTCACTGCTGTATATACCAACAGCGTGAACTTATACATGTGAAAACAGTTGTTTGTGATATTAGTTTAAAGTGGCTTAAAAAAAAAAAGTGTCTAGATGTACTGACCTTGGTTGTCCAGCTTCTGCAGCCCAGGTAGGCAGCGCAGGACTGTCAGCCGATACTGACTGGAATTCTCCCCGCAACAAGGGTTGTCAGCCAACCACAGTACTCGGAGACGGGTCATCGGGCGCAAATAACAGAGCTCCGACAGTGATGCAATCATGTTCCTTCTCAGGTAGAGTTCACACAGAGACAAGCATCCAGCCAGAGGTGCGAGGGATGAGATGCTGTTGACACTGGACAGGGACCAATGAGTCATTTGATATTAGAAACCCATGTGGTGTGTAATTGAGAATGAGGTTGTGTTGGGTCACGAAAATTGATGTAACCAACCTTAGTGTTAGCACTTCAATATTTGGCATTTGAGATAGAATAGAAACCTGAGGGAAATGGCATAATGGCATTGTAAGGCAATGTATCATAAGAGTTTTGAAGCAGAAGGCCAAAGGACTAAATCTGCGGCAGAATGAGGCGTTTGTACTCACATCAGACAGTTTGCATCCCCTGAAGAATAAAGGTAAGCTTATTTTAGCAAACAAAGACAAACATCTGCGCTATCATGTTATGTCAAATTTGACCACTCACCAGCAGTTCAATTTCCTCACGCTCTGTAAGTCGGGGGCCTTTGCCTCGGTGAGAACCTGCTTACGTGTTAGCTTCATCATCATAGTCAGATTTAGCCGCATATGTCGTGGATGAAGAACACCTCCCATTAACAAAAATAGTCTATTAATAAGAAACGGACGCGTCGTAAGACAAACATTTTGTCAGCAGGAGGGAGGCTAACCTCCTCAGTCCAAGCATGCGCATAAATACTTAGCGTCCTTAGTTACAGACTAACAAAACATTTACGATGTTTGAATGAGTTGAAATATTGGTTAAAACATCTCGAATAAAATGCAGCCATGTAAGCCTGTCAGCAAATGCATTTTTTAAAAACGAAATCTACGGTGTGTATTTTGCACAGCCTTAAAAAAAGGGGGAAAAAACTCGCATTCCCATAATGCTGCACAATCAGCCTTAGTAAATCGCGCATGCGCGCTACGTACTTCCTCTTTGGATCTACGTCTCTACTGAAACGATGGTGAGCCGAAGTTTTCCTTTTCAAATCCACGTCAATCTAAAGTTTTCCGGAATCAATATCACGTAACAATATAGCCGAAAGCTCCCAGACAATCTAAGCCGCAATATCTCATGCTAAGTTCAGTCCCTCAAGTACACTGTTGGCAGATAAACGATGCTTTCATGTCTTGTGTTACAAATGGCTGCCTCTATGTAAGACCTCCACAGTGGCCGGCTAGTAGGCCACACTGCTTAGCGTTATGGTTAGTTCTATGTGCAGTCTGAGTACAATGTGCGTGCATATATAAAGTAATTTTTTGTTGCATAAGAATAAAAAAAATATGTACCCGATGTCTAAACGACGGCGCTGTTAGTGTTTAAAAATAGGGTTAGCGAATGTGTATTCGATGTACGGTAGTTGCCATTTCAGTATGTTTAACATGAATGTCAATTTGCAAAATTCATGACATTTATGAATGTGTTGTGTATTTCTCCTTAGGCCAAGCGCACCAAGAAGGTGGGGATTGTTGGTAAATATGGCACGCGTTATGGCGCATCGCTGAGGAAGATGGTGAAGAAAATTGAAATATCCCAACACGCTAAATACACCTGCTCATTCTGTGGAAAGGTAAGGTGTGAGGTTTTGCAAGTGGCTGGATAATGGACTGTCTTTGGTTTGATTATAATGTGTTTTCCCTTCTCTCAATATGCTTCGTGAAGACCAAGATGAAGAGGAGGGCTGTGGGTATCTGGCACTGCGGATCCTGCATGAAAACAGTGGCTGGAGGAGCCTGGACTTACAAGTAAGTTGATTTGCAACTAATGAAATGCGCTCATGTACAGACATGAATATTGAACAGTCACTTTTTTACATTCTAAGTGATGCCCTGGTAATGTCACTGAACACAGACTTCTATCTCACATTTGGCTTCTCACATCTCAGCAAGACGCCCCTGACATTGTCTTCACATAAATCAAGCTATGATTTTATAGATGATCCACTACTTTCTTGAATTAATACCCTTTTCGTGTGATTTTGACATGTGTGAGCATCTATGCAAGCAAAAATCCACCCAAATAGTTGAATGATGGTTTAGTTAGTCAATGGTATGCTATGTTTACAATTATGCATTTGATAAGAACTCATCACTGTGTATCCTGAAATAAAAAATGGGCAGAAATTGACATTTGTTAAAGTTTCATATTATATATTCAAATGTAATCTGAAACTGACAATGACCGTCTTTTTGACATTAAAAGTAATCAAAGATTCTCATCTTTAATTCATTGTCAATGTGATGGACACAAATTTTCTGACTCCAAGAGTTAAATGCATTGTCCCAAATATAAGTAAAATGAGAAATGTTTTTTGTTGCCCCCTCCACAGCACAACTTCAGCTGTCACAGTCAAGTCAGCGATCAGGAGGCTGAAGGAGTTGAAGGACCAGTAAACTAGTGAGATGTTCACTGGAGGATTTGGGACTTTGTTTTCATAAATGAACCAACCTGGACTTGGCCTCAACATCCAACAATAAAGCTGTCTGGAGTGGAATTCTGTGTCAATGATCATCTTTTTCATTCTCAATTAAATCAAAATGTGCTCACATCCACGAGGACTTGTCACCTAAGCACCAATGAAGGCAAACATTAAGACTCAGACCCTGTCCACATTGAAACTTGTTTGTGTATGCCTGCAAAGGTTTTTTTTTTTTTTTTCATTTTATTATTATTATTATTATTAATCATTTCTATGGTTCGTCTGCACAGAACCCCTATTTTGGATTCCAAGATGTGATGAACTTTTTTTTTTTTAAAGTGGGACCCAGACTGAATAATTTAGAAAATGTTGCCCTTGGGGTTCCAGGTGAACAACACATCTTTCCTGAGATGACGCAGTAGCCCCAGTTCTCGTGTGACTATATATCCATCGTAACTATGACTATACATCTATCTTGCAAGACAAATAGTAAATCTGTTTCATGTTTTTGCCAGCCCCACTATTATATGTTGGCATCGCATGGGCTTCCAATTCTATTTTTGGTCACTTGTGGATAATTTTTTTTTTGAATAACACCAGTAATTTGGCATCTAAGTTTGTTCAGTCTATAAATTTTCTCGGTGCAGAGGGTCAGTGAATTAGCATTTATTTTGAGCAGGATAACATGTTAAAGGGTCACTCGAAGTGTCTAGCATGATTCCATGTTTATAAACATTTTCCATTGTCAACACATTGCAAGATATAACTCAGTCCGGGTTGATTGGCAGAATTTTGTAAGTGGGAGTTTTATATATATATACTGTTCTTTTAAAAACGGCACACAAAAATAAGCTGCTTACAAAAGTCCTACTGCTGGTCAGCGAAAAAGTGCTAAGTGATTGTAGTACTGCTACACTTAGCAGGTGGCGCAGGTAGACCACTAGTGAAACAAGAAATAAACATGGCGGCGCACAGTGTCTTTCGTCCGGGTTTGTTCAACCACAAAGTTGCAATAGTGACCGGTGGAGCGACTGGCATCGGGAAAGCAATATCGATTGAGCTTGTGGAATTGGGTGAGTCATCTGGTTTTGTCTATTATTTTTCTTCCGGTTGTCCAGCTCCTTACCAGAAACCTTGGTGGACTTTGAACCACAGAAACTTGCTCTGTCCAGTAAATACTGGACACTTTCGCCGCCATGATTTTAAGGAGCATACATTTAAGCATAGTGTAACATTATTTTAGTATTAACTTGTTCAAGATGGCCTGATGGTACAAGCAAATCTGAATATTCGAGATCACAGATGACTTAATAGAATTGTAATTGGTCATCCCGCCCAAACTTGTCAACAGGTTGCAGTGTGGTGATTTCCAGCAGAAAAACAGAGAGATTGGAGGAGGCCGCCCAGCAGATGAGACAAAAAATTCCACCTTCCAGCCCCGCATGTGTCACTCCTCTACCTTGCAACATCCGCAATGAGGATGAGGTGCACACTCCTTCAACCTTAGAGACAGCCATCTGATTAAGTTGAAATTAGCAATGCAGTGTACTTGTATACATCCACTCCAGGTGAAGGCTCTTGTGTCTTCAGTGCTGAGGCAATATGGCCGCATAGACTTTTTGGTGAACAACGGTGGCGGTCAATTCAGCAGTCCGGTAGAGAACATGTCTTCTAAAGGATGGAAAGCTGTGATCGACACAAACTTGACCGGCACCTTTCACTGTTGCAAGGAGGGTGAGGCATTTACTCATATTTACACTCCATGTTTTATGATAATATATGACTGAGCTCATGATTGCACTGCACAGTATACACTTCATGGATGAAACAACATGGAGGTGTGATTGTTAACATCATTGCTGACATGTGGAAAGGCTTTCCGGGCATGGCGTAAGTAGTCACACTTGAAATGTAGACCAGTCTAAAACACCAATAAAGCCATTAACTGTGTTCAGAATCACTCCTCTCATCCACTACATAGTGAGTTCACCATTTTGTAGTGCTGTTCAAATGTACAGTGAGCATACTGTAGGTCATACTTAAACAAACGACAGTCCATTTTTAGACACAATGCCACACACTAAAAGTAAAATTTGATTTGACTATTAATGATAGCAATACCGTATGTGGTCCTCTAGTAATGTAAACAGTTCTATATATTGAAGAGGGAGGGTTGAATAATTCCGAACACAGCCATTGTCTCGCTGACAGCCACACAGGTGCGGCCAGGTCAGCAGTGGATAATTTAACAAAGAGCCTGGCTGTTGAGTGGGCTGCCTCAGGCATCCGGGTCAACGCTGTTGCACCGGTATGCACAACTCTGGTGTTGTTATAATTACCACAAATATTTGATATTATGGTTGCTTCATGCTCGTATTCGTTTGGATGCAGGGTACAATTTTCTCTAAAACAGCAATGGAGAACTACAAGGAGTTTGGACCAACACTTTTCAAGATGTCAATCCCTTTTAGTCCTGCAAAGAGACTAGGGGTACCAGAAGAGGTGTGATTTGTGGCCATAATACAGATATGATACCATATATCACACACGATGCTTATATATTATATACAGTGTCCTGCCACTATTTATTTATGTATTTATTTATTTATTTTTGTGGTCAGATCTCCTCTGCAGTTTGTTTCCTGCTCTCTCCTGCCGCCTCCTACATCACTGGAGCCACACTGAGGGTTGATGCAGGGCAGAGTCTGTACCACTCTATGTGGGAAATACCCAGTATGTTGAATTTGGTTGCAGCATGCTTCCATGCTGGTTGTTGCCCTATATACGAATTGTGTACTGTTTTACAGTACTTTAATGTACTCTTTGTGTGCGTGTCTAGATCATAGTGCATGGCCCGAAGGTCCCGAGGGGGAGAACCTGGATGCACTAAAGGACCTACTTAATCCCAAAAGCAAGCTCTGATTCAATTGTCCCACGATGATACCACAAAAACCGTTTGTCATTATAATGGTGGTTGATTTGGACAAGACACGGATATGCTGTGAATATAAAATTGTGGTGTTTCTAGTAATATACTGGAAGCACTGAATGTGAATAACTAATTATTTGTGAAGATTGCTATGATAATGTGCATGTTATACATGTTAATTGTCATTACTGTTTGTGTTTCTACATGATAATTTGTGCCTGGAATATTAATAATTCAGAGGTATTAAACATGTGATCAGCACTCTATTAATGCTATAATACAGGATATAAATTACTTTCAATGTGTTTGTGAGACGTTGCTTTGACACTCGCCAGTGCATTAAATATTTTACGAAATAAACAAATATACGCATAATCAAAAATGACATTGTCGTTTGATTGTTTTGCCCCAAACCACTTGCCATACTTCTGCCGCACAGCAATAGGAACTGTCGTAACACCACACCGCAGAAGCGGAGGTCACAACACAGAATACAAGGTACAATGTGTTTTAATAGAAAAATATATTTCTAAAAATCGCGCCTGTAATTCTTCTGCGTAATATTGCAATTGTTTGCTGTTAAAGGCTCGTTAGTACCGCAGATAAATATTGCAATTGTTGCTAACGAATAAGCACAAATAGCATGCAATGCTAGCTTGAACCTATTTATTTGTGTTGAGCACAGTCATTTATTTTGACGAGTCGACGACTGAAATTAAACTAACAACGCACAAACCGTTGTGTCGTTAACTGACAGTATTATAAGTGTCAGATTGGTTAACGACACGGATGTTTTCTGTGTCAAGTTTTGCTAGATTGCAACAGCTTTACAAAAGTAAAATCTTGTGCCCCCACCATACTTTTCGCGTTCTAATGAAGAACGATATAGTAGCGATGTTTGAACACACGTTTAGCTTTCGTGTTGAAACGTATCTAGGTGGCAAAGTAGAGAGAACCGGAAACGGAGTTATTTTTGCCGTAGCAGGCAAGTCGTCATTAGCATTATTTTGCCGTGAATTGCGCGACAACTACAAGTTCTGCGCCGCGGCAAATATGGCGTATAACACTCGCCTCGGAATCATATACCCCACTGTACTTTACCGTTTATGTGTTTGTTCGCTATGTTTGCAATTTCTTGCAGCCAGTCGGGAGTTATGAACGAGCTGTGTTGTTTTGTGTTGTTTCTTATAACGAATATGTAGACACGGGAACAAGTTCATCTGGAAGCCAGTTGAACAGTAACACAGCATAGCAGCCTACAAATCAAGCTAAAATAACCAGTTCACGCCCAGCCTACTGTAATCACGGTTAAAAAAAAAAAAATGCAGATTCACGGCCGGCCAATAATTCCTTGTGCCGGCGATTGACCAGTCAAAGCCGTTCACGGCAAAATAGCTCCAACTGGAAAATAGTTGTTGAAGAGATACAATTTTCATGTATCCTCGTATTCCTGCATTCAAAGGTTAGTCAACCGTGTTGTGTGAGTAGTGAGTATGCAGTATACATAACTGTAGTGAGGCTTACTAAAATCATTGTGTTTATTACTTTAACATAAGCATCTATAAAGAAAATCAACAATTGTATTTCCCAAAACAGATCATTTGGTTGCTGTACTTTGAGTATGTGTGTTAAAGGTATTATGCTCATATGTATGCACTTATTAGTATGGGAGGTGACCATGGCCACAGCAAGCTGTCCATGCCAGACTGGCGGCAGTGGAAGACTGAGGGCACTCCACTAGAGTTTACACAGAAAAGGTTGGCAGCCAGGGGCCTCAAGGACCCATGGGCCCGGTGAGCATTTACACAGAGCAATTTTTTTATTTTTATTTTTTTAACACAGTACTTGTGACATAATTTGATAGTGCTGTGATTCCTTACTCAACCGCGCCTCTCTCTCCCTCTGCTTGTGTAGCAACGAGGCATGGAGGTACTCGGGTGGGTTTGCACGTCCCGTGACTCTGTCCGATGTGCTGCTGAGAGGATTCAAGTGGGGCTTTGTTGCCTTTACTGTCGCTCTGGCTGTTGAGTATGCCCTGTTCCCACCAAAGAAGGGCTCCCACTAATGCACTCTTTAGTTCCTAATCTTGTCCCCAGTATAATATCCCTCTTTGATTCTAATGTTATTCTGAATTTAGCCGTTCATTAAATCTCTCTTTGATTACCACATGGCTTCTTTTATTATACCTACACTATAATGTGCAGCTCTCCCCTGAATTGTTTTTTGTATGGAGAATTGGATATTCCAATTGCTAAAATTTAGTCTTGTTTTCTCTTCCTGCTCAGTTTCCGACAGCAGAACTTCAAACATTTAGCTGTCAAGACCATAACAAGCAGCACAATTGTAGCAAGTAGCGCTATTACGTCCAGACAGAAGTACTGAAACCAGTTGAGATGATTGACAGCTGCTTTAAGATGTTTGGCGCCTTTATGCCGCATCACAAATTCAGTCCAGTACACTGAAAGGTCCAATGGATCAATGGGACGATCTCTGTGTAATGCGGACAGCCTCGTTATCTTCTCTTTGTACCTAAAATAAAGACCTTTAGTAGGATTGAGCCAAGGCAATGTGTTCACACTGAAGAGGAAAAAAAACTTACCGAGTGTCATTAATAACCTCATTCAATCCCTGCAGCAGGTCTTCTGCAGTGACGGATGAAATATCCAACACCACTCCCACTCCTCTACTCGCCATTCTTTGTGCATTGTCAGGCTGCTCCCCACCGATCGGCAGCATCACCATGGGAACGGCATGACAAAGTGCCTCAAAGAGACCATGCGAGCCAGCATGAGTGATGAAGGCACGAGCTCCAAGATGTGCTAAAAGTTAGTAGACTCAATAAGAAAACATGGATTGATTTGATAGCCATCCATGTATCAATTTGTTTACCTAGCAAGTCATTTTGGGGTACCCAACTCATCATCTTTACGTTTTCCGGTGTATTATCAGGAACATGACCAGAATATCTCCATATTACCTAATGGGAAAACGAATTGTAAAAAAAAAGGTACTGCACTAAAATACGAACAGACAGAATACCGTTAGAAAACCGTTAAAAAAATATTTGCACAATAATAATTACGGCCACACGTGGCAATTGGAAATTCACTTACCTGCTTTGAACCGCTTCAGTTCATATTTTATTCAGAATTAATGTGATAATTATTTTTCATGTACAATTAATACCTTTAAAAACATATCATATCTTGATTGACGTTACCTTCTGTGGAATCTGTCTGAATGCTTCAAGGAAGACTTGTGTGAACTCAATTGGCATTTTTGTCAATGAAGTGCCCAGTGTGAACACAACAAATCCATGTTCTCCTGACACCCAGGGCTCCAAATCCTTTGACAAAGACACAGTAGGCAGTACTTTTACATTTTACTGCATTAAATGCTACAGTCATCCATAAACATACTCGGGCCTTACTTCAGGCAGAGGATTTCTCACATTGCAGTTGATGCCCCCGACTGGCACCATATTAGGCATTAAAGGGCGTGGGAACTCCATTGTGAAGTCAAACCTGTTCCAACATATTTGTTTAGAAAACTCAGATGCAAAAAAGACAAACTAATAGAAATTCTGATGTTGTTGTTGTCGCCCCCCCGGAATTTTTTTCACGTTTGAATGTATGACATTTGCATGTTACCTGTGCAGCCAGATGGCAGAGTCCGAAAGAACCTCAGCTACACCCACGTCCTCTTCCAGGAACTTCGAGGCAATTTGGTCAAAACGCCAATAGATGACGCGGCAGAGGAGCGGCTCCAGCGCACTCACCTATAGGACACATAGTATAGTTAAAGCTTGAGTTTGACACTTTATTACATTTCATTCAGTTTAATTTAAAGAAGACATTTTCAACCAAATCACAAATATACTGTATATCACTACAAGCATTTTTCATTTGCCTGTCAATATTCACCAAAGTGTTGAGAACTCTTTGTTTGAAGTCCATTTTGTCTGTGAGGCCGGTGAAGAAGCGAGGCACATAGGAAGGCGGCGATGGACATCCTGTCGACTGCATGTCCAAAAAACACGGAATTCCCCTCAGTAAATTAACAGTGGGAATACCTGAAAGTGATCCAGAAACATGGACATGAGGAAAACAGTAACTGAAAAACCAAATCCAATTGTCCCCCTCTCTTATTTATCTCTCAAAGGATCATTTTTATCCTAAATCACCCTTACTTGCTGCACATCATTCCGTTTTCTCTCTTTCTCTCTGACTAGCCAACCTGTAAAGAGTCTTCAACCCCTCATTAGCCCATGCTACTATGTCTTGTTTGGCCTTTGTCATGTCTAATTTCATCTTACATCTCTGTGCGATCTTGTCTACTCTCCTCTCAGGTTTAACAAATACTTGAAATTATCCCTAATTGTCAAATGAGTGTGAATGATAGTTTGTATATGGCCTGTATTAGCAGGTGATTTGGTGTCCTAGGCAAGAGTGTAGATTGGAGCCCCACGCGGGCATGGGGAGAACATGCAAACTCCACCCAGGAAGGCCGGAGCCTGGACACGATCCTGCGTCCTCAGCAATGGGAGGCAGACGTGCTAACCACCCACCCACCGTGCCTCCCGTTTTAAAACTATAGGCGTTTTTCCCACCAACAACCCCAGGAACTTTGAGTTTTGGGTAAAGGGAGTTCTTGGTGGTAAAAGTTATGCAGGGAATTTATGATTTGTGTTTCCACAGCGTCTTGCAGTTCTCGGTAATTAATTCAAATGAGTTTGATTGAGTCCAGCCAATATAAAAACAACGCCCCCCAAATTTGACCAATCAGCCGTGGTCATTGCAGCCCGCCCCCTCAAAGTTCCTGCCTGGCTCAGCACGACCCTGCTGCCGAGATAGTACTTGGATGCCCCCTGGAGAATTTAATTACCCTGGTAATTGTTGTTGGTGGAAAAACGCCCAAACTGAATTTTACCAAAACTGAAAAGTTCTCCAAAAGTTCAGGCGGTGGAAAAACGCCTAATGTACAATATATTTATGTAAGATACAAATAAAAAAGTAAAATAAATACAGAGGTGGACGGACTTGACGGAAGGGGTTTTTCATCCGTCAATGTAATCAATCTGTCAATAAATTTGGCAATCCGGTCGTTCCATTTTGGTGACGGCTTGACGAAGACGGAACATTGACGGATGCCCACTTCGAACGGCAGAAATACTGACGGATGCTCAATTTGCTGAGGAATCCATGAATGACAGATTGATGGGTTGTCTTGAAATATTGATGGATTGACAATGATGGAACGTCTCGAATGTTGACGAATGATGGATGCTCAAAATTTATTGACGCACCCACCTCTGTATAAATATACAAATTTAGATATAGTAAAACTTTGGTGGTAACAAGATGATTCACGGGCGGCACGGTAGACTAGTGGTTAGCACGTCCGCCTCCCAGTTCTGAGGACTCGGGTTCGAGTCCAGGCTCCGGCCTTCCTGGGTGGAGTTTGCATGTTCTCCCCGTGCCTGCGTGGGTCTTCTCTGGGTACTCCAGGCTCCTCCCACATTCCAAAGACATGCATGGCAGGTTAATTGGGTGCTCTGAATTGTCCCAAGGTGTGCTTGTGAGTGTGGATGGTTGTTCGTCTCTGTGTGCCCTGCGATTGGCTGGATGCCACCTCTTGTCACTCAGGATAAATTGCAGTTTACCCATGACCTAATGAGGCCGAGTGCGATAGAAGATGGAAGGATGGAACGTATCTCAATGTGGCAGCATTCACCTAATTTCCGAGCTATTAAAGCCCCCGTAGGCACCATGGGGTCTGTCAGGACAGCGTCAAATCTCTGTGGAATAAGGAGGAGTTAAGAGTTATCTACAAAGGAGTTACCGAAAAATATGCAATAAGCCAATGTGAGATTTTATTCCAAGTTACTCGCCTGTTTAGCCAGATGTGAGATAATACTGGCATTGAACAGAAGGCTCTCTGCAGTGGTGTGAAGCAATTCTGTAATTCTTTGTATTTGTGAGAATTTCTCCTGCATTCTCTCTATGAAAGGCAGCGTAGATTTTTGCAACATGTCTACGTTCTTGGACATAACCAAGTCAACAAATGCCTTGTCAAACGGAAGAGGGTAGGTCAGTGTCTCATAGTGCTCCCCTGGACCAATCAGTATGGTGACCTCTGGCATCACAACAGTGACCTGGTGTCCACGCCGGCCCATTTCCTGAGAAATGGCCTTCATACCCACCCAGTGACTCCCATCCATTGGTATCACCAGCAGTTTCCCCACGTACGAACCGGTGTGACCTTCAGGGATGTTGTCGCTTGCTTCAGATCCTTTGGCCCTATCCACGGTGTCAGCCACGTTTAGCAGCAAGAGCGCGCACACGACTATCCTCCTCATTGTTGTCCTTTCCTGTCGGGGCAGCACACAAGTATGTGCTGGAAGAAAAAGGGGAAGTGAATTTCCCCCTGAGGAGACGGTGTCTTGCTTGCTGAAATTCCTCTGTGGATTTGTAGCGATGTGTGTGTTCAAAGTCCTTCCTGTGAGATGAGGGAGTTGTTTGATAAGGCGTAATCAGTCATTTACTTCCTCAGTCGATGGCTTACCATTCAAAGATACCAAGTACCAAGGCATAAACATAATGTGGTGTATGGAAATCCGTGAGAGCATTATAGTCCTACTTGAGATGTAGTATAAGGTCTATGTACTAGTACACTCTGTAATGAGTGCCACTAGATGGCACTAAATCCTACACACTGTCCTTATATGAAGCACAAAGGTTGCATAATGCTTTGGGGCTGTTCAATTCAAAACGCATAATGGCAGATGCGTGCTGAGTCCCATTCAATATGAGTTTGAATGTGATTGTTTAATTATAAACAGTCACATTGTTGAATTATAAGTGGGTGAGTACACTTGTGAAACTGTCAGAGGTGGGCTTTCCATCAATATATCAATGACAAATGCTTACTTTGAAGAATGGGAAACTTTGACGATTACAATGTGGTTCGGCTTAAAATATCGAAGGATTGACGATGATGGCAGGTGGTCACGACTGTTGACAATTACCGAGTGACGGGCGCTCAAAATTCATTAACGCACCCACCTCTGGTAAGTTTCCAAATTATAGGTCATATTAACATAAGGTGTTTTGAAATTATTATTTTTTATCTTTTTTTTAATGCCATACAAAAATGCCATTTGTACATGTTTTTGTATATCCATGGTGACAGACATTGTTTAAATTTCAGATAATAATAGGTTTATTAAATACACATTAACTATATGAATCTCTTGCAATTAGGTAAAAGATTCACAACCTTCTGTGTTTATTTTCTATTAAATTAAACCAGGGGCACAGACGAACTGCAAAACAACTTTTTAATCGTTTATGCCGCATTAACAAAAATATCGTCATATACTGTCACTATGGACTTCGCTTGATTTGACTTCAGCAGATAAACTCCGAGATTTGCTCAATCTGTCATCATCCATGACAATAGTTACCAGTTATCGTACTAATATTTACAATGTAAATTCTCATAGCATCACAGATACCGTCAAACTTGTAAGTAGTGTTGTTCCGATACCGTTTTTGGCTACCGATTCCGATACCCAGCTTTGCAGTATCGGCCGATGCCGATACCATACCGATACCTAAGGTTTTTAATTCTCAACATGAAAAAGCTGTCCTGCCATTGGTTCAGAGAATTCAAGGGCCAATAAGATATCTTAGATCGGCATGCAGTGAACATGTCACATATCAGTGAACGTCATGCACGAGCAAGATGATTCTGCATCCAAAATCCTATATAAGCATTGGAAATAATGGTATCGGCATGTTACATGTTAGTACTCACCGATACCGATACCACTGTTTTATTGCCGTATCGGTGCCTCTGCCGATACCAGTATCGGTATCGGAACAACACTACTTATAAGTGGTCAACTATCACTCGGTAATGACTGCATTCTCAGGGTTTTACTCGCAAGTTTGTAGAAAATGTCAGAAATGTCAGAAAATGGGGAAAAAAAATGCTCTCTTTTTTCCGCCAATTCCAATCTCCATGATTTCTTGTTTTGCTTAAAACACAAAGATAACTTGTTTACTCATGGAAAGGAGCTAAGGATGATGCTAAGGAAATCAGAAGTATTCACATTTTGTTTCAGTTCAAATTTTACAATACAGAAAATGAGTATTTTACACAGGTTTTTCTAAACCACGATTTTAAAAGCAATGTCTGATTTTCGTTTCATTATTATTATTATTATTATTATTATTATTATTATTATTGCATTAAAATATAGGTTCCAGAAATGATCTCCACGTGTGGTTACCGTTCGTGGAATTTTGGCTAGCTAGAGCCTGGAGATGTACAGAAGACATCATTTTTTTATATGCCAGTGTCGTCATCTCTTGGCCAGTATGAGAATTGCTCGCAGTGACAACTTCCGGCAATCCAAAACAGAACTTCAGGCCGTTTTTTTCGATTTGTGTCTCCTGCTAGATCCTATTTTGGTTTCTGAAATAAAAATTTATTGGACTTTTCCTTACCCGTTCCAGACAGAAAAACGCGAAATCAAGCTGTATTTCAATTTTGGTGTTTCTGTTTTGAAACGAAAATCAAATAACGAGTCATTTTTCTATATTTAATATCTTTTTCCAAAAGTAATATGCAATGACCAAATACATAGCCGAGTGCGTCAATTACCTGCAAGGTGAACAGGGGCTCACTCGCCACTTCTTCCTGTCGTTCCTCCTCTGCCTCGAAAAGTTACCTTCTTCTATTCTTCTTCTTGCTGAGTACAAACTTCCCTTGGTATGCCACAATGATCACTGTAACAAACAAGTAAACTTCATTCAATTTGCGTGCTATTCAACGTTTAGTAACTTTATGAAGTTCAGTCCGCATCCATATAGGTTGGTTCAAAGTTCAAACTGACTTGCCACCTCCAGCATGGCAGAAACGCTGACAAATCGCAGCAATTAAAAAAAACATGCTCGCGTTTCTGTATTTTTATTTTACCTTACTTGACTTGTAATCCGCATCATATCCGAGTAGTTTCACACGCTGAGGCCAAATCTCATTTCGTAACCTTGTAGCTCCTCCCTCTTTGCTCCTTTGTTTACGTTTCACGTCGCCTCCCACCAGAGATCCCATTCTGAAGACAGGCGGAACAACAGAGGAGCGAAGAAGACGAAGACAAGTCAAATGTTTTTGGGAGAAATCAGATGATCGTTCATAGCACAGAGACGGCATTTTGTTTTGTGGAAAAAAATAGCCACGAAGAGGCAGAAAAGTACAATCAAACAAGGTTTTGGTGTTAAATACTATAATGTGGATACTTTATTGTGAATTTGAAGTTTATCCTGATTTAATGGGGCTGGGATGGCTGAACTGCAAATGTATAAAGGAAGTCAACCCCCTAAAATATTATTGGGAATAAGATGTTTTATGCAGCCCCACTAGTAGAAATGTGGTATTCTGGTAAATATTGTGTGGAATATGAATTAAGTAACAAAATCCAGAAGTTTTGCTCAAGTCTCATGTAATGACCAATCACAGCTCAGCTTCGGAAAAAGGGGTGAGCTGTGATTGGTCATTGCTTAATTTTATTAATTCAATCTCCGGTGTAATAACCTTATTTATTGATTGATTTCATTTTTATTTATTATTATTATTATTATTATTATTATTATTATTATTAATAATAATAATAATTCAATCTCTGGTGTAATAACCTTATTTATTGGTTGATTGAATTATTATTATTATTATTATTATTATTATTATTATTATTTTTAATTCAATCTCTGGTGTAATAACCTTATTTATTGATTGATTGAATTATTTTTATTTTATTATCTGTTCTTATTGCTGCTGGACATGTAAATTTCCCAGAGGGAGCCAACCCAAAGGGATCAATAAAGTCAAATCTAAGCCTATAGTTAATGTAATGGATTATAATTAACTGATACAGAACAGTGCTCTCCAGTTATAAATCTTAATAATAAAACGGATTGAAAATAATATATTGATCAAGTACATCGTTCTCCAGTGAGTGACAATTAGGGCTGGGAATCTTTGACTCTCACGATTCGATTCGATTCGATTACAATTTTTGGGTCTACAATTTGATTCAGTCGATTTTTCGATTCTTGATTCAAACGATTTTTGTTTCAAAATTATTTGGTTGACAAGTGATTTCTGCTTCAATTTACAGATATGCACAACATTGTCATGATCTACTCCAGTCTGCTTTGCAAGACAAAATGACAAATAGAGACATTAAAGTGTCTTTTTTTTTTTGTTTAAACATTTATTAATTTTGTATCGTAAGTGCCTTTTTCCACAAAAACAGCATGTGGGCTACAACTGCCTTTTCCCCTTCTTCTTCATTTCTAATTTAAATAAAATCAATTTTTGGATATTAATTTCGATTCGATTAATAAATGAGAATCTCGATTCTTTTATGAATCGATTTTTTGGCACACTCCTAGTGACAATGTGCATGCATGTAAGGTTAGGTCAGTGTTTCTCAATTCTGGGCCTCAGCCCCCTCCTAGCCAGCCTTTTTCCATGTCTCCCAATTGCAACGCAGGTGAGGATCGTTATCAGGTTTCTCCAGAGCTGGCTGATTAGCTGTCATTGGAATCAGCTGCATTGGGAATTGGGAGACATGGAAAACCGGCTGGCGAGGGGGGCTTGAAGACCGGAATTGAGAAACACTGGGTTAGGTTATTGTGAGTCCTCGTGGAGCCGTGTCAAAACAGGTTGAACAAAAACTCGCTCTGCATGGCGGCGGATGAAAAGTCGGGGGAGGATACATTGGCCACTCCCGCAGCCTCTTTGGCTTTTAGCTGCTTGGAAAATGATGACTACTAGTTTTGTAAATATAAAATGTAGTTTCAGTTAGTTTTCAGTTTTTTAAAAAACATTTTCATTATTTTATTTTATTTCTTTAACAAAAATGTTTTATTTTTTTGTGTTGTTTTTTTAATATTAGTTACATTAGTTTTCGTTTACCCTAATAGCCGTGGTCAGGTTAACCAATCAGATGGCTTTCCCAAGTGAAGGAGAGGAATAGAAACCTGGCGTCCATAAACCATGTGATATAAATCTTACCAGTACGGTGAGTTTAAAGAGTGCACTGCACTACATCATCAACTAAAAGATGTTTCTAATATTGTGTGAACTGAAATAAAATGAATTTTTCACAGTCTGGTTCAGCAAATGAAACTGTATTGTTAGAAGTGTAAAACAAAACAGACCTTTATCATCTTTGTAAAGGCACATTAGGAGATTAATAAAGTACGATGAGGGTAGTTTTTTTTTTGTTTTTTTTTCCATTCAGTCATTGAACACAAAACAGACATTGGTCCAATAATTATTGACCTCTGGATTACAACTACCAGTACTTGACTCACGTAGTTGAGCTTGCAGGACCAGCCCGGATACTTGCTAGCATGGATCTCCCTGAGCTGCTTTGATAACTGGAAGTATTTTTGCTGCTTGTTCAGCGTCAGCGACTTCCACTGTGGACATCATCACAGTGTCAGCACACATGCATTCAAGCTGAGTGTCACAAACACATGCTCACCATTTTTCCTAGGATCATGTTCACGGTGGCGCTGTCTTCATTAACAAACTGTGCTTTGATAAATGGGCCGCTGCTCCTCCATAACAGAATGAAGGCATTGGGGGGCTTCTAAACATAAGGCCTGCTCACATCCTGGGCCCCAAAATTCCTCTTTTTTCCTATTGAGAAAAAGAAGCATGAGAAAACACATCACCTCTGTGTGGAAAAACACTTTGCAAAGAATCCTTACTTTGGGGTGGAATTTGTTGTGTTTTGATGAGGAGGAAGTTCAAAACAGGAGCCAGGCTTCAACTGATTAAACAGTTCATTGCTAGACACACACACAATGATGCACATTAGCCAAAAAGAAATGTGCATGGAGGTGCAAACATGATGTGTGCATAATGTGTATGTTACTTACGTTACTCGAATAGGAATTTGGCTCACCACCTCTGGTGCACAACGGACCTGCAGAAAAACATTTATGATTATCAACCTGCTTGAAACTTTAAAATGAATATAATTAACATGTAACTAAGTTATCAAAGAATTTATTTGAAACACTAAATCAACTAGACAAACAGTTCTACAAGGGAAATGCACTTAAGAAGAATACAATCATACAGTATAAGCTGAGTTTCTTTAAGTCTTGTTTTGCAACCATGCTCGTTAAAGTCAGGATGTGCATAGTTAGTTATGCTTTAACCGTCATTCACATTTGGCGATGATTCCTCACAAATCATATGAAACACTAAATTAACCAACAAACACCATAACACATCATTTAAGGAAAGTTAATATTTGGTCCGTAGCGTAAATGAGCAGCACATATGAGCATTAATTTTCAACTTTACTTTAACCAGATAAAGTCAGAAGTCAGAAGAAGGTACTACTTTTCTGTTCGTTCGTATCACTGCGCGGCGCCCCGCATGCAGCTGATAGACGCGCACTAATCTACAAGTTGTTTGTCTTTTCGAAGGCGGAAGGATCAGCTGTCTGTAGCGCGTAGATTGGTTGTCTACAGGGCGACGCGCAGTAATACGAACGAACAGAAAAATAGTGCCTGGCGGTAATGGCGTCTGACTTTTTTCAGAAAAGGAGTATTGTGATGCAAATGTATCACTCTTTTGAACACAAATTGTTTTTAGAAGAAAAACGCTTTATTTCGGTGACCCTAGCCAGCTTGCTGGACTATTTTCCTCTCGTCCAACACCGGACCAGAACTCGTGTCACAGAACGCTGTCAGGGGTAAGTCAGTGTTGATCGCACACACCGGAGGTGAGGATGAAATTGAGATTCATGTTAAAAAATCCGAACGATCCCTTTAAGTTAGTTAAAATTTCTTCCTACCTGCTCTTGACTGCTAGACACACCCTGGTTAGTCACGTTCGCCGACTCCAGAAGTTTGTAAGTGCGACCAAAGTTGTTTGGGGCATCCACAAAAGCATCATCCAGGTGAGGGGTAATTTGCAACCTAGTCGGAGGAGGCGTACTGCCCAAGTCTGCGTTGATCATCTAAAAAATAAAGTCCCAATCCGCGCTGCTCATTGTTACCGGCGTCGGCATCTTCTCGGACAGAATCCTCTTTGATCAACGTTTTCCACTGTTATTATAGTTATTACAATATTTCGGCTTCCTTGACATCAACCAATGAGATGATCAAGATGTGGCTCGACGTTACGGGGTGCATGCCGCGCACCAATCATACACTTAAAATAGCGAAAAATAACCCGTTAGGTAACGAGCGGCGGCTAAGCTAACAAGCTAGCCGAAGAACTACCTGCGGGCCAGTGGGGGGCTGGCGGCGTAGTAGTACGTCGCATTGGCGAAGCAAAAGCAACAAAACAAATAACAAAGGGGTGTGGGGGGGTCAAAGCATCAATTACCCACAAGAGTGTCACGAAAAAACACTTCTTTACATTTTCGACAGGGTTTTTTTTCCTGGCTCAAATGGAGGCAGAGGTGGTATCACCTAGACTATGATGGGTGACTATACCGATATCAGGTACCGGTATTGGTGTCAATACCAGTCTTATTATAAGGTATGGGTACTGGTAGTGGTGACCGATACCATTATGGGCCGCTCTCCTGCAACCATTTCACCATCAGGGACTAGAAATGTGAAATTATATGAATATAAAGTTGCCATTATTTTTTGCCACTTTTTAACTACACTCATTAAAAATTCATCCAGTAGTACATATTAAATTGTATATATAGTTTAGCGTTGTTGTAAAACATTCTTATGTTTATTGTGTATAGGCTATACTGTGTTTCTATGACGATGGAATGCACCACCTCTGCCTCGCAACCAGGAAATGGGCGTTTGCAACGGTTGCTCCATGATCTTGATCTTCTTTGGTAAATTAAAATTAAAATAAAAAATAAAATAAAAAAAGAACAAAGCTGTTTCTTCTTCGGTTGTTGCCTCTGGTCTTTCCGGTGCACTGCTGTTGATATAGCGCCTCCATAATGGCGCAACACAGCAATTGCAGTTTAAATGCGTTCCTGCCAAGCTCAATCAACACAGCTGGAGCGATGTGTTAAGTGATATCAGTGGCATTGCTTAGGGCGATGAAATGGCCTGACTTCGAAAAACAGTCCACGACCGTAAGGACCACTGTGTGACCACGTGAGGGAGGAAGACCTTCACAAAGTCCAGTGAAATGTGAGACCAGGGCCGGGAAGGAATCGGCAAAGGCTGAAGCAACCCTGCTTGGTAGGAAGACTTCCCCCACGTTGTCCTGGGTGTTCTTCCTCATTCCAGGCCACCAGAACCTCTGCTGCAGTACCTGAAAAGTCCTATTCACTCCTGGGTGGCACGTAATTTTAGATACGTGTCCCCAACGTAATACCTCCGAACGGAGAGTCTCTGGTACAAACAATTTGTCCACGGGGTACTCAGGGGGAACTTGAAGCCCTTGCTGTGCTTCAACCACTTTGCGTTCCACCTCCCACTGAAGTGCACCGATCACGCAGTGTGCGGGAAGGATGGGCGGCGGTTCTGCGTCCTCTCGTGCCGGGTCAAACATGCGAGAGAGGGCGTCGGGTTGCTTGTTTTTGGACCCATGACGATAGGTGATATTGAAGATGAAACCTGTAACAAACAAAGCCCACCGAGCCTGCCAGGGATTCATTCGCTTGGCCGCCCATCGATACTCCGAGTTCTTATGGTCTGTGTAAACTGTAAAGGGTTCCTTCGCCAACACAAGCCAGTGCCTCCTTTCTTGGAGGACCAGGACCACTGCCAGCAGTTCTCGATTCCCCACATCATAATTGGCCTCCGCTGAGCTGAGGCGTCGGGAGAAAAATGCACAGGGATGGATCTTCTGGTCGATTGGGGAGCGTGGCAACAGCAAGGCCCCCACTCCTGTATCCGATGCGTCCACCTCAACCAAAAAGGGGAGATCAGTATTAGCGTGATTCAAAACTGGTGGATTAGCAAACACCCTTTTAATTTCTATGAATGCGACATCAGCTTCCTTAGTCCACTTAAAGGGGAGTTTACATGACGTGATTGTTAGTGGTCGAACTCTTTGACTATAGTTCTTAATAAAATGCCGGTAAGAGTTGGCAAAGCCGAGGAATCGTAGCTGTTTGTGTGTGGAGGGAACAGGCCAATCTAGGACTGTGGATTTTGGCTGTGTCTGCCCGGATTCTCCCCCGTTCAATAACAAAACCCAAAAACTGCATCGATGTGGTGTGAAACTCACATTTTTCGGCTTTCACATAGAGATAATTTTCAAGGAGGCACTGGAGTACCCTACGTGCATGACACTGGTGTTCTTGGAGGTTAGGGGAAAAGATCAGGATATCGTCAAGATATACAAAACAAAACACATTTATCATGTCTCTCAAAACATCGTTAATCAGACATTGGAAGACGGCCGGGGAGTTAGTTAATCCAAACGGCATAACGCGGTATTCAAACTGGCCGATGGGAGTCTTAAAAGCAGTTTTCCACTCGTCACCTTTCCCAGATACGAACTAGATGGTAGGCGGAACGTAGATCTAGTTTAGTAAAGATTGCAGCTGATTGTAATGGTGTGAAGGCGGAGTCCAGTAATGGCAGTGGATACTTATTCTTTATCGTAATTTCATTGAGACCGTGGTAGTCAATACACGAACGCGGCTCTGACAGGGAAAGTCGAGGGCCGGATCAAACCCGCCGCCAGCGCGGCAGAAATTTATTCCTGCAAGGCCTCCTGCTCTGGCTGAGATTGCTGATGCGCCGCGACGCTAGGGGAAACGCCCCCTCAATCACTCAGACTGAAAAAAAGATAAGAGCAGCACTGAGAGCCCTGCACTATGACAAACAGTAAACTGATGCCATTTCAAACCCAGTTATTGGCCATGATTTGAAAGATTAATCACATTATTATTATCCATCCATCCATCCATTTTCTTGACCGCTTATTCCTCACAAGGGTCGCGGGGGTTGCTGGCGCCTATCTCAGCTGGCTCTGGGCAGTAGGCGGGGGACACCCTGGACTGGTTGCCAGCCAATCGCAGGGCACACAGAGACGAACAACCATCCATATGCACAAGCACACCTACGGACAATTTGGAGCGCCCAATTAACCTGCCATGCATGTCTTTGGAATGTGGGAGGAGACCGGAGTACCCGGAGAAGACCCACACGGGCACGGGGAGAACATGCAAACTCCACCCAGGAAGGCCGGAGCCTGGACTCGAACCGGAGTCCTCAGAACTGGGAGGCGGACGTGCTAACCACTAGCCACCGTGCCGCCCATTATTATTATTATTATTATTATTATTATTATTATTATTATTATTATTATTATTATTATTATTATTATTATTATGTCTCATATACTGTACATACTAGCCTGCAGGGGCTCCCAGAGGGCCAACAGATTTGACACAACCGCATATCATTTCCCTCGTGAGCCAAACTCGCCCCTTCCCCAACTTGTTGCTCCTCAGAGTCACAGCGTACAAGTGCTTCTTGTGTAAACAAATAATAGAGTGACAGCTGACAGGAGATTCTCCGACAGCATGAAGACTGAAGAGAAGCTATTCCTCTGGGAGTGAAAAACGAAAGAAAAAAAAGAGGTAGAAGAGAAAAGAAAACAAGACAATGGTGAGTGTATGGTGAGTGTATTAAAGGCGTATTTAAGGATCTTTTGTCGCTGCGTCTTCCGGGTGGATCATCTTAACGATTGGTTCTCGATCCCATCAATCAATCTGCCGTAACGACGTCGTGCGTGCTCGTCCCTCGCTGCGCATGCGCGATTCGAGTGTTTGTAGCATGTAGCCGCTAAGCTTCGGATTCAGCCATTCATCGTTGTAGCTCCCCCGACCACACTGCATACTTTGAAAATGGCTGGAAGCCGCAAGAGGACATCCGTCTATGAAGTGAGCCCAGCTGCAGAGACTGATGAAGACGATGACGAAGATACACTTGCACGTTCGGCTTCGGCGGTGTCAGTTTAACTGTTATAAGAGAGTAATGTGTCTGTTGATGATCTTTAATTATACTTGAGTTGACATATTTCCCACCTTTTAACGACAACGCTCACCAAAAATCAAGCTCTCCGCATTCATTTGTTATGGGATGTTTGCCCTCCGGGAGGCACAGCGGGAGCTAAGCAGTGACATCAGCTGGAAGGGTCTATAGCCCAAAGACAGCTGGGATAGGCTCCAGCACCCCCGCAACCCTTGTGAGTAGCAAGCAGTTCAGAAAATGGATGGATGGATGGATAAATGTACATGTACAGTTTGTGCAGTGTGCACTTAAAGCTGTTACTGTTTGTGGTGATTATAGATAATTTAGGTCAGTACAGCTACACCACAAGGAGGCTGTCTATACTAGGATTACCTTGAGTGTGGAGATGTGTAGAGTAAGCAATGTTGTTGTTGACATGAATGGCCCTATTAAGGAGTTGGACGTGATGAAAAGAAAGATAGAGATAAGTCAATTGGCGAATGACACAACCTTGTTTTTGAAAAAGTTTAAGTATTTAAAGTTTAAGTAAGTAAGTTTAAGTAAGTATTTTTAATATAGTCTACTATTTTGTAACCATTTGTAATAATTAACGCATTCAGTGCCATTGACAGCTATACACGTCAAAGTAGGGCTGTGCAATTAATCGAAATTCAATTATAATTTCAATTATTACACTCCACAATTACAAAATCAGCATAATCATAAACTAAAAAGACGAGTGTTGTTTAAATTTATACATTTGCACCTTATTTGTCACGCCGCCACCGGCGTGGCGGTTCATGCTTTTATTTTTGTGTCCCTGTTTCCTGCCATACTTTGAAAATCCTAACTCTCGTCTCACCCCAGGTCACTTGCCCTTCCTGCCGCTCCCTCATTACCGGTCCCCGCCCATGATTATCACCACCTGCCACCAATCAAGCCAGTCAATAAAAGCCACCTGCACTTTCCCCTCAGTGCCGAAGTGTCACAGTCAGTGCATGGAAGCGTCCCACAGTCCTTATGTCCGCGTTCATGTTGCCTAGTATTTTTGCCTTGTTTTTGTGCCTTTTCCTCCCCAGTGGAGCGCCTTTCGTTACCCCTTTTGCCTTGTGCCCTTTTTCCTCCCTAGCGGAGCGCTTTTCGTTGTCCCCAGTACCTTTTGCCTGTTTTTTCCTCCCTAGTGGAGCGCCTTTTGTTCTCCACTTTTTTGCTTCCCCGTTCTCCTCTCAGCTTGAGAGGAGACAGCTGTTGGCCGGAAATAAACCTGTTGCCTTGGTGGCCTACCTTACTCCTGCGTCTGAGTCCTACCTTACCTCGTCGTGTCATTATTTAAATTTTAAAATAACTAATTTGATCTTCTTTTTTTTTTTTTTTTTATCCAAAAGGAAATTACATAGTGTTTCAAATAATTTGTCTTCATATTTTTTTTTATGTTTAAAAAGTATCTTGTTTTGTACCAAAAAATAAAAGAAAAAAATTATTGCCCTACTGCACAGTGCATATGCTGCACTCCAACTTTCATGTTTTTGCCAACATAAATAAATATATACAATTATAAATTGTTTGATCCAAGACTTAATTATAGTGTTTCTATTTGTTTTAAATTTGGTCCTAATATTTTTTAAAGGCTTAAACATTTTCTTGTTTTGTGCCAAAACATAAATAACCGTTTGAATAATCGTGATTTCAACTTTTGCCAAAATAATCATGATTATTATTTTTCCCATAATCGAGCAGCCCTACGTCAAAGATCCATTTTTACTGGGCTGGCAGTGAATGAGTTAAATACATTTAGAATACAATAAATTGATACAGTTAGCCTGCGATTGGCTGGCAACCAGTTCAGGGTGTACCCCGTCTACTGCCCATAGACAGCTGAGATAGGCTCCAGCAACCCCCACGACCCTTGTGAGGAATAAGCGGTCAAGAAAATGGATGGATACAGTTAGCATGTCCACCTCCCAGTACTGAGGACTCGGGTTCGAGTGTGCTGTGACTCTGAGGAGCAACAAGTTGGGGAAGGGGCGAGTTTGGCTCACGAGGGAAATTATATGCGGTTTGTGTCAAATCTGTTGGCCCTCTGTGAGCCCCTGCAGGCTAGTATGTAGGTATGTACAGTATAGGAGACATAATAATAACAATAATAATAATGGGCGGCACGGTGGGTGACTGGTTAGCACGTCCGCCTCCCAGTTCTGAGGACGCCGGTTTGAGTCCAGGCTCCGGCCTTCCTGGGTGGAGTTTGCATGTTCTCCCCGTGCCCGCGTGGGTCTTCTCCGGGTACTCCGGTCTCCTCCCACATTCCAAAAACATGCATAGCAGGTTGATTGGGCGCTCCAAATTGTCCCTAGGTGTGCTTGTGAGTGTGGATGGTTGTTCGTCTCTGTGTGCTCTGCGATTGGCTGGCAACCAGTCCGTACTCCGCCTACTTCCCATAGCCAGCTGGGATAGGCTCCAGCACCCCCCGACCCTTGTGAGGAGTAAGCGGTTCAGAAAATGGATGTATGGATAAATTGATACAGTTAACATATTTCCAAGTGATCTATCTAGACTTACTTTCTATTGTAACCAATTTCATTGGTTGTTTGGCTAACCAATAAAATGGTATGCTCGTAACCACCTGGAATGGTCAGTGTCCATCCATCCATTTTCTTGACCGCTTACTCCTCGCAAGGGTCGCTGGAAGGATATGACGCTGGCTTCAGGCAGTAGGCGGGGTACACCCTGAACTGGTTGGCAGCCAATCGCAGATGGTCAATGTCTGGCCAATCTATTGGTCTATTTAATCAAGCCAATATAAGCATAACCTACTAGATTGGTCGATTGATTTTTTTTTTAATTAATTAATTTATTTTATTTTATTTTTATTTTTTTAAACCAATCAATTTTTAGAGTGTGGCTAACAGACCGTCTGGACGTTGTTACTAACTTTCAACAAATAATTTGGTATTGTAGCTCTGAGGCTGAGTTACAATAGTTCGTGCAAGTGGTTTATTCAGGTATATGTACCTTTCTTCAATAATTATTTTTAATGACTTTTTTATTTTAAATTTCTACTAATTTAGGGGGGGGGGGGAACAGTTATGTTTTCCACCGCTTTGGCTGATGACACAATGTAAACAATCAAACAAACAAACAAACAAACAAACAAACAAGACGCAGAGTCAACAACAGTTCGGATCTTGACGTGATCTTGATGATCAGTGATGTAACCATGACGTTAACGACTACAGCACAACAGATCGGAGAAGCAAGACCGTAATGTCTCTGCTTCAAGGGTGATACGTTACTAATGCGTTGCGTCAATTGTGCAGCCATAAGCTAGCTGGCATAAAAAAATAATAAATAAAAAAAAGTATAATGGAAGGGAAAGTATTTTTGCAGCTGCTATCACGAGGTAATATATCTTTCTTTTTTGTTTTTGTTATGACCCCCCCAACGAGTGCGATTAAAGTGGGAAACTTGTGGCCTTTTAGGTTGATAATGTAGTTATTTAGTTGTGGGTTGTTGTTTTTTTAACTTTTGATCAAGTAAATGACTTGAGTCTGTATTTTTATATTCATCTGTCTTTTTTCCTCCATCAAAAATAATGAAGTATCGAATTGTTGAATTTTTGTGTGACATGATAGAGCGATATATTTAATACCGCGAGAGGGCAGTGTCAACCAGCCGGGAGCCGATGCCATGGCGATGCGTTCGAGTAGTAGGTTAAGGTTTCACCTGTGGTTGAGAGTGGGGTTGCAGCTGCAGATGATTGGGGACGCCTGCCTAGTAAGGTTTATTAATATTACAGTACATCCTGCCAAGTTCACGCTTATGAGTCACTTTGTTGTACAGTAAGTACAAGTATAAGTGGCGGTTTCCACCCACGTCGTTTAAATCCGCCATTACTCGAAGAAGCGAGGCGGCAGAAGAAGAAGAAGGCAGACTGATTTGTTCTCGTGCTAAAAATGTAAATTTACATTTCTGAAAGAAAAGTTGTGGCATAATATTAAGCACGCGTGTTGCTACACATTTAAAGGTTGATGTCGAGTCCGGCTATGAAAACACCAACACAGGAAGGCGGCGAGCCATGTAAGATAAAGTGAGTTGAACGCCGTTTACTTCTTGTTTCTTATGTCTTGTTCGATACCGCCGTTCTGTTTCGTGCACTCAGTTTGAATTGGACGTTGGTTTTTGAATTAATAAAGAAGAAAAAAACCTTTTTGTTTCGGATAGAGTGCGTCAGAAGGGACGCTTCTTGCCTTTAGCTACCTACAAATGTTTTCAGCAAATGTCTAACAAACATAGACAAGCCGAGATGTATAAAACTAGAAATTTAACTTCTGATATACAAATATTTGACATTATGTGGTATAAAATGTTAGAACTTGCTGTTTTCATTTCACCTTCACTACTGAGTTTTTGTTGTCCTCAATTCAACAGCACTCCAGATGATAACGAATATGAATCAGTCTGCTTTGAATCACACAGTGAAGCAAGACGACTAAATGTTTTCCTTCAAAGGTGAGGTCGAACTGAAAGGCAGTGGACTTTTTTATTTATTTATTTATTTGTTTTTTTGCCGTGACCGGCAACTCTCCTAGCGTTATTTTGCCGTGAACTGTTATGGTTAATCGCCGGACCCATTCATGCACTGGGCGTGGTTCTTGCCTTTTCTCCACCCCCTTCTGTCTTTTCACGAAGTTTTTATTTTGTTTTGCAATCAAAAATAGGCTTTTATCGGCATTACCAGCCTAACCATATCGGTCAGAGCATAGGCTGTTACCAGCCTTACGCTAACCATAATAACCATAAGCCTCAGAGCAGGGTTTTCATGCTGTTGGACACACGTTTCGTCTTTTGTGCAGCAATCCAGTCTTATACTTCTTTAAAAGGGAAGTCAACTTTAAACATTTCTTGACAATTTTATATGTGACGTCACTAGTCTAAACATAACATTCAGATTAATATTACATTTGTGGAATATGAGTTGTGCAGCAAAATCCAGCCGTTTTGCTCCATCTCAGGGGGCATCCATTTTGCCACTTGCTGTCAACTGATGATGTTACAGTTTAGGGGGTTAAATGATTCTATTTGTAATCGATTAATCTAGAAAATAGTTTTTCGATCCATCGATTAATCTAACGATTCATTTTTAAATCCGATTCAATTATCTCCCCATAATTTGACCTATATAGCAATTAATGCTAATTTATCTCCAAGTAATAAAAGACAGTTTGCGTCTTTCCAAATTAACATTTTTATTCAAGTTCAAAAATGAATTGTATTGTACAATACAACAATAAAGTGCACACAGCTCTAGTGCAATGGAAGTATAATAAAGAAAAAAACAAAGCTTTCTTTCAATAACTAAAACTGCAAAAACCACAATCTGAACCAAAATTGTATCAACATAAAATAAATAAAACTAACAGCAGCGATGGCTGCAATTTACAGAACACAGCTCCACCACCACCACTCTCACTCTGTGTGCGCGCATCTGTTCAAGTGTGCTGTAATCTTGTGTTGGAGTGGAGAAATGTAAGCATCTCTACATGCTCAACTGTCAGGCTTGCCCTTTTTTTTTATTGACAGTATTTCCAGCCACTGAAAAAAGCCTTTCAGATGGCGTGGATGTTGCTGGTACAGCTAAGTAGGATTTTGCTAAAGCAGCCAGTGTGTGGAATCTTGCCTCATTCGCCCTCCACCATTGAAGGGGGTCACTGTCCCTTGGGATGGGATTTTCGCCAAAATACATCAGTGCTTCCTTCTTCACTGTCAATGCGTCCTCATCATCCTCGTGGTCTGGAGGCTCCTTGCTGTCTTCCTCCTCAGAATCCGAGCCCAACAAAGTGTCCAACACAGACCTCCTCTTTGGGGTGGAGTCGCTGAGGCTTCCCCCTCCTGCTGCCTGCTGGAGTGCTCTCTTCTCCCTTTTCAAGTGAAGTGCAACACTCTGAACTTTTGCTTGGAGTTTCATAGCATCTGCTTGAGAAAGGAACTTCAACTTTATGAAATGTGGGTCAAGGGCTGCTGCAAGGAGCGACACATTTTTCCCATCCTCTTGAAATGCAGATACCAGTGGGTGCCACCTTGAAAGAATGTCCTCTTCTGCATGGCACTGGAAAAGGTTCACGGCAGCAGAATCAAATGATCTGTTGTGGGTGGATCTCAGGAGACCTTTCAGCAGGGGTGGGAGAACAGAAGCTGTAATATATGATTGCCCACCTAAGAAAACAGTTGCTTGCTCATAAGGCTGGAGCACCTCCTTCAGCTCACTCAGAAGAACCCACTGATCATTTTTTAGATCCAGGTAATGTTTCCCACGGTGTGTGACTTCTGGGTCTGACAACCACTGGCCACCGCTGTTCTAATAAACGTTCAACCATGTAGTATGAGCTGTTCCATCTGACTGATACATCCTGGATTAGTTTATGCTCAGGTGTGCCCATTTGTTGTTTCTGCTTGAGTTTAGTGCTAGCTGGCTCACTTTTCTTGATGTGCTTCACAAGGCCACATGCTGCTGATAGCGTTCTATCAATCGTGGGGTCCTTCATTGCATTGTTTACAACCAGCTGCAACTTGTGCCCAGCACACCGGTGGGATGCAACTCCAAACTTCTCTTCAAGGATGTGGAGAGCTGCGACCATATTATTTGCATTATCATGCACAATTGCAAGAACGTTGTTTAATGAAATGTGGAATTTTTCTGCCACCTTCTCCACCCAGGGCAATATTTTCTGCCGTGTGCCGCTCATCAACTGGCAGTGTTGTCAGGTTGCAGGAGACTAAGATTCCATTTCTCATCGATGAAGTGACATGTTACTCCCAAGTATGCCTCAGTGACCATACTGGTCCAGGCATCGGTGGTTAGGGAGATCTTTGACTTCACTGCCTTTAATTTGTTCCGTAGTTTCTGCACTGATGTTTCATAGTTTTCCTCCATCATGCTGGTAAAGTGGCGCCTGGACGGCAGAGTGTAACCTTGATTAAAAGTGGTGAGCATTTCTTTAAATCCCTCGCCCTCAACGATAGCAAGAGGCCTCATGTCCTTTACGATCATCGAAAGGATGCTCTCAGTAAGTGCAGCAGTCTCCTGTGGGGTGCAGGGTGTGTGTGTGTGTGTGTGTGTGTGTGTTTTTTCTTCATCTCATAGTAGTCCTCCAAACTTTTCTGCTTATCTCTGAAAACAAAAATCACAAGCACAAGTTAATAAAAACATATTTCTAAATGATCCGCCCATATCAATAATAATAGTAATAATGAAAATAATAATAATTAAAATAATAATAATATTAATAATAATTAGGGGTGTGAATTGCCTAGTACCTGACGATTCGATTCGTATCACGATTCACAGGTCACGATTCGATTCGATACCGATTAATCCCGATACGAATGGTCACGATTCGATACCGATTAATCCCGATACGAATTTATAAGTCGATTGTTGCGATTTTTTTTCATTCATATTTAGAAAATACTAATCAGTAAGCTTGTAGAGTGTAAGATTTATATGAAAATGTATTATTTATTTATCTGAAATTTCAGTCTTATAGAGGTTGTAATCTGTTTCATGTTTGAACAGCATTAAAATAAAAATATTAAGGCTTAATGTGCCGTTCATATAACATTCTTCCATGCTCAAGGTGTGAATCCTAAAAAAAAAAAAAAAAAAAAAAAAAAAATCGATTCTGCCGATTATTGAATCGATTCGAGAATCGCGCGATGTAGTATCGCGATATATCGCCGAATCGATTTTTTTTAACACCCCTAATAATAATACATTAAAAGTTAGAAAACAAGAATTAAATTAAATTGAATTAAATTACTACTGATTGTCACGTCCACCGAAGTGGGGTGAAATTTGTTCTCCGCATTTAACCCATCCCCTGGGCGAGCGGTGAGCAGCAGCAGGGGCCGCGCTCGGGAATCATTTTTGGTGATCTACATAAACAATAGAGAGAGACCGATATGCTTTTTTCAGGGCCGATACCGATTCCGATTATCGGTAGTCAAGGAGGCAGATAACCGATATTTGAAGCCGATATTCATTTGCAGTAAAAGTTAAAATGTTGGCACCAAATTTTTGAATAATGCAAACCCTAACAGTTCTTTACAATGGATTCTCACACTGCACTTTTCATTTTACATCCTTCTATCTGCAATAAGACGTTGGTGGCGGGGGGAGTTAAATGTGGGGGCCAATGTGACATTACCTTTTATAGCATTTGGGATACTTGTAGTTTTATTCTATAAATGTTATATTTTTATATTTTGAAGTAATAGGAGGAACCCTGTCATTCAAAATGTGCATCAGCTGTGGCATTACTTATTACTACAGCAAAAAAAATACAAAAAATTCCATGAGAAAAACTATTCATCCCTGAACACCATACAGTTCTTGTAGACCTTATTATAATTATTGTTATTGTTACCATATAGACAGTTTTGATAAGCTGAGGATCTTAAATCGAGAACAGCAATATCATGCTACTCCTCTCTACAAGAGAACTGTCAAAAGACACTTCATCATGTAGTTTAGTGCCACTTAGGATGCCCCAATCAACGCAGAAAAAGGTAGAGTAAAATAACTTGGTTATAATAATAGTAAGAATAACTTGGTTAAACAGACATTGTTGCGGTGGACCGCTGCCAGTTTCTGCTGTTTAATGTGTTTTACACTTATAGACACGTGTGTGTATATGGGCCCACTATTCTCTCACTACTGTACTGTACTGTATCACTTAATGGCACAGATGTACTTGTCTAAATAATAACTGGGCTGCAACATTGCTAATTCACATTAACAAGCACTATATCTTAGCTGTCCACATGAATAGTTACTAACACACGAGAAAGTTATACAACACACCAAACATGAGCTCATTATTCAAAGTATGATGCATGTAACGAAATTACATCACTGAACATTAATTGCAGCCGTGTACGGCCGTAGATGTTACATATTAGTGGCATCCATTGAGAGGATAATGTCCCAACTGACGGCAGACATGACGTGAAAAGAGAGACAAAACGAGCAAATAAGCACACTATACTTTAGTGCACTTCTCTACTAATGCCAAACATACGGAAGAGAACACGTTCGTGTAGTTAAACGGTGTTTGAGACACTTAATTTGTTACGGAGCGGACTTTAACGAGGTGCACAACGAGCTGTGAATCAAATCGACGTCGAAGCTTAAGGCACACAATGGCAAACCAGTGCGACAAATAAACACAATATAAAGTAACTAAACGCTATTTAGTGTCACTGTGGCATCTAACTGCATAATAACCGCTATGCAACAAGTAGTGGACGTGACCCAGAATGCAATGTGTGCGTCACGAGAGGTAAATATAATGACATTACTCTACTCTTAACATGGAACTAGACAATATAATAATGACAACTGTTAATATTTGAAACCTTTCTAACAAACATTATTTACTTAATTAAGTGAAAATGTGTGTGATTCCCTCTCCGAGTAGTTCAAGTAGCGAATTAGCTACTGGGTGTTAGCCTCCATGCTAAGCTGAACACACCACTGTTAGCTAGCGGGGATTCAATGCAAGGCAATGCAGCTCCATTCATATAGTGCATTTAATACACAACATAATTCAATGTGTTTAGCTTATCATGGTGAAAAGTTCAGCGGAGTCTCTTCTCTTTTAACTTACCTTCGAAGCATGTGTCTCGCGTTGTGGGTGCGTGTGTGACCGGCTACTGTGATACACGGCATACAATACTGATTGGTTCTGGCTCTTGCACGGCTAACCAATCAAATGCTGCTATGGGCGTTACGTTGCTGGAGTTGGACTCCATAACAGACAGAGACGCTCTGGGCTGCATTCGAAGCGAAAAGACGGAGTTTTAAATGGATCGCTCATATCGGCCGTCAGATTAATAAAACAGACCGATACCGATATGTACCAATATGTCAAATATCGGCCCCGATTATCGGCCCGGCCGATTATCGGTCTATCTCTAATAAACAATGAATGTTTTGTGTGTGTGTGCATGTGTGTATATGAGTAAAAAAAAGGGGGAAAAAACAAGTTTAACGTGTATTTGAAGAGTGTCTGTCAATTAAAAAAAAAAAAATTGTCAGCAAGAGGCGAGTGCATGAGGGCTGTGTGTTTGCGTGAGCACGTTCTGTGTGTGAGGCTAGAGCACAAGTTACGTGGTGCAATTTGGGTGAATGCACAAGTTACGTTGTGCAGTTTGGATGAATGACGGGGTTAATCATTGCCAACAAGGAAAGGAAAAAAAGTTTAAAACTTACGATGCCTTCTCCTCCACACTAGCAGCTCCCGGGTGCCTCCTCTTAAGATGCTGGTTCATCGCGGTTGTGCTTTTATGGTATGCCATCTCTATTTTGCACAGGTCACAGACCACAGAATCGTTATCTTTAAGAGTAAAGTACTCCCAGACTTTGGACGTCTTATTACGAGGCCTTTTCTTCTCCCCCGACTCGCTGCTACTCGATCCTGCGGCCGCCGCCAATTTTTGATTTAATGATTTGTTTCCCGTCGCGCCGCTGCACAACGTGTGAAAAAGAGGAGGCAATCCCGCTTCTCGTCTTCCGCATCCTCTCGCTAAACAATAGCCACATGCTAATTGTATTGTCAGTGCTAGCTGGCTTCACACTTCGACAATTAAAAAAAAAAAAGAAAAAAAAACCACACCAGATAAGACAATGTCCACGCTATCTCCATGTTTTTTTAATTTTTTTTATTTTTTTTAAACCCACTCACACGCGTGGCCTACTTCTTGTAGGCCACATACTTGGGCCTCTCTAGGGGTGTGAATTGCCTCGAACCTGACGATTCGATTCGTATCACGACGATTCATAGGTCACGATTCGATTCAATACCAATTAATCCCGATACAAATTTCTAAGTCGATTGTTGCGATTTTTTTAAATTCAAATTTAGAAAATACTAATCAATAAAATTGTACAGTGTAAGATTTGTATGAAAATTTATTTATTTATCTGAAACTTCAGTCTTATAACAGGTTGTAATCTGTTTCATGTTTGAACAGCATTGAAATAAAATATTAAGGCTTCATGTTCCATTCATATAACATCATTTCATGCTTAAGGTGTGAACCCTTAGACGTTTTGGTGAATTATTTTTCTATCAGAAATGGATGTTTAAAAATCGATTCAGCCGCCTATTGAATTGATTCAAGAATTGCGCAATGTAATATCGCGATATATTGCCGAATCGATTTTTTTTAACAGCCCTAGGCCTCTCCCAGGCGGAGGATCGAACCCACGCCAACCGGCACCATAGGCAAGTGACGGTTCCACTCCTCCACCTGGAGCCCCACGCTATCTCCATGTTTGTCCCGGTACACGTAGCTTGTCACGTCGTCCGGGTATCCGCCAACCACAATGATCGTTGTGTCTCTCATTGCTACATGTTGTGTTGTCCACGCTCTGGGTTTTGTTTTTGTTTCTTTGTTGTTGTTTTTTTTAGCAGCGCCCCGTGTTTTGCCTGCAAGGTGACATATTTGGTGGGTTAGACATTCTCAACGCCGATTCCTGTCGCTGAGGCGACGGCGCGAAAAGTGATGCATCGACGTGCATTTATTGCGTCGACGTCGTCGATGACGTCGACGCGTCGTCCCAGCCCTATTACAGTTGCTCAGAGACTTTCACAACTACAGTGGAACCTCTACTTACGAACGTCTCTTCATACGAAATTTTCGAGTTACGAAACTCCTCAACGGGAAAATAGTGCCTCTTGTTACGAAAGAAATTTCTAGATACGAAAGGTAAAAATGCATTCCCGAACGCAACATACTTTAGGCTATGGCTATTTCCTACCATAGGTACCTACGAGCGTAAATACTAGATCGGTGTTTGTGCATGTTTCTGGCATCCCATTGGCTTAGAGGAACCTCTACCATAGGTATCTATGAGCGTATACTAGATCGGTGTTTATACAGCGTCCTCATCATTCATCCCGCGGCCCATGAGGTGTTCCAATAGTTTTTCGTAAATTTATGAACTAACGGCCAACGAATTTGTGCAAAAATTCAAACAATTGGAGATTGATGAAGGCACAGTAAGTTTTTAATTGCGACGAGACGGGCCTTTTTTTTTTTTCTTTTTTTAAAAAAAAAAAAAGATGCCTCGCCATACCGAAGTTTCCATGAAGTTTCATAATTTGTTTAAAAGAATCGCCCAGAAAAAGTGTTCACCAGTCGGGCGTTTGCTCACTAAAAGATGATGTTTGCCTTGGACATTTCCGAAGGATTGTTTTAAAAAAAATAAAATAAAATAAAAAACATCCATGGATCAGTTCTTTACAAAACACCAGGCCAAAACAAAACAAAAAAAACACTTCTGACAGAGAGGAACATGAACCAAAGAGGGCAAAAAACGATGAGGACAGCAGTTAAAAAGGTAAATGAGCATCATTTTTATTCTTTACTTTATTCTTTGTTTTTGTTTTTTACATTATGCACAACTCATTTACTGTGCAATAATCTAATTGTAACATGTATTTGTTACACGTTTTGATGCATTTTTATGCTTTATAAAACATTTATGTCTGAATTTTGAGAGGCTTGGAACGGATTTGGGCATTTACATGGAAAATGCGTCTCTACTTACAAAATTTTCTACTTAAGAACTTTCTTCCAGAACCAATTAATTTCGTAAGTAGAGGTACCACTGTATGTCATTTTCACTCGACAAAAAAGTAGCAAAATGGGCACCTTGTGATACTGATAAAAACCGCTGAATTTGCTGCTTAACTCATATTCTACTAATGCAATATTGACCAGAACACCTTAAAACACCTACATAGAACATCTTGTCACAATTTTTTTTTTTGGGTTGACTTCCCTTTAAATGTGGAAAATTCATTAACTGTTTTAATTCTTCAATAAATCAGAGAAACTAAACTGCTCATTTACAACTCAAGACTGGCTGCAAGAAATAGTAATATAAAAATAATAAAAAGTGGAAAGTGGTACAGTATTTGAACCCGAGACCTAGCACTTTCGGGGCAATCACTTTAACCGGTTAGGAGTTGGTACACATTCACTGGTGTAGAATTCTTGTAGTTGTCGCAACTCGGTGCAAAATAGCGCCAGGTGGCGAGTTGTCGATCACGGCAAAGTATCCACTTGGATCTTAAAATTTCGAATAGCTGCTTTGTGGATTCATTGATGAATAAATAGTCTGTTTGTTTGTTTTTTTGGTTACTGCAGCTCTTTCGTGTACAGCCTGAATTGGAGCGTCACCATGAAGACTCGTCGCTCTTATAGGTTGAAAACTGCTTCAAAGAAGAAGCTTGACAAAAGTCCCGACCCCAGTCAAGATGTTGTCCGACGCCTGATTCAGAAAAAGAGGAGGAGGACGCCGTTTGATGACAGCAGCGTCCCTCACATAGACAATGTTGTCAGCAGTCATGTGGCGGAGAATCCTGAAGAGGGTGGTAGTGTGCAAGTGGATGATCGAGGTTTAGATGATTCATTTGAGCAATGTGGCTGTAGCACTGCTCCTTCCCTTCTGAAGACCACCGGAAGACCACCAACAGGCTTCTGCCCATCCTGTCGGAAGTTCTACCAGAGGGCAAAGAGGCTGAAAAGGCCCATCAAAGATAAACTCTTGGATAAAGGTAAGTGTACCTGGGGTTGTTTTATATCAGGAGGATGTCTGCCAGATCCACATGTGATAGGTGAAAATCAGTGATACACAGCAAAACTGCCTCATGCGTGTTTTTTCCCTCAGTGGTGGATGCCACCGTCACTCACACTTGACACTTTGGCGGGTTGAGTTTTATATTCAGGCTCACTCTTATGGCCAAAAAGTAGCAAGACATCTTTATTGTCCCCAATGTGCAATTTGTGGTGAGCCAGCAAAAACAAAAGATTCTAAAATAAGAGAATTCAACTGTAAGGTAAAGTATGTCTTATATAAAGACTTGAACAACTAAAAGGTGTTTTAGGAAATAGATTTAAAAAAAATGTATGTGTGTGTGTGTGTGTATATATATATATATATATATATATATATATATATATATATACACATTAGGGCTGAGAATCTTTGACTGTCTCACGATTCGATTCGATTACGATTTTTGGGTCTGCGATTTGATTCAGAATCGATTTTCGATTCTCGATTCAAACGATTTCCGATTCAAAATTATTTGATTTCTGCTTCAATTTACAGATATGCACAACATTGTCATGATCTACTCCAGTCTGCTTTGCAAGACAAAATGACAAATAGAGACATTAAAGTGTCTTTTTTTTGTTTTTGTTTAAACAATTTTGTATTGTCTTTTTCCACAAAAAACAGCATGTGGGCTACAACTGCCCTTTCCCCTTTTTCTTAATTTCTAATTTAAATAAAATCGAATTTTGGATGTTAAATATCGATTCGATTCGTTTATGAATCGATATTTTTTTTTGGCACACCCCTTATTTATTTATTTATCTATCTATCTATCTATCTATATATATATATATATATATATATATATATGTATATGTATATGTATATATATATATATATATATATATATATATATATATATATATATATATATATATATACACACACACACATATAAAATACCTGTACATAAATGTGCCCTGCGATTAGCTGGCAACCAGTCCAGGGTGTACCCCGCCTACTGCCCAGAGATAGGCTCCAGCACCCCCGCGACCCTTGTGAGGAATAAGCAGTCAGGAAAATCGGTGGATGGATCATACATAAAATCAGTACATAATGGAGGTTTTGATTTGAGACGTGTGGGGTGCTTCTATTTTAAGCTGTGCCACATTAGTTTTTGTTTTGACAAAACACAACCCATATGAATTAAGCTATCATGTAAACTTACTACGCCAATCAGGTCTGTATTTTAGACTGTACAGTTTTATATACGACTATGTTCCCAATGGGAGAGTTTTTGTGAAATGCTGTTGTGAGGTTTTGAATAGGGTTGGGTATTGATTGTAATTTCCTCAATCAATTTCGATTTACAAGAGTTCATCTTAGTTTTGTTCTGATACCGTTGTTTGGCCCCAGATACCGATTCCGATACCCAGCTTTGCAGTATCGACCGATACCGATACCTAAGGTTTTTTTTTTCCTCAACATGAAAAAGCTGTCCTGCCATTGGTTCAGAGCATTCAAGGGCCAATAGGATATCTTAGATCGGCATGCAGTGAGCATGTCACATATCAGTGAATGTCGTACACGAGCAAGACAAGATGCTGCATCCAAAATCCTATATTAGCTTTGGAATTAATGGTATCGGCATGTTACTTGTGAGTAGTCACCGATACCGATACCACTGTTTTAATGCAGTATTGGCACCTCTACCGATACCAGTATCGGTATCGGAACAACACTAGTTCAGCTTGATTTGATTTTGATTTTTTTTTTCCCCCGCTGTTTCGATTCACTTCACCAATCCGATTATGGCACATCAATTCTTCTAAAAGTAAGAAAAGTACATGATTAAAAATTCCACAAATATTAAAATCCAAAGTAAATTTTGTGGAGGCAGAAACTGCTCAAATGATTTAGTTTATTGATGAAAGTAAAGTGTTACACAAACATTGACATCAGCAAGGATGAAATGAAAATATTTTATAATCTAGTTCAATAATTGTAAATATACATAAAAAGTATTCTGAATTGGTGAGTTTATTGGAGCGCACAAACTAGCAAGTAGCCCTGGATGCAGAGTGCAGTTCAAGGCGTGCCTCAACGTCGGGTGGACTTAAACGTTAGGCTCCGCCCTCACGGATTTTTCAAAATGGTTTAAGCATTTAATGATGCGTGATCTTTTAAGGTAAAGTTATTTTTTGAAAACATTATGGCGCATTACAAATTCAGAACTCAACCTCCAGTCAGTCTGGGCGGAGCTAACAAAACTGAGGAAGAGGCCAAAGTGCAGTACTACATGTCCTCAGCAGATATGCATCCCTGGACGGTTGAGATTAGTATTTGGGTTTTAATTTTTGTTGTTCAATAAAGCATCCAAAAAAATACTGTTATCGTGATGTGATATGGTTAGGTTTAACAACAAAGAAAGATAGAAGGCACTTAGAGGTCCAAAATTTGTGTTGGCCGAGTCAAACGTTTAGGTTCACCTGATGTTGTTACGGCACACCTCGAACTGCACTCTGCATCCAGGGCTTACTCCAACCTAGACACAGAAGATGCAGTTACACTTTCGGCCAGAAGTGGCAGTCGTGAGTTTAAAAAAAAAAAAAGACAAATTCCACAATGCACCAGATGACAATAAACCGGCACCATACTTCGTTTGGTTTGTGTTTCAGATCCCACCTCCTTAACGTGTGATCAGTGGGTCCTGCTCAAAAAATGGAAGCCAAGTAGGCTACCTCACTCGGGGTTAGTAAAACCTGTGGTGGAATGCTTTAAGTGTCCTGTGATCTGTGTAGAAGACACTTGATTTTGTTTTGCCAGGAAGCTTTCCCACAGTGTGCTCCGTCTTGACACACATTTGAAGGGGAAGAAAAAACCAAAGCAGAAAAAGCAGGATGGGAATAAAAACTTATGCTCAAGGCTGCATATTTTCCTTGAGAGGTATTGCTTTGAAAGTCAGAATGCACATTTCCTATAAATGACAGGATAATCAACTTGTGTAAAATGTGATGAATGTGTTTGTGTGTCAGGAATCTAAGGCGGTCTCGCAAAGTGCCAGCAAGAAACAAAAGGAAGACAAAACCGAGGAAGATGGCAAGAGATAATTCTCGGAGTTCTCAGAAACGTCTCCGCAGCAACACCCCACCACAGGACAACAGTGGCAACTATGACGATAAGAGCAATTTTGACTCAACTTTCGCTGGTCTTGATGATGAGGGATTTCCCGGTGGAGAAAGCGCAGACGACTCAAAGGTGACCAACAACATTCCTCGTTCTCTCTCCTTGGAAACCACCAAGCTCAAAAAGCCAAAAGCACCAGCGAAGGAGGAGGAGGACTACAACACTTTGCTCCACCAGCTGCGTGGCAACACCAGCAACATTTTCAAAGAAAGCCAATAGGCACTTTCAGGTTATCACATTGTTAAAGTTGGTTGTAAGGTACCTAAGGAAATCTCCTTAATGTTTAGACAACGGTAATTTTATACATATATATATATACACACGTTTGAGTTTAAAATCAACATGATTTCAAAATGACTATTTCATTGTTAGAAGTTGTAATGGGTCCATACTTTTCAGTTCTGCCACTGTTGATGAAATGAGTTGAAGGCTGTTCTTGGAAAACATTTCATTTTAGTTTAAGATTTGTAGTTAAAACTGTTTCCTCAAATAAATTAGGATTTGAGTCTCCTTTTCTCCCCAACTCTAAAATCACAACTATATATATATATATATACACACATTTAGCCCATTCACCACGACTGGTTTTCTCGTTTTTCATCATTTAAGACTACCTGCTCTTGATGAGTTGTGTGTATATTCTGCACTTGATGGTTAATATCTTGCATGGTAGGCCAGATTTAATGCGTTAAACATTTGTTTGTATCCTGTTGCTGGCCAATGAGCTCTCTGCAGACCATGACTTGTGCTGCAAAATGTCACTACAAAAATGTCAGGAAAAGCCTACTAGACCATCTGAACTTCATGGGGCATTATCCAAGGCCCTTAGGTGTGTGCTGAGTCTGCTGACTCCCATTTACCACGAGGTTGAATGTGATTGGGGAATTCTGAACACAGTCACATGCCCAGTTATGAGAGGATGTGCACACTTGTGCAACCATATTATCTCACTGTATTTTTACTCTCCGTCTTGAAGCTTTGCTGGAATTTATCTCAGTCTATTTGACAGAGAAAATCACATAAATTTCATGTAGATTTTTTTTAAATATGTGTATACAAATGTTTTTTTTTCTTAATATTATTTTGTTATTTTATTATTGTTATTTTACAAAAAAAGGCCCACCCTAGGCCTGTCAAAAATCAGGGGCAGGTATCCATCAATGTGTTTTACTTAGTATTGTTGTTTCTGAGATTTTGAAAGGTGATACGAGTGATCCTGAAGGAAGGGAGGGGAGGTTGAGATAAGGGACTGGCACTCTTTACAAAGTGTAACACTTTGGATTTGGGAGTTGGTTTACTGTTTGTTTATGGGATTAGTGTATTAGAAGACAGGAAGTATGTCTATAGACCTGCACCACAGTGTACAGAAATGAACAGAGCAAAATTGACTCAGCCACAACATTCAAACAACTTGCACAATTTGTTAATTTCAGAATTTTATTGTGGAATTTTGTGATTGTGGGAGGTATTGGTGTCAGGGTTTGCCGTGGATGTGGACCCAAGTGCAGGGAAAGAAGGCAGCAGGGAGGCAGAGGTGCTAAAAAAAAAAAAAAAAAGTGTAATTAACCAAACAAAACAAGGGGCAAACAAGATACTGGTCAGGTACCAAACAAGAAAGTCCAAATATGCAAACCAAGCAATTGACATAGAGGGAAAAGACAGGACCAAAAAAACTGGCAGCATGACAACAGGAAACAACAATGACGACGCGGACAGAAGGGAGACGAGATACACAGTAATGGCAAATAACAAAACACACCTGGGCGAGACGCAAGTGGCAGAGGGCACTGACTAGTAGACACACGAGGAAGGGCAGGCAAGCACAGGTGGGCAGGACAATGCTTGACGAAACGGCCACATAAGGAAAACGGAAACAGATCATGACAGAAACATGAGGACAAAAGCAAACAAAGCCCAAACTAAACCAGAACCATGACAAAAGTCAAAATAAAAAACGAATCAAAACCCAGCCCCAAACCATGACAATTGGAATGTTGGAAAGTAATTTCCAAAATGTCTTGATGGAGCTGTACAATTTTAGTTTGGATTACTTTTAGTCAAGAAATGTGGAAAGAGGATGTAAAGGTGTCAAATATTTAATTTTGGAATTTCATTAGGAAATTTGGGACTTTTATTGAGGAAAGTGGAAATTTGGGGAATATGGAAAATAGTTGCCAAGATGTCTTCAATAAGGCTGGTGAATATGTTGATGTTTTGATGGTTTGGATGGATGGTAAAATGTGAAAAGAGATCCATGCATTTTCTTAACCGCTTTTCCTCACAAGTGTCGCAGGGGAGCTGGAGCCTATCCCACCTGGCTTCGGGCAGTAGGCGGGGTATACCCCGAACAGGTTGCCAGCCAATCGCAGAGAACGGAGATGAATGGCAGAAAAATTATAGCATATTTTTGGTGTAGAATAACGTGAATTATCAACATCCATCTCTTGGCAAACATCTTTGTCATATCATCAGTGATGCAGTCACTACCAACTGAATACACACACAAGCACTCACACGCATTGTCTGTCCCTCGTGCGTTCTTTCCGATTGCCAATAGACCTTGGTGATCACAAAGCCGGGGTCTCAGGGCCAAAACAATTCAAGCGGCGCGCACGCACTAGCCGGCATCCTGTGATAGAAGCAGTATCAGCACCTGACACCTCCAAAACAGGAAAAGCATTTCGACAGGAACACAGATGGGTTCGAGACGAGTGTTTGAGGGAGGAGCACCACCACAACTATAAAACTCGCCCACTGGAGTCCCAACCTCACTCGGCGGAGAAAGGAGAGACCATCATGTCGTACTATGAGGTAAAGTTTTCCCAAAGAATTTAGCAACGACGGCGTCCTTCCTTAACTTAAACATCACTGTTGTTTCCAGCATATCCTCTTTGACTACGAATACAATGACAGCAGTTCGGGCTCTGGTTCTGGTGATATCGGGGTGGATCTGGAGGAGCCTTGTGAGGTGGAGCACGTGATGACCTCTGACTTTCAGCAGGTCTTTCTACCTGTGGTCTACGCCCTCATCTTCCTTTTGGGCATCACTGGAAACGGTCTGGTGGTCTTTGTGCTGGGCTGCCAGCGTAGGTGAGACAGCCAGATGAAATGAAATTTGGAACAAATCCAGCACTTATTCATTTGCGTTGTTTTTCAGGTCCAAATCCAGCCTCACCGACCGGTACCGACTGCACCTCTCAGCCGCCGATCTCCTTTTTGTCCTGGCGCTTCCGTTCTGGGCTGTAGACGCGGCGCTGGCGGACTGGCGCTTCGGCGCGGCTACCTGCGTTGGCGTGCACGTGATCTACACGGTCAACTTGTACGGCAGCGTGCTCATCCTGGCCTTCATCAGCCTGGATCGCTACCTGGCGGTGGTCCGAGCCACCGACACCAACACGGGCGGCCTGAGACAGATGCTGGCGCACAGATTGGTCTATGTGGGTGAGTGTCTCGCTTCACTTTGACGCTCGGTCCACTATCTCGTCTACTTTTTTGGACCTCCATCCGTTCTCGAATCTGTGTTTTGGCTGCAGGTGCCTGGCTGCCCGCTGGTCTGTTGGCCGTTCCCGACTTGATATTTGCCCGAACTCAAGAAGGAGGCGAGGGAAGCACCCTGTGTCAGAGATTTTACCCGGCGGAAAATGCTCCTCTCTGGGTGGCGGTCTTTCACCTGCAGCTGGTCCTGGTGGGCCTGGTGATCCCGGGTCTGGTGCTTGTGGTGTGTTACTGCGTCATCGTCACCAGGCTGACCCGGGGCCCTCTCGGGGCCCAAAGGCAGAAGCGGCGCGCGGTGAGGACCACCGTGGCGCTGGTGCTCTGCTTCTTTGTGTGCTGGCTGCCCTACGGAGCGGGCATCTCCGTGGACGCCATGCTGCGTTTGGAGGTTCTCCCCCGCAGCTGCAACCTGGAGGCCGCCCTGGGCGTGTGGCTGGCGGTGGCTGAGCCCATGGCGTTCGCACATTGCTGCTTAAACCCGCTGCTGTATGCCTTCCTGGGGGCGGGGTTCAAGAATTCGGCCCGCAGAGCCTTGACATTGAGCCGGGCATCCAGTTTGAAGGTTTTACCCAGACGACGCAACGGGGCCTCCACAACCACAGAGTCCGAGTCATCCAGTTTGCACTCTAGCTAGTGTTTGCTTATTTTGTGAGCGTGTGAGTGTGTGTGTGTGTACTAGAAATAATCTGAGAATTTAAGGAGCTGCTGGCGGTCTTCTCTCAATTCTCTTGTAAATAGTTTCTTTTGGATTTCTTGTCAGTGCTGCTGTGCGTTCATTGTATTGTAACGGTTTATAATAAATATGGAGAAAAAGTTGTGAAATTCTCTTGTGTCATGTTTCGGACTGTAATCTTCATGATGGAAATGAGTTAATTACAACAAGAGTAACACTTCTTGAAGTCAACCAAGAAAATTTTTGTTTATAATAAAAATGTTCTACACACTAAGTGTAAACTCGGCATTCTGATTAATATTGTTTTGGGTGGCCATTTTGCCACTTGCTGTTGATTAAAAAAGACATCACAGTTACTCGGGGCTCAGGTAACAACCAGTCATGGCTCACCTGTGTTCTATTTTCTTTATTTATATGACATTTGCAAGTGGAGCCATGATTGGTCGTTACCTGAGTCCTGAGCAACTTTGATGTCATTTTCAGTCATCAGCAAGTGGCAAAATGGCCGCCCCGCTGAGATGGATAAAAACAAGTGGCTTTTGGTGCTTAAATCAAATTCCACAAATGGAATATTTAATCAGAATATCGTGTTTAGGCTATTGGGCTGCATAGAACATGTTAGTGTAAAGAAAATTTGGTGTTGATATACAAACATTAAACATAATACCACTGGGGAACACAATTTGTGTTGAGTTAGGTCTGACAGCTCTTTTTAACTCATGTTTATGTGCAGAATTCAAAACTGATCTCAGTTTTACTTGACCACTCCAGCTAGAATCCCCCTTTTTTTTTGTGGGGGGGGGGGGGGGGGGGCGTCATGGATCAGTGGTATGGTGGTTGTCTCCCAACCCAGATGTTGTGGGTTTGATCCCATGCCATTATGACCACGTCAAAGCAAGATACTGAACCGCCAATTTCTCCTGATGCTGCGTCATCAGTAGGTGAATGGGTAGTCAAAATATAAAGTGCTTTGAGGGCCTTGTAAGGTGGAAAAGACCTATATAAATGAAGTGCCATTTACCATAAAGTATCATTTTTTCTGTAAAAAAAATAAATATATATATATATATATATATATAAAAAAAATATATAATAATAATAATAATAATAATAATAAAGGTGAATGTATGTCAGTGAAACATTAAGTTGGAATAGTTACAAGCTTTGAAAACCAATTTAAAAAAACAGCATCCAATGAAATAGTACAACAGTATGCACGTTTACAAGGTTAAAAACAGAAAAGCCAGCACTAATAATCTTAATTCCTGTTATGATATCTTTCTGTTTGTCAGATATTGATATAATTATGTATTTGGAGAGCACAACTCTGTTTTTGTCAATTGTGACTGCACAAACAAGTTGCCACGGAGCTGTAGATGAGTCCAATCGTAATCAGCTTTACCTGTCTTACTGTAGCTAATCAATGGAATTTTGTTTATCTGGAGACTAAGATGTGGATTAAAAAAATAAATAAATAAATAAACTTGACATGCAAAAAAAAAAGGCTGTATTTTTGGAATCAGCATGCAATTTTAGTTTTAACCAGCATATAAATCTAATGCAACAACAACAAAAATTGCTCCCCAGTGTAATTAACATATTTTTAAATCAATGCTGTCAGTGCCAATAAAACCTGACCATTATTCATTTTGTATGCCCATATTTTTGATGCAAGACAGTGCTGTTCTAAAAATGATGAAAGGGGACAGAAAACACAATGAAAACTCCATCAAATTAACATATGAATCGAGTCAACAGTTTGTACTGCAAAGGAAACAGTTCACTGCTTCTTATGGGGAAATGTTGCAATCAGTTGCCAGTGTGGCATGTGCTTAATCTCAGCACCCTTGTCCAGTATTACTTCAAGATCAACCAACTGAATCCAAACATGTGAAGCCACTGATCCGAAGCATGGATACAATAAAATTTCTGTGGAAACTGACGTGGGAAAACAAATGAATCAGCCATATTGTGTGTGGGTGAATACGCTGTATGTGTGGACATGTTTGTTTGCGAGAATGATAATAATTTTGTTACATGAGAGCACAGGGTGCAGCAAGGGGTCAGGAGGTGTCTATTTCTTTGAGGGTACAAGCATGTTCAAACAAAGAAAAACAATAGAGAAACTTCATAAGTTTTGATTTTTTATTTATTTATTTATTTTTTTTTAATGTGAAAAGCTTTTGTATTACTATCGTGTACTCAAATGAAGCTAAAGCACAAATTATTTGGAATCAAACCAAAATGGATAAGAACAATGTGCCTCCCAAGTGTCATGATTTGTGCTTTTGTCTGATTTGTGTTTGGTTTTGTTTCATGTTGTGTCTTGTTTTCTTGTGGCTTGTTTCATGTCTGTCTCGTTATGGTTGTGTGTGCACCTGTTCTCGTTGGCCCACGTCCCTCGTGCTTACCAATCAGTTTCCTCAGCCACTGTATCGTGTCCAGGTGTTTCTCATTGTGTCGTTAATTTGCCTGTATAGTTCCCTGTTTCTGTTCAGCCATCCTGGTTCATTTCATTGCGGGAATGCTGAAAGCATTCCCACATAATGTTATTCGGCTTTTTATTCTCCATGCTTTTTTTGCCGTGTAATAACTCCCAGATAATACTTTCGATTTACACGGTTCAAATTTCAACTTGCTTCAAAAATTCACGTCATCTTGGGAATATATCGTCTAATTTCACAGAACTTACAGTATTCACACAATTTAATGTTAAATATCAACTTTTCACCATTCATTTTCAATGGGACTGACATTGAACTTTTTCTAAGTCCGACTTTCCACACCCACTTCCATACATACAAATGCATTGTCCGGTAACCAGGAGGTCACGGGTTCGAATCCCACGTCTGAGTGTACATTGCAAACGTATCCATGGAAATTATGCTAAGTGATTACATGTATACCAACTATGTTAGTTCCACATTTCCATTGAAATGAATGACAGGTGCTGCATGCGTAGGTGGTGCTATTGCATGCTTGTTATTTGTTTTTTTGCATTTTCCCATTGGATATCATTAGTTCCATTTTTCCATCTAAATGAATGGAGAGTACTTTCAGATAACACTTGAACATATAAATAGGCCATTAGCCATGATTTTCAACAAGCCAAGTTGGCTCACAAGTTAAATACTTGCCTAGCTTTACGGAGACATGCAAGTGCATTGGTTAAATTTCACTTGGGAAATATTTTATTCGCATTTCGCTTTCAGAATTCCCACGTAATTTCTGCAGAAATGTCACTTTGTCTGGTTGCTTTGTAGTCCCTGTCTGTTATGATGTGCCAGTATCCTAGAGAGTTTTGTGTGAGTGTTTGTTACTTTGACTTGGGTTTACTTGGACTTGCTTTAATTGAGGTTTTGTTCAAGGTATCGGTACTGGCGACTGGGATGTTTTACGATCAGGAATGATAAATTAGAAGAATAGAAAATTGCCATTAATTTCATGCAATTTTAAGGCAAAATGGTGTGTGATATATAGATATATGGTCTAGCTTTAAAGTGATCTGACATTGTTTCTTTGGCGAGGGCTTATGAATCAAAAATACTAGTAACATATCGGTGACTACTCAAGAGTTGAGTAATCGTACTGGTATCAGTTTCATTTTAGATTTGCATTAACAAAAAGCCTTTTTAGGAATTTTTATACAGTGGGTTGTCTTATTTAGACACGTAAGATGTGAAAATGTTGATAGAGACCAAATGAATTTTGTTGTACTATGAAGATTCCACTGCCCACTATTTTGTATGTTGTTCTACAGGTCAACGATTGAACATGCCACTCTGTTGCTTGCAAATATTGAATTCATCTGGTATTCTACTTACTACTCGTGGGAATATTTTATCACACAAGCGCACACACACACACACACTTGCAGTGCTTCCCCACATCACCACTTCCACTCGGAAGTGAGCCAAACAGAAGCTGGAAGTTTACTGTGCCTTGTTTCCTGGATCAAAGAGAATGATGAAGATGAAGATGAGAGTGTGGAGACGGACGATGGCGCTTTGGTGAAGGTTTCAAAGACAGAAAGAAGCGTTTCAATGATCAGTGTGTCCAACTTTTGTGTGTCTAAATTCTACATTATGGAAAATCCCATACCTGAATGAACCTGTGGCCTGTCTTTCTCACACACCAACACATCAGCCCCGTCTATTCATAGGGCTTTCAAAACAGGAAAGACTTCCTGCAACTCATTTTAGGAAAAACAAGCAGCTAAAACAATCAAACAACCAAGCAACACTTCACTCCACAACGCCAAGAGTGGCAATAAAGTAAATGTGACTGAATGGAGAAGACATCAAGAGGATTTTTACATCACAGCAATGTACAAATGTGCTTGAGTGCAAATAAAGTTCATATTGGACATTTATGAGAAGATACAAGAGTGTGAGTCATTTCAATGAATGTGCAACCGTAATGTTGAGGAACCGCTTTTATCTGGTTTGGTTTTGTTCTCAGTATTTTGTGAGAAAAAAACTAAAGCAATAAACCCAGACCACAGTACGGTATTGGAGCGGAGATAAGATGTCAGAGTTTGTTTTTGTTGTGGTCCAATTTATTAAATTGCAGTGCAAACCCTGTTTTAAAATAACACGGAATTACAATCAAATTATGCAAAACATGTTAAAACTGTGGGAAATCTGTGATCTGAATACCAGGCCATGTGCAGTTATCCTGTTTGTTTCATCCGCTCAGGAACTTCAGCCAGTGTTTCATATTTTTGCGACCTGGACAGATGTATAACCAACAATATTGTTTTATTAATCCTAAATAACAACTTTAGAATTTTTGTTTGGTACAGTGGCTTGTGATAAGGAGAATAGCATCTCTGCCATTATAGGCATTGGATTGTGTGGCCACTATATTGGTCTGTTAGTGACGTCTTGTCACTGTTGACACAGAGGCGGCTGTGATGTTTTTGCCTCTTTGCCACCCAAATGACCAAAAAATTTCGTTTCAATAATTTACCTCAAAAAACCTTCTTGCTGCTGCTTGAGTGTTGACGAGAAGTGGAAGATGCAACCATACAGTGGACTAATTCTTTTATTATTATTATTATTATTATTATTATTATTATTATTATTATTATTATTATTATTATTATTATTATTATGATTATTATTATTATGATTATGATTATGATTATTATTATTATTATTATTATGATTATTATTATTATTATTATTATTATTATTATTATTATTATTATTATATTCTTATTATTATATTCTTCTTCTTCTTATTATTATTATTATTATTATTATTATTAATAATAATAATAATAATAATAATAAGAATAAGAATAATAATTAGACAAATTGCAATCTCTGGAGAAATTGCGTGGGAATGCTGAATGCTAATAGCTGGATGCTAAGCTGAAAGAGGAAAGATCAGTATCAGAAAGAGGGACTTGGAAAAAATTAATCAGTTCCATTGAAAATTGGGGGAGGAGAGTTGATATTTAACGTTGAATTGTGCGAGTACTGTAGGTAATGTGAAATGAGATGATATATACCCCGGAAGGCCTGAATTTTTTTCAGCAAGTTGAAATTTGAAGGGTGTAAATTGGAAGTATTATGTGTGAGTTGTTTCTCTGCAAATAAATGAGGAGAATAAAAATCCGAATAACATGTGGGATGCTTTCAGCATTCCCACAATAACAAACCTTTGCCCTCCACTAATGGGACTTCTAACCTGTACCAAGAATGAAATATTTCAGTGGGGATGTAAAAATAAATCACTGAACTAAAGTAGTTGCACAAGTGTGCACATCATCTCGTAACTGGAATGTGGCTGTGTTCAGAATTAACCAATCACATTCAAGCACATCACTTCAATCATTTATTTTGATTTCCCCTCTCAAAAAGATTACTTTAAAAAAAAATGGCATTTGAACAGGGGTGTGTATACTTTTTCTTATTGACTCTAGTATTCTCGGTTCATTTTAAAACTCAGATTGCCATTTCAAATTGTTGTACTTAATCTAAAAAGCACCAAAATGGTTAGATGCAATAGTGTCTTGCAAATAGCGGTTGGTGCCTTATCATGTGACTTGAGCACCGCACTGTTGGACGTGTGTAAGTTCCACTGTGTTCATGTCCTTGTGTCTGCGTGTCCTTGAAATTGCTTTTATTCTGTATTCGGGTCCATGCTCATGTTACATAATTGTGAGAATTCAGTTTTTCTTGTGATTCCTATAATCTGTCAATGCGGATTAGGAGGCAGAGATATTTACTATTTTTAAGGCTTGTAAGTAGAGCAAAATCTTCTTTTCTAGTCAAGCTTATTGCCATACACAACCCTCATTGTCCTGATATATAGAGAACCAATAATTGAAATACTTGACAAAATGTAATAAATAGAAAATGGGAGCACATGGCTGAGGAAAAAGACTGAATATAAAATATGTTTGTGGTATACGTGCTGCTGTGTTCTCCCCTTAACGCTTTTTAAAAGCAAATTTGAATTCAACGCGCATGGTGTGCACAGCTCATTTGGGGGGGAAAAGTGTTGGAACATAAACAAACGCAAGCAAGTGTCTTTCATTTCCTTCCATGTGTACAATTGCCACTTCCCGTCCTGTCCTTATGTTGTCTCTGATAAATGTGTTCCGAGGTTCTTCACTGTGTGTATGTGTTATGAATGTCTCTTGACTTTACTAATTCATTACACTCTTCAAATTTTAATTTCATGACATGTAATAAAGTTATCTTGGTCCGAGCACATTAGCTTCATTCTGCCTGTAGAAATCATTTCAAAGACTTAATTGGGTGGTTTGCTGTTTATAAAAGCAAAACTAGTTGTTTCACTACCTAGTCAGTTTATCCAAACAATTGCATTGGTTTCGGGATTCAAAGTTTGAAAGCTCTTTACTTTCAGGATGCGGATGCTCTTAAGGGCCATGTAAAGTTTGTGTGTGTGTTTTGTTTCAAAGTGTTGGCCGACAGGTGGTGAGGTTCCCTCGTAGTCAGACACAGTTTGTCTTGAGTTTCCTGCTACTGAACAATCGTGGGAAAACCAGAGGTCAAGAAAAAAAGAGAAATAAAGAGGGTGCGAGAGATCCAAATGGCGTGCAACAACTTCCTGCCTTGTTCCTGGTGGATTAATACAATGCGACAGGTGAAACCAATTGCCTCCTGACAGTGTTCATAATGACCGCCATGTGCAGATGGAAACATAGCAAGGATATGGGAACTGCGGGAGAAGTGAATGAAATAAAGTGTTTAATCTCGCAGATGGTGCTGAGAACGAACCCTGCCTTGATCAGGTTTCTTATGCAGGGCTCTGGTAGTTCCTGTGCTCATTGTAAAGGTTTGGCGTGTAAACAGGTAGTCAGCTTAAAGCAGTTGTATAGGAAGTATTACCTTTGTTGAGGATATCTGAGGACAATTGATGTGGAGCAGAAGGCATTCAAGTCACTGTGGGATTTGACTTGGCAGGGTGATAGCTTGGAGACTTATAGAGGGCCGAAAATATGGAAATTCAATTAGGGAATGGTTATTGGAGAGGTGCCAGGTCAGTTCCTCATTATACTGTACATCACTACTACTACTACTACTACACTACTATTACTGTACGTGCAATTCATGTGCTGTTGGACAAGGCAGAGTAGGTCTATACAGTAACATTAATTGTACTGTGTTAAAAGTCTGATCATATTCAACGAGACATAATAATTATCTATCTATCTATCTATCTATCTATCTATCTATCTATCTATCTATCTATCTATCTATCTATCTATCTATCTATCTATCTATCTATCTATCTATCTATCTATCTGAGAATCTCCCAGTTACAAACTCAAAGTGTTCGAAGCGAATGTAAACAACAAAGATGGCTGATTCCGATAAATTGCTTGTTGCAACACAGTCAGTCGAAATCACATTAGGTTACGTAAAGTTACTTTTTCAAAATAACTATAAATAAATCGATAAATATGTTTAGTTCATGTCAGCTATGTTTTGCCATTCACAGTCTTTGTCTCTCTACAGTGTTTGACATTGTCACGTGACGTCAGATTGAAAACCGGTCGCTGAAGTTGGGGTCCTTTTTTTCCCCCCCTTGAGATGGATAAAACAGGTGGATTTTCCTGCTGAATTCATATTCTACAAACGCAATATTAATCAGAATACTGTGTTTAGACTAGTGGAAGTGATACAACAAATTATTGTCAAGATTTTTATTTTTTTTAACTTGTCTTGATTTTGTTTTACCTGTCTTTACTGCATGACTGATTTTTATTGCATGTACAGCACCTTGTACTTTGATGGTTGTGCTTTATAAATAAAAAATGAGTTAAGAATATACAGTTGGACTAAATTAATGCTATTTCATAGAACAAATATTAGAATTTAGATTGTAAATGCAGGTCATTGCTTATCCTCAGTCAATCAATGTTGGGTTATGTTGGGCTTTTTACTGCCCCCTTATGGCCACTTGAAGAAGCTCAATTCTGACAGACGTACTAAAAATATGCACGAATTTAAAAAGTTCAAATAAACGTGCAGTTACGTCCAGAAAAAAAAATAGTGATCAACCTACCATATTCCGTACACTTTTAACGTGAATAAAATGCAGAATATCAAAAAGCATTTTGACCAAAATGGTCTTTTCCGAGACGTCATCAGACTGGGTGGGACACGGGACTTCCTGCATTTCAGGAGCGTAATTCTTGATTGGCTACAAACACTGTGACGTTTAAATACCAGTTCTGATTGGACCAAAACGGCGCGCCGAATGTCACGTGGTGTGGCTTTTCCCGCGAAACCGTGCTCGCTTGCAGAACCTCGTTGCTCCGGCTTTTTGTCAGTAAGGGAGTTGCATTATTTCGTGTTTCGAGTTTTATACACTCCTTTTGGATCACATCAGCATGGATGTTGCCACAGCCACCGCAGAGAATGCCGGAGAGACGGTGAAAGACGATTTGGCGGACAAGTGTCAGAAGTTATTCCAGGCTTTTTTGGAAGAGTAAGTCAAGTAAAACGCTACACTGCAATGCTGTTGTATGGCCGCATGCTTTCAATATGTGTTCAAATCGAGTTGACAAAAGTGTTCGGTTCTCAAGTACCGATACTGTTACAAGTATTCTAAGTATTAGATCCAAGTTTGTTTGTTTTTTGACAGAGTAAGGAGTAGAAAGTACTAATATCTGTTTTCAAATTTAGGGAATGAAAGTAAAAAGTTGTGGTAAAGGTTAAGTACAAAGTATTTATACTTCCAACCACAGCATTCAAATGATGATGATGATGATTATAATTTTAATTTTGTCCCCACGATTTTATTGTTTGTCTGTGTTTTAGGTTCCAGACTGCAGATGGAGAAGTGAAGTATGTCCGAGAGGCTGAGGAGCTGATTCGACCTGAGAGGAACACACTTCTGGTTAGCTACATTGATCTTGAAGTCTTCAACCAGGAGCTGGCAACCACCATCCAAGAGGAATATTACAGGTGTGGAGGCTTTAAGATTGCATTATAGGTTGTCTGCTTATGGCTGTCAAACTAAAGGCCTGGGGATCAGGTCAGACTTGTCACATTTTTAATGGCCAACTAGATTGAAGAGTCTGTGGAGTTCATATTTCTTGCTAAATGATAATTTAGCAAAAATAATACCACAGTTTTGAGTAATCACATTTATGCATTGTCACAGGAATGAGATCATTAAACTTCCTGTTGTAAGGTCTTGTGGGCCAAATTAATAAAGCTTGGTGATATGGGAATAAACTAATAATCATCATTTAATTTTGATTGATGTTTAAAGGCATGGTTTGAAGTTTTTGCATTGCTGTTTGTGAACACAACATTCAAAACTGACGCTTGAGGAAGCAGCCAACGTGAAAGCAACCCACCAATCAGGAAGGCACGTTCGAACAGCCGAATTTGCATATGCAGACAAGACAAGACACAGGACTCAAACTCTTAACACGTCCGCGAAAACAGTCCAGCAAGCCGGAGGAGGCATTTGCACAGCGAAATTTGCATATGCCGCTGATAATAGCTTGAAATGGCTTGAAAGCAGCCAACCAGGAGGGCGCGTGAAACCAGCCGACCAATCAGGAGTGCGTGTTTGCAGCGCAAAATTTGCATATGCCACTGTTAGTTGCTTGCCTCCGAGGCTGGAAAGGAAGGAAAACATTGAGTCTCCACCCAGAAACGTCTCAGACCAAAACACATGCTTTGAACCAGACCTTGAAATCATGTTTCATAAAAACAATTATTCGATTTCCAAACTTATTACTTTTTCAGCAACAAAAACTCATTTTTAAATATGACTTAAAAAAACAGCTAGAAAATGTATTAGCAACAAATAAAATACTTAACATTAGCAAGTAATAAAAAGTGTGGTGCAGTCAGTGCATGAGGATATTCATTTACACAGATAAAAAAAAAAAGCGTACAAGAAGATAGTTGCGATTGAATATTGTCGTATGTGTTATACGTTTGCATGTGAATATCCGATATTTGAAGGAATAGCGCTCAGTCGATGCTAATTGGCTACTAGCCACTCAATGGGATTTCCCATTCACTGCTAGCATTAGCCTCAGCACTAGTAAAGTATCTAAAACGAAGTATGTCTTGTACTTAAATAAACAGTATTTGTAATTCATTTTGTTTTGAGCTTGGTTTTACAGTAAACACCAACTCTGGTACCGTTTAACAACTTAAAGAACGCTTAGGGCGGGCAGAATCACATACACGTCACTCGCTTGCTCCAAGCCACATGGTGCATTCACAACGCAGGAATTTGAATTTGGCACATTTGTCGTTTTTCTTAGAATGTTTTTATCATCGATGTATGCATGTGTGTGAGTGATTATTACTGCTTCCTGTTTCCAGAGTGTACCCCTTCCTCTGCCGGGCTGTCCGCAACTTTGCGAGGGATCATGGGAATGTTCCTCTCACAAAAGAGTTCTACGTGGCTCTCGAAGATCTGCCTACTAGACACAAGTGAGATTCAGAGACACTGCTTACAGGAAAGTTAGGGATACGAAAATGTCATGTGAAATTTCAGGATGAGCCGAAGTTACGCCAGAACGTTTACAGCTGAAATTAATTTGACCTTATGCTAAACATTTCATTGCACATTCCGATCCCATCATCGTTTTTATTTACTATAACAAAATGATCAATGTTAACTGTGCATATTAGGATTCGTGAGCTGTCATCCATGCGCATCGGCACGCTGGTGAGGATTAGTGGTCAGGTTGTGAGGACGCACCCGGTGCACCCTGAACTGGTGAGTCATCCGCTCGCACACCCGGTACCATTTTCGGCCGTGACCGTCCGTCTTCTTGGTCTCAGGTGAGCGGCACCTTCCTGTGCATGGACTGTCAGGCGGTGATCAAAGACGTCCCCCAGCAGTTCAAATACTCGCCGCCCACCATCTGCCGCAACCCAGCCTGCAACAACCGCTCACGCTTCCACCTCGACACACACAAGTCCAAGTTCATTGACTTCCAGAAGGTATCTTTGTGTGCGTGTGAAAAGATCACGCAGTCGTTTGATGGCGCGGTTTATCTTTTGCTATGTTAAGGTGCGTGTCCAGGAGACGCAGGCGGAGCTGCCCCGTGGTTCCATCCCACGCTCCCTGGAGGTCGTCATGAGAGCTGAAGCGGTGGAGACCGCTCAGGCCGGAGACCGATGCGACTTCATCGGGACGCTGATTGTGGTGCCAGATGTCTCGCAGCTTAGCACTCCTGGTAGGGTTTTAATTTATCCGCCTCATTCTCACTTTTGACTTTTTCTTTTTTTTTTTCCTCATCTCATTTGTATGAACTCCTTTCCCAGGTGTGCGAGCAGAGACCAGTACCAGGGTCGGTGCACCTCAGCGCTCCGAGTCGGAAGGTCTGAGGGGATTGAAAGCTCTGGGAGTCCGAGAGTTGTCATACAAATTGGCTTTCCTGGCCTGTAATGTTGCACCCACAAACCCACGGGTAAGAGTGACAAACTGCACAATAGATCCAAATTCTTGGCTCCAATTTTTCACACCCTTTTTTTCCACTTAGGATGTAGAAGCTTTATTAAATGATTTGTACAGTGGCACCTTGACTTTGCCCCAATTTTAAAGTTTTTTTTTTTTGTTTTTTTTTAAATAATGAGATGTCACTTGGTCTTGTTTTTGTTTTATTGCAAGCCAAAATTAGAGTTAGGACAAAGCTTAAAATATACCACTGCTTGAGTGAAAGACAAAAAAAAACCCTGTTAGTCTCTGGAATTGGATCCCAAAATGCAGACACAAATAAGATTTTAACTCTTTATTTGCATAACATCAAGAGGCGTAGAACTAACTTGACTTAACCAGAAACAACGAAAATATATCAAGAATCAAGAGATGCTAAGCTAACTTGTGCTGTGGAGGTGCAGAGGGAAACAGAGGAATACTCCGACAAAAACACACACTTCTCTGTCAGGCTTATATAGACAGCGACTCGATCTGATTGGCTGTTGACCAGATAAAGAGATTAAAGATTCCTGACATCACATAGCTTCTGACTTCGCATAGCTTCTTACCAGTTGAAACTAGTTACTGTTACATGCTGATTGCTTGAGATCCCAAACAAAGCAAACATAACCCCTGCATGACCTAAACATAACCCTTTCCCCAAACAGAACACAGTCATGACATCCCCGAACAGTCACGAATGCACTTCGAAGCATTCATCAAATGTCATAAATGAGTAAACACGTGACTACAAAATGAAAACACTTACAGGGAGCTGCACTCGGCTAAAATTTCCCACCTAGACACTCATACGCAGACAAACTGACACTTCATCTGCTGATGTCATTCATTAGGCCACGCCCCGTAAAGGCACACGGCCAACACGAGTCTTGTGATGTTGGGCTTGTCCCAACGAATGGTAATTACACAATATTTAAAAATAATGTGAATTATTATTTTTTTTCTCTCCATCTCAATATTTCATTTGTGAATTAATAAGCAGTATTTTTTCAAGGTCTTCAGCACATGTATGTTTTTTTTTAGGCATTTTTAATACCACTTTTTTCGGACCAACGCTAGTGTGAGTACTCAACTCTGCATACTCACTGATACCAGGTAACCACGACCACTAGACTTTTGATACATAAAATTTAAATTTTGCAAATAACAGCTAATTAAAAAAAAAAAAAAAAAGGACTTTTAATTTCTGACAAATCACAACAGATACACTGCAATACAGATTTAAAGCCCAAAATACAACAAAAGCAACTCTCCCTGAATTTAGGATTAATTTGTAATTTGCAAAATAAAATACACAACTCTCTGTTTTCTAGTGTTTGTTCATATTAAATTCAAGTGCAAGATAATGCAGGTAAAAGTGTGAACTACCACACTATGAAGTTGGAAAAGAGGTCTCGGTGATACCGCTGACAAATTGATCACGATGTATTTCATATTAGCAATATTCATAAATACTGTTGTTTTTTATTTTAAGCTATTTTAAATAAGAAAACAGAAATAATAATCTAAATAAGAACAGGAATTTAAATTCATCTCAATGTGAAAATTTTATTTGATTAATTATTTGATTTGATTATGCGAGTACGTTTAGTTCCAAGCTTGGTCACGGGACATATTAAACTTTCAAGTCAAGGTACCACAGTAAATATTCGAATGAACATTTTTACATTCACGCTCGTATAATCCAAAGCTAACAAATGTGACTTGTCTCTGAAGTTTGGTGGCAAGGAGCTGCGGGAAGAGGAGCAAACAGCTGAGAGCATCAAGAGCCAGATGACCGAGCGAGAGTGGGAGAAGGTTTTTGAGATGAGTCAAGACAAGAACCTGTACCATAACCTGTGCACCAGCCTCTTCCCCACCATCCACGGTCAGCGCTGCCGTCCTTCCCCTGTCAACGACAAAAAGCTCTCGGTAAAAGCTGCATGACGATTTGTTGCCATTGTGCAGGCAATGACGAGGTAAAGCGCGGCATCCTGCTGATGCTGTTCGGGGGCGTTCCCAAGACGACGATGGAGGGAACCTCACTGAGGGGAGACGTCAACGTCTGTATTGTTGGGGATCCCAGTACTGCTAAGAGCCAGTTCCTCAAGTAAGTGCACAAACAAGCACAGTCGCCAATATTGCATTTTTTTTTTTTTGTTGCACAGCGGCAGCTACGTCGCATTGTTTACGTCACGTGAGTGTGCCTTCGCCGCAATCGCGTTCCTGTTGGGCCGGCTGTGTCTCGCTTTGAGGAGTTCATTACTAACTAATCTCGCTACCGTGGCTCACCATCAATGATAATGTTGCTAATTAGCATGGCTAGACATGTTAGCATCAACTACAACACACAGCGTTTTATGGTAGGAAAACAAGGCATTCAAATGTATTCAATTAATAATTTAAAAAAAATGGCGTTGACAATAGCCATGGGCAGATTTTAGATTCAGACAGGTATTATAACCATGAGCAAAAATATTACGGTATTAAAACTACAGCTCTTATTTAATTAACCGTGAGAAATATTTGAGTTACTGCATTTTTTTGCCCCCATTGAACACAATCTTATGTTCTTAAACTAAATACAGTATAGAATATTTAGTACAGAAAAATTTATATAATGTTAATGAAATAAAAAATAAATAAATGTTGACATTCATTTTCTGTTTAAATTGCCATGTCATGTTGTCCTTGGGGCTAACGATTACCCACTGACACCTTTTTAAAATTTATTTTTTAAGACAATGCTCATGGATCCAAGCAAAAAGGCACCTGTGATTACGTTTACATGCCGTCAATATTTGAGTCAAGGTCAGAATTCTGGTTTTTGAAATATTCCAGGTAACTTGTTTACATATGTGGTGGACAGAATTACTACCGTATGTGTGGTCATTTGTGCTTGACTGGAATACCCTGTAATTATATAAATAGACATAATTTTCAGTCGACAGCAAGTGGCAAAATGTGTTTTTAACTCATTCACTCCCAGCCATTTTCACAGAAGCAATTCCGTTCGCTCCCGGCTGTTTTACTGGATTTTGACTGATTGTGCAAGGCCCACAGAATATTGTGTTCTACTGCTATAAAAGCATGGAACCTACCAAAAGAAAGATTAAAGTCACTTCTTTCATCAGTTAAAAAAAAAAAAAAAGTGCGTTTCTATCTTTTTCCGTTTTGCAGCAATTAGCATTAGAAAGAGCTAAGTTTTATCAGTTTTCATAAATCTATTTAAAATTCTAAGTAATTTAGCTTTTTCTAGACGGCCCTGGTTGATCTCCTTTGTTCTGCTGCCACCTGCTGGCCGTTTGTGTAATAACCACCATTTCTGCAACCGTTCTTTGCAGCTGAGAGGCTGCATAAAAGCCTTCTGTATGCTCTAGCAAAAAAAAAACAAACAAAAAAAACGTATAAATACGTCTTTGGGACACTTACAACATAAAAAAACCCCCATATTTACACGTTATTGGGAGCAAATGAGTTAAAGACGTTAATAATACATGAAAAAATAATGAAGATATCACATTAATTCTGCTGAAAATGGCTAAAAGAGTCAAGTATCCCTTTAAAACCATCGGTCCATAACTAATGGGTACAATTTTTATGATTGTAAATATTCTGAAATTGTCAAAATGAATAAACATTCTTCAAAAAAAAAAAATTACCGAATGACTTTTGTGGTAACAACATGCAAACACGATAGTGGAACCAACAACAAAAAATGATGTGGTTTATGTACTGTAGCAACTTTATACAACATGGATGATTGCGCTTAAATTGAATTTCAAGTTGCATTAAGAAAGTCTTAATTTAAATTGCCTAAAGCAACCCTGGTTCACTTAATATTTACACAGTTATACATCTTAAAGGAACACTTTACTTATTGATCCATTTTTAGCAGCAAAAAGTTGCTACTTTTTCAATAATTAATTTGGTGACGTGATTATTTTTTTATGTACATTTAATAACTTTTAAACCGATGTTAAAATGAATCGAACGCCGGCATGTTTGTTACACGTGACTAAATAACCCGGATGTTTACGTCACTAGTGTGTAAACGCTACACTATGGAAGCACTATGCAACGCAGCCGTGCATCTAGCGTCAAACCCGGAAGGATTAAACCTTATCGCTTCGATCCAACACGACAAAATAACCCTACCGAAGGAAAGTCTGCCTGGATGTGAAAGTTGTGGCGCCAGATGGTCTTTTCGGGCACAAAATAAACTTTAACGAACGAGTGAATCAGGCGGGGGGTGAGTGGTGGTGCGGGAGCTGCACAGGAATGGACAATCCGCTAATGAATGTGTGCTGTCTGGAAATGAAAGAACTCGAGGATCGGTTCCTTGCGGACAATCTCAACTGCCAATATCCAACAGGTAACGTGACACACAGCACGAGCAATGCAAAACGTGTGGAACTGACGAACTATTTCAGGAAAAAGAAAAAATAGTAAAATTAAATGTATCATCGTTACAGCGCCCAACCTCCCCTAGCTGTTTTTTTTCTTTTCTTTTTTTGCGTAGCGTCCCGATGATGTAAACGAAAGGTTGCAAGAAGGTTGTGTATTAACCGTGTTTATTTATAGACAGAATGAAGTAAGGAAATGAAGTAAGGAAATGCGAGACGCCGTTACCTAGGCTGGTTATCAATGGTTTGGATCCGAACGAAATGCAAATGAAAGTGCGAGGCACCACAGGAAGAACAGCGGGACAGAACACAAATGTAGTACGTCGCACATGCCGATGATAATGACACTAATCCACATTCTATAAATTTTTTGTTAAAATAAGATTATGAACATGGTCAGTTTGTTTAGTATAAACAACTTACGAGCTAATAAAACATAACGTCCTCGTCCCCGTACTTGACGATGTTCACACTCAAATGAATTATGAAATAAAACAGTCCATGCAGTATAATAACAAATGCCCCCCCCCACCCCCCCAACATGCCTACCTTTCGCTTTAAATTTGCTTCGCTTCTCCGAGATCTTTCAGTGGCCGTAGTAAGACCTCGATTTGTGTCGGCTGTTGTGAGAGTGAAGGCTCCGTGTTGCTAGCAGTTGCGGAAGTAGCCGCCAGAGATCCTCCATCGGCTTGATTATTTCCCACGTCTGGTTCTTTAAAGATACTCGGTACTGCGTTGGGCTTTAGTATTAGGCGTGTGGCGTACCCCATCTCAAATTGTAACATATTTTCTTAGTCCTCATGCCTGAAATGTTCGCTGCGCGCACGGCTGCTTGTCCTTCGGGAGGTTGACAGCACTTAGCAAACAAACCATTGTCTACTCAAGTCGTTTTTTTTTTATTTTTTATTTTTTTTTAGGGGGGTCTCGCGGGTTTTTCCTTGCCGACGCCTTGCAAAATTTTGCAATACACAAAGGCATAAGTGACAGTTTGTGTCCTCCTCGTTGTTATGTCTGCGTGAACTACTGTTCGCCAAGCGAGTATACACACTTGTTACGTCACCACTCGGGGGCGTTCCAACACGGAAGTACTTCTATGTTGAAGAAAAGTTAAATAAATCAATATAAGGGTGTATTCTTCAGCTCTTATGCATTTTTCGTAGCTAAACTAACTATTTACTGCCGATCAAGCCATACATGTAAAATTAAAGGAGCCTTCCTTTAAGTTTAAACTTACCAGTGTGTATGTTAAAAGTATTACCAATCACAGATTTTCTTTCACCTGTTAGGGGTGGTTATGGAATGTACCCCCACCCAGACAGTGGCCGAACCTTGACCTGACTGTGCTTGTGCTTGTTTGTGCGTGTAGGCACGTGGAGGAGTTCAGCCCCCGAGCCGTGTACACGAGTGGCAAAGCGAGCACCGCTGCAGGTCTGACTGCCGCCGTAGTCCGAGATGAAGAATCCCACGAGTTTGTAATTGAGGCCGGAGCTTTGATGCTGGCTGATAATGTGAGTTTCTATCTTTTTGTCTTTATTTAATCAAGCACGGGCTGTGTCGGACTGGGTTAATCAATTGTCCTAGTCTGCAACTGGGCATGTATTTGTTTTACTACAGTATTTGTGATGGCTTTGACATTTTTGTCAAGTGTTTGGATGTAAAAATCACATCAAACTTGGAATGTATGAGATAAACACGATTATATCCAGTGGGACACCTTGTAACATGAGTTATAGGCTTGAATTAAATTGGTTAAAGTAAGTGTTTCCTTTTAAGGGCGTGTGCTGCATTGATGAGTTTGACAAGATGGACCTAAAAGATCAAGTGGCCATCCATGAGGCCATGGAGCAACAGACCATCAGCATCACAAAGGCTGGAGTCAAGGTGAGAGTGGACATTGAAATCAAGCCCAAGCCAAGTAATGTGTATCCCTAATCGAAGTTAGAGTTTAGTGATAGACCGAAAAAGACAAAATATTAGCGTCAAAATAAAAAAATAAAATAAAAAATAAAATAAAAACTTTCATTTTAAACATATAAAGAATTGACAACTTTAAAAATTTAAAAATTATAACAAAAATTCCAGGGTAATCAGCATGTATTAAGCTAAATTAAAAACTAAGCAAGTAAATAGTTCCCTAAAGTTTTCTATTCTAAATCGTTTTCCAAAATTGCAACACAATTTCTTAATTAATTTTTACATTTTTTTTATTTTTAAAAATAAGTGTAGGGAGTTCTCAGTGTCGTCATATTTTGTTTTATAAAGTGGAAATTTAAATAACTGCGATTGGCTGGCAACCAGTCCAGGGTGTACCCCGCCTACTGCCCAAAGGCAGCTGAGATAGGCTCCAGCACCCCCCGCGACCCTTGTGAGGAATAAGCGGTCAGGAAAATGGATGGATGGATGGAAATTTAAATGAACGAAAAGTTCCGTTTCTCACTGACAACTGCATGTGAATGTAGCTAATTTGGGTTTTTTGTCAGGTTTCATAAAAGGTTTCAAAAGATCTTCGCAGACGGTGAAAAATTGTCAAATATGTTTGACTTCGCGACAAATACTGATAAACACCCTAAATTTGCTACGTTCGCAAGCATTCACCGTTCAGTCAGACGCCATCTTTAGTGGCCTTCAGAGTTGTAAAATGGCCGATGCCGATATTTGTCAAAATGCCAGATATCAACACCGACAATCGGTCTGGCCGATAATTTTTTTTTTTTCCCCTATTATGGTTGCACGAAACTTCAAGGCAATAATATAAGTATATTTGTATTATTATGACAAAATAATATGGTTATTTATGCTATGTTAGCAAACTCGTTCTGTTTGTAATCTGAAAGTCATACGTCAGCAATCTGTAATCCACCTTCATCTCCAGGCCACCCTGAACGCTCGCACATCCATCCTCGCTGCCGCCAACCCCATCAACGGGCGCTACGACCGCAGCAAGAGCCTGAAACAGAACGTCAACCTGACCGCCCCCATCATGAGCCGCTTCGACCTCTTCTTCATCCTGGTGGATGACTGCAATGAGGTCGGTTTCTGCCCTCCTCGTCCAGCGGCTGAACTCGGCCACGTGGCGTCCCGGTGAAATGGAGAACGCTCTGCTCGCGTTGCAGGTCACGGACTACGCCATCGCCAGGCGCATCGTTGACCTTCACTCTCGTGTGGAGGAATCTGTGGACAGGCTGTACTCGTTGGATGAAATCCGGAGATACCTGCTGTTTGCCAGGCAGTTCAAACCGAAAGTGCGTCCACCAGTTGCAGTTGTTTGTTGATGTCCGATCCCTCGTGAGTAAACGAGTCACGTTGTCTTTTGCAGATTTCCAGCGAATCCGAGGAGTTCTTTGTCGAGCAGTACAAGCGTCTGCGGCAGCGCGACAGCTCGGGCGGCGTGACCAAGTCGGCCTGGAGGATCACCGTGCGACAATTGGAGAGCATGATCCGCCTTTCAGAGGGCATGGCCAGGATGCACTGTTGTGATGAGGTGGCTCCAAATACAAACGTTCTCAGCTAAGAAATGAATCAGATTGATTATTATTTTTTCCTCTTCATGAATCCAGGTTCAACCCAAACATGTGAAGGAAGCTTTCCGTCTTTTGAATAAGTCTATTATCAGAGTGGAGACACCAGACATCAACCTAGAGCAAGATGACGAACAGGAAGAGGAGGAGCTTCCAGAAGAAGGTACTGATGGCTGTCATGTATGTTTACATCCACTCCCTCATTTTGAAGACAAACTGCAAGTGTTCCACTGCTTATACCACAGTTTTTCTAATTTGTTTACAGTACAGTGTACTTGTGATACTAGGAAAACTTGTGATTAAGATCCAACATGAGCTGTATCAAAATGGTACTTTTATGAAGATGATTTACTTATAACTGTGCTTTCAATGTAATGACATTTTTACATACAGTAATTTCTTGTATTGGATCTCTTTAGAGCAGGGACAGGCAACTGGCGCCCCCATGTGACCCACAACCGCACTCCGAGTGGCCCCTTGATTAATGTTAGGGAAAAAACTTTTTTTTTTTTTTTTTGCACACCCAGATGATTTTCAAAAAGCACTGATAATTTTTTTTTTTTTTTTTTTGAAAAATGAGGAGTAAATGGTGGGAGGGAGCAAAAACCTCAAAACATTAAATTATATTCAAAAATGGACCAAAAAATCTGAATATGCAAAGTTGTGGCTGCCAAACTGAATGTGCATTAACTTTAGTTTTATATTGTAACACCACCATTCACCACTAGATGGCAGATGTGGCTTTGTTGCGCTTACACTGGGTATTATGCTACCCTACTACAATATAGTATTTATTTATTTTTTATTTTTTTTGGGGGGGGGGGGGATGCACATAATTAGTTGTTGCACTTTGTTGGTTAGTTGTTAAGCAGTTTTGTGCCATCCTTGAATGAGAAAGTATTGCAAGACATAAAGTATATTAAGAGAAAGTATTTTGTTCAAATTGTGCCCATATTTAAAACTGCAGCTGGTTAGGAAGCGCGTAGTCCAAATTGTGGTCTCTGAGTAGCACTGATGAACCCCCACCCACGCACCCCTTCATTAGCTAGTTGGATTACACTTGATTAGTGCTGCCTGTCTCAGGTTTTACTTGGAATTCAGAAGATCTATCCACTGCATAACAGATTGTCTTGTTTTAATCACTTAAAATGCAGGAAACATCCCTAACAGAGTGAATGGCGAGGTCAATGGAATAAACGGACACGTCGGCGGTCTTGTGAACGGTCATGTCGAGACTGGCAGTCAGCCCAAACCGTCCCTTCGTCTGTCTTTCGCCGAGTACCAGCGCATCTCCAACTTGCTGGTTCTGCATCTCCGCAGATCAGAAGAAGGCATGTCTTGCATTCCTTTTCGAGAAATTCTCAATGTAGACTTGCAGTTTAAATTTACATGCATACTGTAGTAGTGGCAAGTGGACCTCCTCACTATTCTCCCATGTTTTAAAAATTGCTCAACAATTGTTTTGAATGATCTTTCCTGCAGCTGAGGAGGAGGAGGAGCTGAAGAAAAACGCAGTGGTCAATTGGTACCTGAAGGAGATCGAGTCTGAGATCGACACGGAGGAGGAGCTCATCAGTAAGAAGGGACTGATCGAGAAGGTCATCCACAGGCTGGTGCACTTTGTAAGTCAACCTGCCGCACAAAGAATTCCGATTCCGATCGGCAAGTCCCACTCGCTCTTCACTTTGTGTGTTTTTACTTGCGCAGGATCACATCCTCATTGAGCTGTCTCAGTCGGGCCTTAAGGGCTCCGAACCTGCTAGCATGGAAGAAGACGCGGTTCTGGTCGTCAATCCCAACTACACCCTTGAAGACTGAACTCCCCTTTATCTCCTTTTGCTTCGTTTCATTTATATAAATACGCACCAAAGTTAAAAAAAAAAAAAAAAAAGTTTGTTACCCTGTTTAATATATGCTCATATGCAAGATGACATTACAGTAGCGTTGACATGGTTTTTGTTGTACAAAGATTTGATTGAGCTTTACATTAAAAAAAAGTTTACTTGTCACATTTGATGTAAATATGTTGTTCTTCTTAACTGTTCTGAATTGTGTAGTAGGTGATCAATAAAAATGTTTCATGTGCCACAGTATTTTCTCTTCTGCCGCTATGACTTAAAGTGGTTTAGGAAAATAATAGAATTTTGTCCTTTGCTTACTGTTTATAACTTCTTAGACGCCCAATCTGTTTTCTATAGTGCTCATCATCATTACAAATGAATGGCTAGTGAGCTGCAGCCCATCTGAGCTTACTTTGGGTGTGAAGTGGGGTACACCCTACCAGTTGGGTCAGTTTTTAATTGGAGGCTTAGAACTCAGTTAATGGTTAAAATAAGATGCATGTTTCCTGGTGAAAGTACTCTCTTGCGTAATGTAAATAAGATTTAGTTATGTGTATTATAAAGTAAAATATAAAAAGATTAATTTCATGTAAGAACCATTGAGGGCATTGTTTCAGCAACAATGCAGGAACTTATAAAATAGAATGCAAGAGAAGTTACAAGAAGCATATATCACAACATAGAAAATACTACATTCTATTTGTGTTTCGATGCAAAACGTGAAATTCGTGTATTCGGCTACATTTAGAAAAGAAAAATCCTTTACAGAAGGTAGGCTACAGTAAATGCGACCAAATTTCAGTTAGTCATTTGTATTGTGACAATTGACTTAACTCAATGAATGATTGGTTTCCATTATCGTGCAAGCTACAGAAATTCGAACGTTTTTTTTTGTTTTTGTATTTAGAATCATGACATGGAAGGAACGCTAGGTTTCAATATCGACAGATGTCCAATAGGTGGCAGACTACAAAATCCTGCAGGCTGAAACTACGCATGTGCATGACATTCCCATTGCGTAACAAACATGGCGGCGTACAGGACAGTCGTTGGCACAGCTTGTAAAGGTAAAATATATATCTTTCTTTCTTTTTTCTTTCTTTTTTTTACACAATGTCAGCACTACAACACTGCCACGTGACACCTATATCGATGACTATTAGCCTTGGAAAATGACAATCTGACCGTTTATAATTTGTCGAATTACAGTTTGTTTACGATTATGAGCCAAATGTTTATGGAAAGCCTTCTACTTTGAATGGAATTACGAACCGTTCCAAATACCTGCTAGTGGGCATTTTGGTGCCAGAAATAAGGTACTGCTAGTATGGCAATTTCCTACTTGTTGGGCTTATTATTACTTGTGCAGCACAGTGGTTTGTTTAATTGCATACGAGTAGGACAAATGTGGGACTAGTAGTGGATAAAATAAATGAGGTCTATTGTGTCATTCTATTTGAGGGCAAAGGGCATACTGGTTCATGGACATTAAGATACTGTATCAAATAAAAGCTCTAGCTTTCCATAATAGTGTGTGACACATTTCCGAAATTCTGGGGACATGTCGACTGTACCATTATTTGTTGCATATGCAGGTGCATCCCTGGTTCCCGGTAGTCGATGGTTAGTGACGAGCTACCTTTCCCCGACACACCGCCATTGTTTGCGGCTGCAGACCGCATCGCTTTGCAGTCCCGGGAGGGAGCCACAGAGAAGCCAAAAGGAGAGAAGAGGGACTGTGGAAGAGGAGGAGGAAAGCGAGGATCCTGACTACATTCCCCTTCAAAAGGCCAAACATCCCATGACCAAGGTTGGGTTTGCCTGGTGAGTTTTGTGCATATGTGTATATACGGACACATTGTCCTTATCACTGAGTAACATGCATTTCCGCTCTTGCTTCTGTGAAGGTTGCTCGGCCTCCCCGCTAGTATTATCGGCTTCCTGCTGGTCAAACGGCAAGTAGACAAGAACCGCTTAAAGCAGCTGAAAATTCGACAGAGGATTCAAAGGTCACTCGAGGCGGACTACGAAGGAAGCCGCTTCCACCGTTCTGCCGAGACTGTTAAACCTCACCAATAATGCTTGTGACCCCTGGCGCTGCTGTTAAGACTGATACTAAAAAAAAAGAAGACCATGTTCTAAACATTCTAGGACTTCCTGGAAGGAACTTGAGGAATAATATGGAAAGATGCTTGTTAAAGGATTTGTAATGAATGTTTTTGTGTTTTATCAGCATAACGGATAATCTTATGTTGATTTAACTTCCTTAGAATTTCCACGAAACACAAATAAAACTTTTTATTATATATGAAAGGCCACACAATATATTTACAAGCCATATCGCAGGGGTCACCAACCTTTCCAAAGGGAGACCAGGTTGGTACATTGAGCAATGAAAAAAAAAAATCTGAAATTACCTTTAATTACTATGAAGACACTTTCTATAAAGGTACATTCTCAAAATGATTACCACTCCTTTCCTAGGAAATTACAATGTCCCATCAGGCGCCCTATTCTTGTGGTCAATATTGGTGACAGCCGCCATACCTCTCACATTGACTGATTACTGTGCAACGGTGTTGACTTGCTGACAGGATTGGGGGAAAACAAGGTGTTGACAAACTATTACTTTGTATTGACATCAGACTGGCAAACACATGCTGCAACAAGTTATACAGTAGTAGATAAGCAACAAACTCAGTAGCCGTTCTTCTATTTAACCAATCCTCATGGAAGCACATGTAACAGCAAGTACAACCCAGCAAAACATCAACAGCACTACATGAGTACATGTAGTTTAAAAAAAAATATTATATATAGTCGGTTTACTTCAAGCCAACAAGAATGGCAACATTGACACTGGAATACTTTTTTCTTTTTTTTTTAATAGGCGTATAAATGTAGAAATATCCTACCATATATGTGAGAGTGCATCAGAATGTCTTGCACAGTAATAAAATCTCACATTCAGCCCTTATGCTATAATCATTGAGTGCAGCATGATTTACATTCTGTAGTTACGCGTGGGAACAAAGCAAAGACTTTTAAACAGCACGGGGTGATATTGCAGCAACTATGTTGATATGACTGTTTGTGTATCCCCAAAGACTTATTTGCTTGAACCGATAATTTGTAGAAGGAAGAGGAAGATCTGAATCATGTCGACGTAGAGGTTGAGTGCAGCGAACACGTATTCCTCTGGACTGATGGAGTACTTCCTGTTACCGATGAGGAGTTGTGTGTCGTACGCCAAGAACTGCAGAGCAATTACAAACGGGTTCCAGAGTGGTTTTGCAATTCACTGGATTCTTTTGTATTTTTTATTTTTTTTTAAATCTTCAAAACTCTTCAAATACTTACCAGAGTGAAAGCTATGGCTCCTATAGCGGCATAAAGCATGTGAAGCCAGTAGATCTACCGGAACAAAAACAATGATGAACAAATGATGCCAACAAGGAAGTTGGTATTCGGAGTCTCGTTTGAAACTCACATATTTGAACGACAGCACAATGACGGTGATGATGCCGGTCACAAAGACGACGATGCCAAGCACACAGAACAATCCCCGACATTTGGTGAAGTCCACCTGGACAGAAAAAATCAGTCAAGGTTCATTTTGACTACCATTTCAACTTGCTTGTGACTATTTTTGGCTTTAGTAGAAATACCCATTCTTTTCATTTTGTTCACCTTCAAATTCCACTTTGCATAATCAATTTTTGACAGAAAATGTTGAACTTAAAATTGTCAAAATTCTCTGATTTCAGCCTCAACATCCGATTTCTATTGTCGTACATTGAAAGAACACTGTTTAATGAAAATGAGATAAACTGCAAATCTATTCTTTTACTTTTGAAAACAATGATTAACATTTATTTTCTCACATGTTACAGACCAAACCAAGAACTGAATCATAATCAATTTATGGGGAAAACAATAGCCAGTTTAATCTAAGATGAAAATAATACTTATGTGCAGCTGTAATATGAATACCGTCATTGACACTTAATGGGTTTCCTTGATGGCCAGCCTGCACTACCTCTGGCCGCCATTAGGTGCTCCCATTCATTTCTGACTCGCCACATCTGGTAGCAATTAGTCAATTGGTGAGGAAGTGTGATGCGCTTTTTCCTTCTGTCGCAACGCTTTATTGTCAATGGTGAGGGTGTCTGTTTTTTTTTCCCGTTTGTTTAGGTTTTTTTTGTTTGTTTAACTTTTTGTCTTTTTCTCAACAGCAGACCAGCTAGTAGCATGCTGGAGCTGCTCTTGTTTTAGTTTGGGCTGTTGACCCATTACAGTCTTCCCTCGCTATAACGCGGTTCACTTTTCGCGGTCTCACTGTATCGCAGATTTTTTTTTAAGTGCAATTTTGCATATTTTTTTACAGTAATATACCCATTTTATAAAATTAATGAAGGTTTGAACATTGTCAAAGTTTGAACAAGAGAGAAATGTGAGAACATGTAAATGCCTCAATGAGAAAGTGTATAAATTGTGCGGTCGGGGATTTTAGAGCCTTAAAATATTTATAAGAGTTGTAAAACATAAAGCTAACTACTTCGCGGATTTCATTTATTGCGGGTATTTTTTGGAACCTAACCCCAGCGGAAAACGAGGGAACACTGTACTCGTGGTTCCTTTGTTGATTTCAATTTTTGTCCTTTTCTAGGTTAGGGGGACAACACTGGATCTGACAGCCTTCGACTGGGGTTGGTGAAGTGTTGGCCCCACTTAGTTTCATTTTGGTTGGGGTCCCCAGTCATTTTTGTTTGTTCTGCTGTTTTGTTTATTTAAACTTCTTTTTGATTAGGTTAAATAAAGCTTGTGGTTTTCTTTTTTTCCCCTCTCACTCGTTGTCAGGCGTCGCTTATTGAGCCAAAGAGGCTGTAACAGACTTGAACCTGAAGAAGCCTTACAAATGTACATCAAATCATTAAACCATACCAAATTAACAACCATAATCAGTTGAACAGTAAATTGGGAGGGGGGTTAGGGTATAATTGATTGCAATAATATTAGATATTAGCCAAAAGTGGCCATATGATGTTAACAGTATCTTACTGATGAAGAGGAGCTAAAGTTGGAAATGACAAAAAGTGCCATTACATTTGCATGAGAAAAGCTAAACGAGTTCCAAAAAAGGAAATAAGGTTGACATGCTGTAAATGGCCAGCAAAGAGCCCAGACTCTTAAAGTGGTGAGCTCTTGTGTTTTCACGCACGTACACGTACCTTAGTCTGGAAGCAGAAGACTGTGACGGCAATGCAGACGACAACAGTGATGGCCAAAGCGAGAAACACTGCAGATGTGTCATAGTAACTGGGGGGAAAAAACACACCAATGAGCACGCAATTGTTGAAGCAAAATGGTTAGGCACCTCTATTAAATTGTAGTTTTACCTGGATATAGATCCAGTCATATAAGACAGCGCCAAGGTCTGCATGAGAAAAACAGAACAAATAAAGTTAACATGAATTCTGATTAGTGGTAGGTAAATGGGTATCTTTTAGTCCACACACAACTATGCTAATATTTATGTTTACATATAAATGTTTTTTTTTTTTTTTTAAAGGAAGTCAAATAGAATATAATGTGAACTGGGGCTGCTATGCAAATGATTTAGGCGCTTTTGCAGCCCGTGCGAAAAGGAAGACTTTTTAATAGCGTTGTCGTCTGTACACGGAACTTTTCAAAACCACAAACAAAAGTAACATTTTTGTTTTTCATGTTCCAGTGCAGATCGCTTCTCGTTTCCCCGTCCCCACATGCAAATTTCATCGGACTCTGCCTCACTTCAGTTCACTTTCAGTGCCATGCGCCGTCACTTCCTAGTGCAACACGATATTACGGTTTAAGTGACTTTCTGGATTTGTAGCTTAGATCTAGTTATATTTTTTGGCTTTTGTCAGAATTTCAATCAATTCTGTCTTTACAAAGACAACAATCTCAGTAGTAGAAAATGAGTAGAAAACTAGCTTTGGCTAGTTTGAAATGTTGCTATCATTTAAAAGTGGCTGAATCTGACAAACGCTTCTCACAAAGCTAAATAAGAAACCTTAAAATTCGATGGTGAATCTTGATAAGGTAGATATTTGACACAGATATCATTAAATTAAGTATGACAATGTCACGAGGATCTCAATGCAGGTAGCTGAAAAAACTCAAACTAAAAATCAGCAATGACAGCCTAAGCTGTCCATGCCTCAGCTGCTGTCGACAGCAGCATCAAGTCAAACATTCACTTCCAGCCGTGAACCAACAAACAACAAAGAGAAAGAACGTGTGCGTCATGATGCGCCCAAGTGTGATGACTCAATCCTCCTGCAAGACACCGCCCAAATGGAAACTTTCTGGAGGACGCTTCCATTCAGTTTGTCGTCCGCGTGCCGAAAACCACGTGTACCCGCTTCCTGATTCAAGTTAACAGGAGAACATTCAAGCTGCCTGTTGAACTTACGAAGATGGCGAGCAATATCAAGTTCCATGGATGCTTCCTCCTAAAGAGATTGGGAGATTACAACACGTGACGCAGGTTCATTGCATTATTTGTGTCAACATGATTTTTAAAACTGTGTTCTCGCACTTACCGAGGGCCCTTGCAGCAGGCCAACACAATGTGGGTAATGAAATAGACAGCACTGGGGGAAAAAAAGCAAAAGGATGAATAGAGATTCACTTTCCACTTTCAAATGTGTTGCAACTCACTATGATGCCCAGTAGATAGCCTGGTTCCGCTGTACAAAAGTTTTGACCTCTTCGCTGTGAGAAACAGAAACGTGGTGCACACAATCACAAACAGTTGACAAGCTAAGGCGGGACATTAAAAAAAAAGCAAAAAAAAAAAAAAAAGCATGATACTCACACAAAAGTGAAAACGGCCACAATGGCTGTTGTGACGGTGAGTTGCAATGCCAGAATCAAATACACCTGAAAGCAGGCACAACAGAAGACGTTTCACGCCACAGGTGTGCAAATCAAAAGTACTTTTATACATTCTGCTGTCGAAAGTCTTGCAGCAGTCTGAATTTGAGTGGTTGGTTTTACCTTTCTGATGAAAACATGTCGAATCCTCAGATTGTCCCAGTCGCTTCCACTGGCGGCAAAATCGTCACCTGTCCATATTAGAGCGGAAATGTAGAAATGAATGGAAATAATGTACAAAATACTACAGCAAAATAGTAATAAAGGCTGATCTACTTATATGGAATGAGGATGAAGTACGAAAGTAGTAAGCCCCTGTAATCAATTTATCTTAAAATATATGCATCAAAGACATATTGACAGTCTACAAGCTTGTAATATTAGAATTCAATTTCTGTCATTGTTATGGGTAACTGCTGCAAATACTCAAATTTTTGTGGAGTCACTTTAGCACAAGATTCTGTGCTAACGTGATTGTTATGTTTGCACTGCTCAAATAAGTGTGAGTGTGCAAGCTGAAAAGATCAAACAGTGGTTATTTTAAAAGGCAAAATATTCAGTAGTTGTTTTTTTCTCATCATGTACATGTACGATCATTAGCCTGACACACAAACACAATTCCAATGAAGTTGGGATGCTGTGTTAAAAATAATTCAAAAACAAAATACAATGATTTGCAAATCATGTTCAACCTACATTGAATTAAATACACTACAAAGATGAGATATCTAATGTTCAAACTGACAAACTTTATTGTTTTTAGCAAATAATCATTAACTTGGAATTTTATGGCTGCAGCACATTCCAAAAAAGCTGGGACAAGGTCATGTTTACCAGTGTGTTACATCACCTTTTCTTTTCACAACATTCAATAAACGTTTGGGAACTGAGGACACTAATTGTTGAACCAAATTCTTTTCAATTCTTGCTCAATGTACAGCTTCCGCTGTTCAACAGTCAGTGTCTCCGTTGTTGTATTTTACATTTCATAATGTGCCACACATTCTCAATGAGAGAGGCAGGCAGGCCAGACTAGTACTCGCCCGCTTTTACTATACGAAGCCACACTGTTGTATTGTACTGTATACGTCTATAACAGTCCGGATTCTTCTTTTTCTCTTTGGCCTAGAGGACAAGACGCCCACAATTTCCAAAAACCTTTGAAATGGGGTCTCGTCAGACCACAGAACACTTTTCCACTTTGTATCAGTCCATCTTAAATGAGCTCAGGCCGAGAGAAACCAGCAGTGTTTCTGAGTGTTGTTGATGAAAAAGCTTTTGCTTTGCATAGTACAGTTTTAAGTTGCACTTGTATTGATGTAGCGCCCAACTATTACTGACACAGATTTTTCGAAGTGTTCCTGAGCCCATGTGGTGATATCCTTTACACATTGATGTCGGTTTTTGATGCAGTACCGCCTGAGGGATCAACGGTCATGGACAGTCAATGTTGGTTTTCAACCTTGCCGATTACATGCACTGATTTCTCCACATTATCTGAACCATTTGATGATGTTATGGACCGAATTCCTTGCATTTGTACATTGAGGAACATTGTCCTTAAACTGTTTGACAATTTTCTCACGTAACTGTTCACAAAGAGGTCATTGCTTGTGAATGACTGAGCAATTCAGGCAAGCTCCTTTTATACCCAATAAAGGCAGTCACCTCTTCCCAATTAGCCTGTTCACCTGTGCAACGCTGCAAACAGGTGTTTGATGAGCATTTCTCTTTTTTGCCACCTGTCCCAGCTTTTTTTTTTAGAACGTTGCAGCCATAAAATTCTAAGTGAATTACTATTTGCTAAAAACAAAAGTATATCAGTTTCAAATTTTTGTAATGTATTCAATTAAATATAGGTTTAAACATATTTGCAAAATTTTATTTTTTATTTTTTTATTTTTTTAAATAATTAGTAAATTAAAATTGTATTAATAATGAAATAAGTTTAAATATATTGAGTAAAAGGGGTAGGACTAAATAAGTTTTTAACTTCTTCCTACTCCCTTTTGAACATGTAAGTTATGATTGATTGAATGATTATTTTATTGGGATTTTCTTCTCTTTTGATTGTTGTTGTTTTCGGTTTTATTTCTGCTGTTCATTTGTTTATATGTTCAAAAAAATAATAATAAAAGGAGCAAATCATTGTATTCTATTTTTATTTATGTTTAACACAACGTCCCAACTTCATTGGGTGTGAGTGGCTTTAAATTACAGAAATTTGTTGTATCAAGCAAAAACACAATCTCCAGAGTTCATATTCCCAAATGATATCATACATCAAGATGTCGAATTTTGATTTAAGACAAGAGCAGAAAAGCATTTGATACATGACCCAACCCATAAAAGTGATAAGTAAGTAAGTAAGTAAATAAGTAAGTAAAGTCAGACAGACAAAGCAAAAACATCTTTTGATAAAGAGAGATCTGACCTGAACTTTGTACATTTTTTTCCCCCTTTTCCATTACAAAAAAAAATTACTAAAACACAATTCAAACTCCAGTCAGTAAATTCTAAACACACTTGTAATGCCACACTGTGTTGATATAAGGAATATTTATAACAACATTTTGAATTTAGTACTGATAGAGTCATTGACAACAGGGGAGTCAAGTACGGTGGCACTTGGGGACTTGGTAATGGTGGCAGCTGCCACCATTTGGCCACCCCGTAAAACCGCCTATGACACTGATAACAGTGTTTTCAGAGGGGGAACAAAAAACACATCAGTAAAGTGGCAACGTAAGATGGCTGCCCTCTGGCTGTTGACAGCCAATTCATAAATCCGCGGCTAAAAGCCAGTCAGAGTGATCACCATTCAAATCGTAGACTAAAAAGCCTGAAAATTGAATAAATTTCTTCACAATTGTAAATGTTTTTACTTAGGTTTGTTCTTGCGTGCATTTGGAATACGTTTGGCACTTTATTTCATGAAACCATGACACTGATTGGTCTCACAAAAAAATTAATTCTCGCCCATGAAAGATGCTGACTACTGTGTAAAAAAAATTAAGCATTTGTAAGAGATTCTTTGGACTGTAGCCGACTCAAATTTGATGCATGCAAGTAAAAAATGGTGCTTGTGGTGAAAGTTTTTGAGTTGAAAAACATGATGAGTCATTCTGACATCTTTTCATTAGGGATGCGCGATAATATCGGTGGCCGATAATTATCGGCAATTATCAACCAATTTAGTGTCATACAGATAAATCAGATAATAAAGAAATTTGCCGATAATTATCGACAATTATCAACCAATTTGACATCATGCAGATAAAAACAGATAATAAAGAAATTTGCCAATAATTATCGGCAATTATCGACCAATTTGACGTCAAACAGATAAAGCAGATAATAAACAAATTTTCCGAAAATTAATCGGCAATTATCAACCAATTTGGCATCATACATACATTTTCATTTCTTGCTTTCACGCGTGAAAAGCTCCTGTCTTACCAGAGTTTATAACATCCGAGGGCATGGTTCGCGGAATGATGGGAGGCATAGGTGGCTGACTGGGATAGATGGCTCCAGGGGTCCCAGCGGCGGGATGTGGCGGTCCCGGGTACATACCAGGAGGATAGCCCGGCTGACTCGGGAAAAGAGGTGTATTTGAGTTGGTGGGGTAAGGAGCAGCAGGCTGGCCTGGCTGAGGTCCGCCGAAGGCTGGGAAGCCATACGCAGGGGGTGCTGGGTAATTGCCGCCCTGGGGTGCGTACGGGGGGCCATGGGAGTCATCGTACTGTGGAGGGTAGTCTGATCTGGACATGTTGCCTGTGACGAGAAGAGAACAGTCACTTGTTTAACACACATTTGTGGAAGATCAAATTATTACGGGATGTTTCCGGACACGTTTGCTCTCACAGAACTGTGCGTGGCCTAGCATAAACAAGATTTGGATTGGGGCTGGGGGAAAAAAAAGTCGATTAAAGGATAAGTTGAATGTCTGTCTCGAAGCTTCGCCAGAAACATGCTTGCACCACCGTCCAGGTTTCTACACTGACCTTTCTTGCAGACACGCAGTGGACATAATTGAGCTCATTGTAGCCAGGAGGTTCACTCATGCACTATTTCTGGACTTCTGAAGGGTGACCTTTAAGTAGTGATGGACAAACGAAGCCACATGACACACTTGTGATATTTTTTGACTCCAGTAGATGGCACAATAGTGTGGAAATTTTATTAACATCCATTGCACTAGCCTTAATCTTAAAACCAAGAGCCCAATCAAGAGGAGTCAAAGAATATTGCAAGTGTTTCATAAAGCTTCATTTTCCCATCATTACTTTTAAGATACTATTTAGCATAGGTGAATTTTATAGAGTTTAATACTCATATAAGTAATTAGTATATCCCCTCAATTCAACTCATGTAGAATTGCTAGTGCTCTATTGCTAATCACGTTTGTGAACCTTTTAACTTAGGTTAGTATTGTTGTTATTTGGTAGTGATGCATATCGCTGGCGTCAGGCTCGCATACAGCTGATAGACGCGCACTAATACAAGTTGTTTGTCTTTTCGAAGGCGGAAGGATCAGCTGTCTGCAGCGCGTCTATCAACTGTCTGCAGGGCGCCGCGCAGTGATACGAACGTACAGAAAAATAGTGCCCGGCGGTTATGGCATCTGACTTTTTTCAGAAAGGAGTTTAGTGATGAAAATGTATCACTCTTTTGAACACAAATTGTTTTTAGAAGAAAAATGCTGATGTTGCTTTTAGCCAACTTAATACAAGTTAGCAGCAGCATCATATAAAAGTCTATCTAATAACCATTGTGGAAAGCAAATAAGTGAATTTAATCAACGTGTATACTTCTACCCCTTTATTGGTTTATTTTAAGCATAATGCATGAACATCATCATCATCATCAAATTACACAAGTTTAGCGGCATTTGTTAACTCCAACACTTTTATTTGCTCTAATTAATTCAATTGGTTCTTTTATTGAAATTATCCCTAAGATGTGTTTTCTGGATAAACCTGCTATGCCAGTTCAGGCTTAACAGGGGCTGTATCCTTTAAAAAGCTATCAAATGCTATTTGTAACCCTGCAAAAAAAAAAAAGAGAGAACAAAAGCAGCCCTCAAGCAAAGCAATTGCTTCCAAGCATTAAATTGCCAGTCTTACTTTTTTATCCAGTATGACTTCTGCTAATTGCCTAATACTTTTTATATGTATTTTACTATTTTTATGCTTACTTTAAGCACATTCAAATGTTTAATGTAATGTATGAGTGCTCTGAAACAGGTTTAACTATAGCATGGAAGGTTGCTACTAATTCAAACTAATATGCAGCCTCCAAACAAAAATCTCTCCAATGTTATGATATAGCCTAATATGGACAGTTGCAGCTCACCCACAATTTCTCAGCCTTGAAAATCAGCTAAAAGCTACAAGGTGCTTTGCACAAAGGCTGCAAAGTATGAGATGCGGGGTGAGTGTTTTAGTGATCGGCAACGATGACATTGCCGATCGTTTGGAGCACGACTAGTTTGGTGCACACAACACATCTCATCATGCAAAGAAGAAAATACATGAAAATAATAGTGGCAGAATCATGCTTTGGGCAGTATTTCTTCTGCTAGAACTGGGGCCTTAAGTCAAAGTGGAGGGAATTGTGAACTGTTCAAATACTAGTCAGTGTTAGCAAAAAAAATTCAGGCTTCGGCTAGAACTTAAAAATGTGTCAGAAAGAGCCTACTAGAACATCAGGGGGAAAAAAAACATAATCCATTTCATGTGCTCTATTTTGGCTGTGACTTTTAGGGAAATACACAGTAAAGGAATTCAAGAGGAGGCCCCACCTTGGATTGCCATGATGTCACATCCCCATTAACAAGCAACAACACTCACTGAGTGGAAAAAAACCTGCTTCTTCCTATCTAAGCAAGAGCTTTCCAAAAGAAGCCAGAGACTTCTCTGCGATTACTGTAGAAGGCTTGACGTGCCTGCGTCTCGGCGCTAGAAAATGAAACTTGTTGGTTTGATTAAACAGTTACACATTTGCGTATTCTCATAATCACATGATCCAACTCACATGATTCTGAATCAGTTAAATGTTCACCTCAGAACACCATGACAAAATTCCTTGATGACATTTTTGGCCTTGCTGTCATACAAATAATGCAGCTCAGGTTCAGTGACATGCCAGCTGACACGCTGAGAAAATAAAGTGTAGCCAATTAGAGGCCGATATTAGTTTTGTGTTTGTGATCTTCAAGGACTTCTCAAAGTTTTCAAAACTCGATTTACTGAGCCCCAACTTCTTAATATTCCGATACTTTCCTTCTGAGAAGGGGTTGCTCACTCCAGACTGCGTGTTAAGGCAAAATGTTTACAATAACAACACTGTGCACTGGAAACCTCCCCATAATGAATCATTTGCTTGTTGCTTGGATGGTACCCTCAAATGTGCTGATTTTGAAATATTATTTGCCAAATCAGTGTAGTAATTTGAACCGAAAATAACTACTACTATAAAAATACAAGTATAAAATAAACATCTATTTAATACATTCAAATACAGTGCCTCAAATGACTGAAGTATCAGCTGTAGCAATGTTTAAAGTTTGAGAATCAATACAGTATCTGTGTTCCACTTTGCTTCATTCTGAAACACAGGCGTTAAGACTCATAAATACACAAGTTAAAGGGATAGTTCGGATTTTTTTTTGACATGAATCTCAATTTCATCCTCATCTCCAGTGTGTGCGATCAGCACTGACTTACCCCTGACAGCGTTCTGTGACACGCGTTCTGCTCCGGTGTTGGACGAGAGGAAAATAGTCCAGCAAGCTGGCTGGGGTCACGGAAATAAAGCGTTTTTCTTCTAAAAACAATTTGTGTTCAAAAGAGTGATACATTTGCATCACAATACTCCTTTTCTGAAAAAAGTCAGACACCATTACCGCCGGGCACTACTTTTCTGTTCGTTCGTATCACTGTGCGGCGCCCCGCATGCAGCTGAAAGACGCACACTAATCTACAAGTTGTCTTTTCGAAGGCGGAAGGCGCAACTATCAGCTGTCTACAGGGCGACGCGCAGTGATACGAACGAACAGAAAAGTAGTGCCCGGCGGTAATGGCGTCCGACTTTATTCAGAAAAGAGTATTGTGATGCAAATGTATCACTCTTTTGAACACAAATTGTTTTTAGAAGAAAAACGCTTTATTTAGGTGACCCCAGCCAGCTTGCTGGACTATTTTCCTCTCGACCAACATCGGACCAGAACTCGTATCACAGAACGCTGTCAGGGGTAAGTCAGTGCTGATCGCACACACTGGAGGTGAGGATAAAATAGAGATTCATGTCAAAAAAAAAAATCAGAACTATCCCTTTAAGTTCTTCATTCAAATATTTTTTCCAATTAAAATATATTAGTTCCTAATGTACTTGTTCCCCCCTTTTGCATGTCTTGAAAGCAACTACAATTTTAACTTAAAAAAAAATAATAATCCAGTTTTGTTTGTTAATGGATAAATGTTTTATTTTGAAATCACACTTGCTTTTCCTCGGGGCACTACATTGATAGCTAAATATTGGCAAAAATGCTCAAGAATACTTCTGTTTGTGTACAGTGTACAATACACATCATGTATAATGAATATGTTACAACCTGCCAAGGGATCAAAATGTAAACTTGCCAACGGCTCTAATCTGGCATATTTACATCTAAATGTTCATTAGCGTGCATGGTTCCCTTTTAAATTAAATAAATTGATTAATAAATTACAAAAATACACAGTAAACAAGTTATTAAAATAGACATTTTTTTAAACTTTCTAATTGGCCCCAAAAATCCTGATTGTTTAAGCCTCGTACAAAATAACATAAAATACAATGAAGAAAAATAAAACATACTCAGCTAACTGTTAACTTGGTAACTCCCTCATGGTTGCAATTTTCACACTTTTAATGTAGTGACAGACTTAGAAGACATGAAGGAGGTTACACTCAAACAGTTGCTCTTTTTTTATCATAGGCTTGTATTATGATTAGTATTATTATTATTTTTTTTACAACAGATTAAAGTAAGGTCGCTTTCTGATTTCTGACTCGCCTTTTCACACATACAAATGTAAATTTCTGGGCAAATCGGGGAAAGGGGAGGGGGGGGGGGGGTAAATATAAAAATACATAAGCCTATCACAGGATAATCGGTAGGTGTGTGCTCGCATTGCCCGATTATCGGTATATGTATATCTCCTGCTAGAGTTAAAAATACAAGTAGAACTTATATTCGCCGCACACACTATTATCACATATCTACACATACAAACTGGGTGTCTAAAAACGCTTGAATAAATAAATAAATAATTAATGTCAATATTATTATTATTAATTTAATTTATTTTTTTTAAGTTTTTTTTTTTTTTTTATACGTCCGCGTCTTATGTAACGTTTTTCCCCCCCGAAGGCTCTCAATGTTGGTGTAACTTTAAATCTAAGCAAGCTGGAGCAGTAACTCCAGTTCCACGTCTGACAGAAGAATGTAATCCTCCTACTTAGTAGTCCACGAACAAAACAATTTTCTTTTGAGAGGCTTCGAAAACAAACATGATTGGGGGGAAAGGGAGTTGCGTTACAAACTACGCACTGAGCTAAACAATACACATCCACATACATTTGAAAAAAAAAAAAAAACAACCAACGACGCATTAAGCACAACTTACAAAGTGTGAAGTCCCACGGATAGTGCGAAACTTGAAGACTTTCCTTCGTGTGGTGGCAAACAGTTGTGATTTCAGAGTGGGTTTTGGGCCCCGCGAGACTCGGCGTTGCAGTCGAACATTTCCTGGAACAGAGCAGATCCGAGCAGCTGGGTGGAGTCCACAGGAATCTTTTTTTCCCACAACCACGCCACGCTCCACTCTGCTAGCCTAGCCCAGTCTTGTTCTCGGTGGCTTGGAGACGTGATCATCTTTTTCTATTGTTTACGTTTACGCTCATGGTCTATTACGTGAACGTGTCTGTTGTTTGCGTGAACGTCCAGTCCTACCGTTACTGTATGAAGTCATGCTTCAGCACGGTCGCTCGACAGTATTTTTATCAGGAAAAATCAATAAGACATTCTCCCTAGTAAAATATTGTGCTTTGAACATAGATCAATGTACACGTATTGCCATTTTTATTATTATTAAGGAAATGTTTCTTATAACCCAAACACCGCCTTCATGACGTCAGTTAGCAGGGCAACGGGATCCTCGTTTTACGAAGAGTTACGTCATTTGGAATTTAGGGACGGCGAGGGCTAAAGACAATTCAAATAAACCGTACCCACGCTCATAGTGAGAACTCTTCGTGTCGTTGCCTCAAAAAACAAAACCCATGTTCGTCGTGTGGTCAAAAACAATTTAATTCCAATAAAGTCCAATTCATTGCCGGACAACACGATCCCTTTCGCATACCGACAACGGTATAAACACAAAAACAAAACAAAACAGTTTGCCTCTGAAGGTTCACACAAGGGTCGCGGGGGTGCTGGAGCCTATCCCAGCTGGCTTCGGGCAATAGCGGGGTACACTCTGGATTGGTTCTCAGCCAATTCAGGTTTGATTCATATTTTGTGAAATATTGAATTAACTTGATTATAACACTGATCACATTGATTTCACCAGCAATTATTATCATTAAAGGTAGGAAAGGTAAGTATCAACAGTTTATTTCTATAAATCTCTAAAAGTGTTTACATTTTGAAGGGATCACTTCTACAGCATTCCAAGGAAACGGAATTTTCCCATCACTGGTCTTGTGGCTGCAGCTATAAGAATGCCGGTTATGCTACAAATATAAAGAATATGTTTTGGTACTAGGTACAAAAAAATAAAACTAACATGCAAAAATATAGTACAGTACCACTGAAAAACAGATATGATGAGTAAAAACACTGTTTAATCAATATTCATTGTGCAATACAAAAAGTTGTGCAAATTACATATATTTTCTGTTTGTTGTTGTCTGTTTGTAGTTTAAATTCAGTTACTGGCCCATTCTAGAAATGGAGGGACATGGGCATTGTTGGTTTGGTTGATTGAAGAAACTGTTTTTGTGCACTCATGCAAATGAAGGTGGCGTGGTTGGAGATTTCCTTCCCATCCACAAATGCTGACTTGAGCAGGTACATTCAGCTCACTCACAGTGTGAGGAGCGCCTCCTAAACTGCATGTCCAAAGGTGGCGACAGTAACTGAAAGCAATGTGATTTCTTTTCTAAAAAATGCTTTGAATTTGATGGTGAAGGCGGAAGTGAAATCCATAAACAAGATTCTCCAGGGGGTCACTACAGTCTGGGTGCCGGTGTGCCTTCATTTTATCACCGCAGAATGCGGAATACAACACAGCTGTTTCATCCTTGATCTGTTCTTTATTTTGATCCAATTATGGGCATGATGCCATTTAGCTATACTTGATACCACTTTTTCCTGACCGATACGAGTATGAGTATTCACTCTTTCAGTATCTTTATTAATCTTTATTACTTTTGATAGATAAAATTCCATCCACCCACTCATCCATTTTCTTAATGTCTTCCACTTAATTTCACACCTCTTTGAATGGAGCTATAATTTCTATATAACACTTATGTCAAGTGGCAGCACGGTGGATGACTGGTTAGCATGTCCGCCTCCCAGTTCTGAGGACTCGGGTTCGAGTCCAGGCTCCGGCCTTCCTGGGTGGAGTTTGCATGTTCTCCCCGTGCCCGCGTCGGTTTTCTCCGGGTACTCCGGTCTCCTCACATTCCACATTCCAAAGACATGCATGGCAGGTTAATTGGGCGCTCCAAATTGTCCCTAGGTGTGCTTGTGAGCGTGGATGGTTGTTCGTCTCTGTGTGCCCTGCGATTGGTTGGCAACCAGTCCAGGGTGTATCCTGCCTACCCTGGACTTATGTAAAGTGGTAGGGATGGTATTGGGTACTCTGGTAGGCTGCCGATACCGGTCACTGATATTTAAAGGAGAGAAAGAAAATCTGACTTTGAGTAAGACCTCCTCTGCAGTAGTTGGTGCTATACTACGTCAACTTGACATATCGGCAAATCATATGCATAAGGAAGAACAGCTTTGTTCACAATGTTATTGTGTTAAATGAAATTTTATCTACTGCGATTGGCTGGCAACCAGTTCAGGGTGTACCCCGCTTGCTGCCCGAAGCCGGCTGGGATTGGCTCCAGCAACCCCCCGACCCTTGTGAGGAATAAGTGGTTTTTAACCAAGCTCTCTCATATAAATGAATGGCAATGAATACAGCATATCATAGCAAATATTCTTGTTCTCCGCTGATTTATGGAAAAGTCTTTTACATTGAGTGACAAATATCATCTTTTCCAATGCCACCGGTATGATTTGACACATTTTCAAAAGAAAATTTCATATGAGCTCTTTTTTTTTTCTTCATATTTTTGTAAACATCAGCATCAGTGCATCATCTGATGACCAGAATGATACATACAATGCAGTCTTCTTGGAAGTCAGGCACTTTAGGAGCGTTTCACTTGGCCCTAATAAACAAACTTTAGGATCAGTGTCTTTCTAAGGGTGTATTTGGGCTCAGGCATTTGCTTGTGATTGAGATAGACTCCTTTGCTGACCTCCCTGTTCACACGTGTCAGGGCAGCGAGAATATCTTCCTCCCGTGTGCTGCAAACATCAAAACACATCGCATTACAACTAGTGATAGACCGATGTGGTTTTTCCAAGGCCGATACCGATACAGATTATTTGTAGTCAAGTAGGCCGATAACCGATATTTCAAGCCGATATTCATTTGCAGTAAAATGGGGGGATTCTTTTAAACTATATATAATTTCTCACAGAGTAACAAATTCATGCGAATGTAGCTCATTTGGGTTTTTTATTAGGGTTCGGAAAAACGTTTCAAAAAGATTTTCGCCGTGAAAAATTGTGTGAATATGTTCCAAATGTGTTTACGACAAATAAAAACTGACTGCGAACATCTTACAAATCCTGATGAAAACCCCAAATTCGCTACGTTCGCAAGTATTCCCTGCTCAGTGAGCTTTATCGGCCTTCAGATTAAAAAAATGGCCGATGCCGATATTTGTCAAAATGCCAAATATCGGCACCGAAAATCGGCCCGGCCGATTATCGGTCTATCCCTAATTACAACTAATAAGGGACATGTTAAACAACATAGTTAAATCCTGTAATTTCACCTCTCAGCAGATCGTCTGAGCTGCTTGCACAGCTCCTGAATGTAGATGGAACCCGTGTTGGTGTTTCGAAACGACTTGCATTCCGGCACAGTGGCCATGCCGAGCAGGAAGTCGGCATCCGAGGGCACCGTCGCGTTTTGGATGGGACCCGCATCCGCTTCCATTTGACTGTCCTTGTCCAGCCCTCTCGGATTTGGGGGGCATGGCAAGGCCCCTGTTTGAAAGCCTCCTCCCTGACACGCTTGGATGAAGAACAATTTGGGTTTATCTGCCAAGGTGCGGGCGGATCCACTTGTAAAGGGCTGCGTCAGTTCTCGGAGGGGCACCTTTTTCTCATCGGTCCCGTAGACGCAACCACTTTCGCCATGGGAGAGCACACACACAACCTAAAAATAAAAGAAAATGCACAGGGCACTTTTTATTCGGGTGACAATTATTCCATTTGTGCTCATCTTGACATCACACCTGAATACAAGATACAAACACACAAAACAAACAAAAAAAAAGCTCCACCAACATTTTTTTTTGGATTCAGCATAAATTGTCACCATGCATTACCACTTGCTCACCAGAGCATCATCCTCTGAAAAATCTCTTGTAGCAACACCATTTAGCTCCTTTCTTATCCCTTCTGCAGTCAAGTTGCGATGGACAATCACATTAAAGCCAAATTTGGTGAACAGTGAGTCAAGAGCCTCTGTGGAATAGAAAAAAAAATGTTTTGACTTGTTGGGTCAAAGAAAAAAAGAAATGAAAGGGGGCAGAAAGAAGTAAAACTTGTGATATCTGCCCCTAATCGACATAAAAAAAAAGATCAACACAAAATAAATGACAGCAAACAGTCAATATGCTTTCAAAGTAACAATTAAACAAGATAATTTAATAGCATAACCTTGTGCTAAATATATTTTTCCAGTAATTGTGCTTTTATGGATTAAAAAAAAATACAAATAGACTGAGATGATTTGGTTTAAAAAAAAAAATATATTACTAGGGGTGTTAAAAAAAATCGATTCGGCGATATATCGCGATACTACATCGCGCGATTCTCGAATCGATTCAATAAACTGCAGAATCGATTTTTTTATTTTTTTTTTAATTTTTTTTTTAGGATTCACACCTTGAGCATGGAAGAATGTTATATGAACGGAACATTAAGCCTTAATATTTTATTTTAATGCTGTTCAAACATGAAACAGATTACAACCTCTATAAGACTGAAATTTCAGATAAATAAATAATACATTTTCATATAAATCTTACACTCTACAAGCTTACTGATTAGTATTTTCTAAATTTGAATGAAAAAAATCGCAACAATCGACTTGTAAATTCGTATCGGGATTAATCGGTATCGAATAGAATCGTGACCTGTGAATCGTGATACGAATCGAATCGTCAGGTACTAGGCAATTCACACCCCTATATATTACTATTTTTTACATGTTGAATTCACCAATATGACGTTTGACTCCTAATATTTTGGCCATATTGAATCAGATAATATTGAAAATCAAGAGACTGGTTGCTCGGAAATTAGGACATTATCCTCAATAGAATGGAAATGGGTGGAAAATTAGTCACACACAATTCACAGGGTACATCTGTGAAAACGTAGTAACTGACCGCCCCCAGTAAATTCACCACAATTAATACACTGTAAACAAAAATAAATAAATAAATAACATTCTTACAACATAGGTAGAGGTAATATTAATGTCTGACAGTAAATACGCACTCTCGTCTGCCTGAGTTCCTCCCCTTTTTTTCAGCTCCGGTCCCAAAAATTCCTCATTGCTGATGATCACGCACAGACCACGAGGGATGTGACTCATGTCATAGTACTCTGTCTGCGGCACAACACACAAAATATTAATAATTAAGATGATCTTTAAAATCAATGGATGAATGACGTTTCAGATGTCGTTGCACACTGCAAAATAAAAGGTCTTACCTAATGAATGTATCTTATTGTTGGTGAAAACATCTTATTGTACTTTAACCGTTGTGACTTTTTTTCAAACATTTTCTAAAAAAAAAAAAAAGAGACTACTTTGAGGACGATATAGCTTCAAAACCTTATTTTACTGGCATCGAAGCTTAGGTGCGGCCATCAGAAATAGAGGAAATAGCTGCTGATGACAAGATAAGAGCGATTGACAATTTCTTGAATGTTAAGGCCTTTATTGTGATAACCAGATCATTTATCAGTCATTATTGCCTCAAAAGACAGGTAGCAGTTTTGTTTAATAAAAGAGTGCACCTATGAAACTGCAGTGTTGAATGCAATGAATGCTGTGGAAAATTTTGGTGTTGTGGATCCCTTTTGATTAAATTGATATGAAACTTTACAAGTGTATAACTGTCATTAAACCAAGTAGGTCAAGTGGGCGAGTCCAGAGGACGTGAGGCTCGAAGGGGCCGGAAGGAGCACACAGCAATTTGAGGATAGCAGCAGAAGCTTTGCTGGCCAGACAATCAACTCTTTCATGGTCATTACTTGGCAAATGGAATCCAAATGTTCACTGCCACTGATGTGATGGGTATACAGTACACACCAATTATGTTTTTTTTTTTCTTGGGGAGCAGTGTAGCAAAGTCTGATGCAGCTCTCCATAGTGAATCTCAAGCTTCAAAAGAATTTTAATGCAGCACAACCGCCAACAGATGGCAGCGATGCATCATTTTAGATTTGAGATTAGCAACACGAGATTTTAGAACTAGACAAAATGGCGACAACTCACCCATATTTTGTTTAATCATTTAAAAACATGTCAAAGATTTTAATAATGTATTGTCACACTGTATTTTTATACAGATATATTTTTTTATTGCATTATTCTGAAATAATTACTTTTTTTTCTGTTGAGATTAAAGTCATCTCTGTTAAGTGCTTTGTTGTTATTTTTTCTTTTTCATTTTTTAAATTTTACTTATTTAGTGCTGTATTTTATGTCTGGTGTGTCTTTATGTTTGTCTTGTTGAATTTTATTTGTGTGGGACCCCCTCACTAACGAGATGTTGCATCTCAAGGAGCTTTTCCGCATTTTACATTCTGCCTGTAATTCATGTCTTTGCTGGTGAAATCATGAAGAAACCTAAAAAGAAGCCATTCATTCTATATAGTTTAGAAATTAATCAGATGATTATTTGTTTATTGGATTTTTTTTCTTCTAAATATTAGAAATAGAATCAGCATCCGCCTAAAAAAAATTCAGACCAGTTGGGTAGTAATTTTTGGCATCAGAATAATTTGACATAAATTAAATAATGTAAAAATTAGGAGTTACATTTTCAGTCATATAAGATTAAGACATACTGACAGTAAAACACTAGTAGCTTGTAACTCAAACTAAGCCTCAAATGGTTGACATACAGGTTCTTATTTTAAGAAACTTCAGTAGTTCTATTGGCTGTTTTTTTTTTTGCCACTTAAAGGGATATTTCGTATTTTTTGACATGAATTTCTATTTCATCCTCACCTCCAGTGTGTGCGATCAGCACTGACTTACCCTTGATAGCGTTCTGTGAGATGAGTTCTGGTCCGGTGTTGGACAAGAAGAAAATAGTCCGGCTGGGGTCACCTAAATAAAGCGTTTTTCTTCTAAAAACAATTTGTGTTCAAAAGTGTGATACATTTGCACACAAAACTCCCTCCTAAAAAAAAAGTCAGACGCCATTACTCCCGGGCACTACTTTTCTGTTCGTTCGTATCAATGCATGTCGCCCTGTAGACAGCTGATCGACGCGCTGCAGACAGCTGATCCGTGCGCTTTCTGCCTTCGAGAAGACAAACAACTTGTAGATTAGTGCGCGTCTATCAGCTGCATGCGGGGCGCCGCGCAGTGATACGAACGAACAGAAAAGTAGTGCCTGCCGGTAATGGCGTCTGACTTTTTTCAGAAAGGAGTATTGTGATGCAAATGTATCACTCTTTTCAACACAAATTGTTTTTCGAAGAATTATTTTATTTAAGTGACCCCAGTCAACTCGCCGGACTACTTTCCTCTCGTCCAACACCGGACCAGAACTCGTCTCACAGAACCCTGTCAAGGGTAAGTGACACGACGAGGAAAGGTAGGACTCAGACGCAGGATAAAGGTAGGCCACAACGGCAACAGGTTTATTTCCGGCCAACAGCCGTCTCCTCTCAACCTGAGAGGAGAAAGGGGAATCAAAAAGTGGAGAACTAAAAACGCTCCACTGGGGAGGAAAAAACAGGCAAAAGGGACAGGGGACAACAAAAAGCGCTCCGCTAGGGAGGAAAAAAGGTTCAAGGCACAAGGGGTAACTAAGGCCGCTCCGCTGGGGAGGAAAAGGCACAAAAACAAGGCAACGGGAACAAGGACTCGAGGACTGTGGGACGCTTCCATGCACTGAGATGTGTGACACTTCGCCACTGAGGGGAGAATGCAGGTGGCTTTTATTGTCTGGGTTGATTGGTGACAGGTGATGATAATCATGGGAGGGAACCGGTAATTAGGGAGCGGCAGAAAGGGCAAGTGACCTGGGGTGAGACGGGAATCAAAATAAAACAGGAAACATGACCTGGCAGACTTGGCAGACTTGGCGAGGCGTGGCAGACTTGGCGTGGCAGGCTTGGCAGACTTGACGAGGCGTGGCTGGCTTGGCGGGCATGGCAGACTTGGCGTGGCAGGCTTGGCAGACTTGACGAGGCGTGGCAGGCGTGGCAGACTTGGCGAGGCGTGGCAGGCTTGGCCGACCTGGCGTGGTGTGGTAGACTTTGGCTTGGACGGCCTTGGCTTGGACGGCCTTGGCGTGGACGGCCTTGGCGTGGACGGCCTTGGCGTGGACGGCCTTGGCGTGGACGGCCTTGGCTTGGACGGCCTTGGCTTGGACGGCCTTGGCGTGGACGGCCTTGGCGTGGACGGCCTTGGCGTGGACGGCCTTGGCGTGGACGGCCTTGGCGTGGACGGCCTTGGCTTGGACGGCCTTGGCTTGGACGGCGTGATGTAGTGACTTGACGTGACGTGATGCAGAGACTTGGCGTGACGTGATGCAGAGACTTGGCATGGCTCAGGGTCTTCGTGCTGCGCCCGGCCAGGCTTGGGGGCTTGAGGCTGCAGCAGGCGAGGTTCAGGGGGACGAGGCTGCAGCAGGCGAGGTTCAGGGGCGAGAGGCTCAAGAGTCACCTGGTTGACTGCGGCTGAGGATGCACTGGTAGCTGATTGGTCCAAGACGTGATCCAAACAGTCTTTTCCCCATTCCAGTACGTTTCCGGAGTTCCAGTCTATTCTGGGGTTGTGTAGACGCAGCCAAGGGTGTCCCAGAACCAAAGTGGGTGATGAATCTTGGATTATATGGAAACGGAGATTCTCGATGTGTTGTCCAATTCGAACCTCCAGGGGTTCGGTGATGTGGGTGATGTAAAAGAGTTCCTTGCCATTAAGCGCTCGGGCCTGGAAGGTTAGGGGAAGGGGTTCGGTGGTGGCTCGTAACTGTTTTACGAGACCCCAGTCCATGAGGCTCTCGTCGGAACCGGAGTCAATGAGGGCTGGCATGTCAATGGTCATAGCATGGTGGCGTATCTGGGCTTGCGTGATTATTTTTGTCTTAGCAGGTCGGGGTGGCGGGAAACTCACCGGTGAACCTCTTTTCACGGTGCAAGTTCCCACCAGATGACCAAGTTCACCACAGTAGTAGCAGCGGCCTTCTTGCCGGCGACGCTGTCGCTCCTTGGTGGTCAACTGGGCCCGACCAAGCTGCATGGGTTCCTCCTCGACGTTACGCACTTCCCTTGGCGCTGGTCGGGGAGGCAAGATGAGCTGTGGCATTTCTGTTTCCATTGCCGGTGAAAAGGGGGTTGGTTCCACCCTTCTATGGTGCCCGCTGGACTTGGTCAACTCTCGTCGGCGATGATCAGCGCGAATCGCTAGGGAGATCAGAGCATCCAAGTCGGTTGGAAGATCCACGGGAATCAGGAGTTCTTGTATGGCGGGTGAGAGTCCTTTCAGAAAGTGGTCCTGTAATGCTGTGGAGTTCCAGCCACTGTTTGTGGCCAAGGTGCGAAAGCGGATTGCGTAATCGCTGACGGGTTCTTTGCCTTGTTGGAGCCGGCTCAATGCCCGTGCCTTCTCTCGGTCATTGTTGTCGGGATCAAAGACTTGGCGCAAGGCGGCTTGAAAATCCTGTACATTTTGGCAGACCGAGGAGCCCCTGGCCCATTCTGCGGTTGCCCAGGCTTTGGCCCGTCCAGTCAGGTGGGACACCATGAAGGCTACCCGGGACCGAGCTGTGGAAAATGCCTGTGGTGAGTGTTCAAAATGGATGTCACACTCCGTGAGAAAAGTCTGACAATGTCCAGGTTCACCGGAGTATCGTTCTGGGGAGGCCAGTCTCAATCCTACCCCGGTGAATGACGTGGTCGGGACGGAGAGTTCGGGGAGGGGTAGCTGTCCGGTGGGGGCTGGAGCTCGATGCCGCGTTTGGCTCACCAGTTCGTGGACCTGGCTCGACAGCTCCGAAATCACGGCTTGCTGAACCTTTTCCTGGTTGGCAAGCCGGACCTCATGGCTCTGCAGCGTAGCCTCGACCTTCCCTGCTGGGTCCATGCTGGCCGAAGTGTACTGACACGACAAGGAGAGGTAGGACTCAGACGCAGGATAAAGGTAGGCCACCAAGGCAACAGGTTTATTTCCGGTCAGCAGCTGTCTCCTCTCAAACTGAGAGGAGAAAGGGAAGTCAAAAAGTGGAGAACTAAAAACGCTCCACTGGGGAGGAAAAAACAGGCAAAAGGTACAGGGGACAACTAAAGGCGCTAGGGAGGAAAAAAGGCTCAAGGCACAAGGGGTAACTAACCCCGGGTTTTCACTGGATGCGGTTGCGGTGCGGTTGCGGTGCGGTGCGTCTTGACTGCGTGCTCCGGACGGGTCAATTTTTTTGTCAATCCACACCGGCTCCGCACAGCTGCGGTCCGGCAGCTCCGTCGCCGCCCACTTCCCAACGTGTCTCGCGGGACCGCGCGCGCGCGATCATGTGGCATTTCACAACGACAAACATACAGAAAGTCTGCTCAACAGAGAAGCAGAAAGATATGAGATTCCATGCAGCATCCTTTTTTTGGTTGTCCTTGTAAAGTATATTAATAACGAGAGTCGGGTCAGTGCGGGTCCACTCTTTATTTCTGTCTTCCGGGTCCGGCTGCCGCTCAGTACGGCAAGCGAGACGGGCACAACAAGCAATGGCGAACATCAAACTCACAATACATTACAGTCCTTATAAAAAGGATGTGCCGTGTCATATATTATTTTGTGGTTTTCCACCTCCAATATAAACCTCTCCTCGTCCATGTTCGCTGGTGTCTAAACCGTGAATGAGCACATGGCCCGGCGACGCCCACGTCACGTTTTGCTGAAAAACTTGCGAAATAGGAGCTGGCGAGTGTTTTATTCTGAAAGGTAACCGGAAATTTATTTTGAAACTGCCTCGGTCTTCCTGTCCCGCTCGATGTGTTTTGTGCTAGCTTGCCATTTGCCGGAGGCCTACCGCTGCGGCGTCCGGCAAAAATAGAAAATAGGTCTATCCTTGCGGAAGGCTTGCGGCACGCCGCAGGCCTTCCGCAGTCGACACGCAACGCACCCGCAAGCGGTGTAAACTGCACCATTCGAATGAATGGAATCTAATTGCTTGCGTCGCCGGACCGCACTGCAACCGCACCGCAACCGCATCCAGTGAAAACCCGGGGTTAGGCCGCTCCGCTGGGGAGGAAAAGGCACAAAGAAAAGGCACAAAGAAAAGGCACAAAAACAAGGCACAAAAACAAGGCACAAAAACAAGGCAAAACAACAAGGCAAAACAACAAGGCAAAACAACAAGGCAAAACAACAAGGCAAAACAACAAGGCAACGGGAACAAGGACTCGAGGACTGTGGGACGCTTCCATGCACTGAGATGTGTGACACTTCGGCACTGAGGGGAGAATGCAGGTGGCTTTTATTGTCTGGGTTGATTGGTGACAGGTGGTGATAATCATGGGAGGGAACCGGTAATTAGGGAGCGGCAGGAAGGGCAAGTGACCTGGGGTGAGAAGGGAATCAAAATCTCAAAATAAAACAGGAAACATGACTATGAAAAATAAAAGCATGGGCCGTCACGCCGGTGGCGGCGTCAGTGCTGATCGCACACACTGGAGGTGAGGATGAAATAGAGATTCATGTAAAAAAAAATTCAAACTATCCCTTTAATGGACAAAATAAATTGCTTTTATTTTTAGTATTACTTATTTTGCTAATTTTCCAGTGCACGTGTGAATGGATACCTGATCAGACAGAGATGAAGGCTGGTCGTTTGTTTCTGCATCTGAGGAAAAATGGCTACCGCCATCTAAGGAAACAACAAAACAAAACGTCATAATTAATTGTCTGTTTCTGAAAATGCCATGGCTTGTGAGTAATGCAGTTAGAAAGACATACGGATGGGTCGGGTCACAGATCTGGGCACAAGAGGGGAGTTGTAATGCTACAGGAAGAAATCACAGTTAGTAGGTTGACTAATTTTCTCCTTGGCATTCACAAGCAAAGACAAACATCCAAATACAAACCTGGAAATCACCGGGGTGATTTACTGGCAGCAGAGATACACCTGCAAGTAAAACAATTTGATGAATTTGAAAAGAACAACTCATTTTAGTGTGCAATGCTTGCGATGTCTTTTTGTTTGATGTGGATCAAACTCTTGACAGGCGAAATCCAGCGTGAGGCTGGATCCCGCTGTCAGATTGACTGACACTCTGGCACTAGATTTTCTTTTCTTTTCTTTTTTGCTATTGTCCAAATGAAAACACTGGAGTCTGGCAATGTTCAGTCCAAAGAGCTTAGTCCTTTACCATTTTTACCATCATCATAATTGTATTCATATGACTACTCGCATTTGGGTCTACTTTTTCAACAGTGTTTAGAATGATACATCATCTAGGTTTTCCCCGAAAGACTGTCTGGGTGGGCATGCCGGGTTCTTCGACATAAAAATACATGTCGAGTCACCCGTACCCTGTTTAAATCGCTGGACAATCGATGCCAGTTGTAGATCCACTTCCGTCAGTACCGAATACAGCTCATCTAGATCTGATTGAGACAGTAAACCCGCTTTTTCCATTTCCACGAAGATGTCCAGCACCGTCTGGAATTGGCAGAAAACAAATTTGGTATGAAGCGTTTAGAGTGAAGCGTGAGCACACCCACATGAAGGCAACGAGCATGCAGCAGATACAATGAAAACAAGAGAGGCACCAGAATTGAACCCTGTGGAACACCATACGTTCTGTTATACATGATCATGTAACATTTGAGTCGTGATGGGTGTGTGTTTTGACCTCTACCGGACCCCTGAGACTGACCCACTGAAACCCTGGGGTTCAATCAAACCCAGGTTAAGAACACTGCCCTACTGCCACATATTAGGTCAATATCGTGTCAGCTGTCAGCTGCATGCTGTGCACAATAAAAATCTGTGCCTATACTTTGAAAACTAATCATTTCAAATTGACTATGCTTTTAGTGCACAAGAAATACACATGATAAAATTCTAACATAAATACCTCTATTTATGTATGATTTCGAAGGACGTGAGAAAACTTGATTGGGTGTTCTTCTCACCTTGCATTCATCCATTTTTCTCTTGCCAACCTTGTCGTTCAAGAGAAACTTAATCTTTTTGAAAATTTCTTTTGTTGTTTCTTCATATATATTGTACAGCATCACCCTAGTCACAATGCAAGGAGGATTGGAAAATAGGATTATTTCCAAGCACAAGGTCATTAAAACTCATTCACTGCCTTTGACAAGTATACTTGTCAATTGTATTTTTTAGAGCGGTGCTAAATGGGGGCGAATCTGAGCATGCTCCACTGTAAATATCAAACTTGGAAACAACTTTACTGATGCCCAACCACCGGTAGATGACATTATTGCCCCATTTTATAGGAAATAAACACAGTTTCAGAGTCCCTGGGAGAAATGGCTGTATTTTGGCAAACCTACATTTTTTTGCTGTCAATTATAAAAGAACGGGACGGGACAAAAAGTAGGGAGTCTATTCTGTTATTTGGTAGATTCGGTTTATATATAATTATTGAATGTAATATCACGTGAGTATTGGAAATGTAAAAATTTTCTATAATGACTGGCAGTGAATGAGTTAAGAAGAAAATACACGATTCTTGCTGCTTTTACCTGTAGTTTGACAGTGTGGCTATAGGATTTGCATCCGTTTCCTCCACACCCTGTCTGTTTGTTTTTAAGAGGCTGAGGAGATCATGCCGTTGAATTGTGCGCAGTAGATTATAAAGAAATTCTGTGTTCAGGTGATCTTTTTCTTCTAATCTGTTGAATAAAACTTTGGCATCTTCGACCTGTAAACGTAAAGGAAAATTTGTAAAAAAAAAATATATATATATATATATATATATGGTTACATTCCAGCTGTGATTCGTTCAAGTGTGTGTTTTGTTATTTCATCAAGGCTCAGGTTAACAACCAATGACGGCTCAGCTTGTGAACGTCACATGACCAAACTCATGTCATTTTAAGTAAACAAACAGCAAGTAGATTTTTCCACTTAATTAATATTCTACAAACACAATATTAATCAGAATGCCGTGTTTAGACTAGCGTGGGCTTACATGTTGTAAAGAAAGACCATTTTTGGTTGACTTCCCCTTTAAGTGGATATACTGAATGAAATGATTTATTTGCAATTAAAAAAAGTGTAGAGAATAAAATATGTGATCCTCACTCCTTCGAGATATCTCCAGTAGACAACATCACGGCACAAGAAGCGGAGAGCGGCCACTTCAGAGGAATCCAGGGCCTCTGTGATTTCCATCAACTTCCGCCTCTCCATTCCAACCCCACTCTGGACGTACACTTCCAGACATTATGAAGGAGAAATGGGGAAACAGAACATAAGTGAAGATTAGATTTGACACTAAAAAAAAGAAAGAAGTTCAAATGCAAAATAAAGGGGTGCGGCGAGTGGGGTGTCATGATAATTCAAAGCTGCCATAACTGAAGTGGCCCAATCGTGTTTGTAATTTGCGGCATTGTTGTGGTGTGTACAAGTAATAGTACTCTTACTTGAGTACAAATTTGGCTACTCTATACTTACCTCTGACTACTACATAGTATGTCATGCAGATTTGAAAATACTTGTTTTATTTATGTAGATCTTCATGTAACACCCTGGATGTTATGACAGGGGTTATTAACCTTTTTGAAACCGAGAGCTCCGTCTTGGCTAGTGATTAGCACAAAATCCTACCAGTTTGACATAAACTTCAGAAATACATTTTTCTCTAATCATGTTATTATATTATAAATACTAATAAATAATTATATTTAGTTATGAAGACACTGATCATGTTAATGATTTCTCACAGTAATTAGGTCACGTCTACAAATAATCACAATATTCCTTCACTCGTGGGGAGCTACATTTACAGGCCCGTGGGCTTCTCGTAGTCCTTGAGGGCTACCTGGTGGCCGCGGGCCTAACATTGGTGGGCCCTGGGTTTCCCAGAAGTGGAATGGATGCATGACAACAGAGCCATTATTTTCATCGATGTTCATGTATTTAGTTTTCAGGTGGCGCGTTACCGGCAGAATATGAACAAAATAACATACAGTATTGATAAATTAATTGACTTGTTTTACTGTGTCATGTCGAGTAGGCTCCAGCATGACGTCATCGAAAAAAAAAGAAGCGGAAAACCCAAATTATTTTCTCGGTCGTAAAATAACACATACTTATTTTCTCTTAAGCAACAGTAAAGTACTGCGGTGAAGTTAGTTTTAGGTTGGATATTCGATATTCGACAGGTCGCGATGCCACCTCCGTATGGAGTTAGATTTGTGCCACAATTCCGTGCGTAACAAAATGTGTTTCGTACGTACCAAAAATGTGTTTCGTACCTACAAAATGTGTTTCGTGCGTACAAAACAGTCCTCGCGCACGCTTGCTTCTAGTGACGTGCTTCTCGGGTCGAATCCCTGAAGCGTGTGCCGAGTAATGCAGATGAGTGGTTCATGAACGGCGTGTCAATGCGTGTGTTGATGACGTACGTGGTGACGTTTGAAGCCCCACGAAGCAGGTGTACCACGTGACTGATTCAGGAAATGATTCGCTAGGTTTGAGTGTAGTTCGAAATAAAAGCGGCAAAGAAACGCTATGGATTCCCCTTCACTTTTTGTGTCGGGTCCCTTCTTGCGCTACTTTTTTTGCTTTTGGCATTTGATTTGACGAGCTTCTTTTTGCGATGGAACCAGCAAGAAAGAGATTTTCCCTTGTTTAGGAGCACTTTGAGCAGATCTCACCTCAGAAGGTAATGCACTGTAATTACGGTACTATTTTAACAGATTCCAATAATAAAATAAAATAAAATGTGACAACACATAAAATTCACATTTTTCTGTTCACAGTTGAAAGTCCCCTTCAGTACTGGGAATCACAGAAATATACGCGTCCAATTCTATACAAACTTGCTATCTCATATCGATGCACCCCTGCTTCATCAGTACCATGTGAAAGAGTTTTTTTCCAAAGCAGGTGAAATTCTCGGCAAAAAAAAGAAACCGCCTGAGTCCAAAAACTTCGGAAAAAATAGTTTTTAAATAAAAATGAATAAGCACTTTATTTTACCTCCTTATTTCACATTTTCACTTGTTGCATAAGCACAAACATAGACAAAGTAACACAGAACAATTCATGTTAAAACACTCTTCAAATATATATTCTTTTGTATTTAGAGGATGATTTACACCCCACCATTTTATTGCATGCACCAAGCATGTTATACATTTTTCTGTCCACATGATGGCGTAGTCGAGGAAATGAATCATCTTGAAGCCCCTACGTGTGTGTGAAGCATTTCACTGCAGGGCTTCACTGCTTTACGGGGCTTCATTTTGCCATCACTACTTGCTTCGTCTCTCCTCAACACGTACGAAACTTTGATTTACGCTTGCGATGCAAGGCTCGAGGCGTAATATTTGTGCCACAATTCTTAACCAATCAGGAGTCGGACAGGAGAGCAAATCCTGATTGGCTGTTTAATATCCAATCAGGCAGAACTTTGACAACGTGTCGTCACGCCGCGTTGCATCATGGGCGCTTCTTCGATTTTTTTTTTTTTTTTTTTTAACAACAACTCGGTCCTTTCCTGTTTCAATTTTTGTCTGTATTTCTGCTGACTTTTATTTACTTAATAGAAGTTTTGTTATGTTACGGGATGAATCAGCTCCTAACTGCTTTCCTGCTTAGCGGAAGAAGGAGGGAAAACAAGTTTTAGCGCTCATGGTGATGTTGGATGACGGCATAAAATAGAAGAAAAAAAAAAAGAGAAGAGGCTAACCTGCTACTTACGTTTTCATTATGGTAAGTTACAAAATACTGTACTGTATTTAAGTCAGTAAATCCTATAGTTTTGTCCTCTTTTGATCGTGCTACTATCATTACAATCTTAAACAATGCATGCCATCATGAGTGGCGTACTGGCGTTGTATAAGAAGTAGAAAAGAAAATGTTAGACCATCCATTTTTCTTTAGTAATTAGTGCCTGGTACCACTAAAGGTATATCGTGAATAATAGAAAACATTGAATACATAAGAGCACTGTGTTTGGCAGTCCAATGCCATAGTTATTGACGTAAGAATTGAATTCATTTTGGTTACAAGACAACCATACACCATGACTAGCAGCTGTTGAAATAAACATGTTTGCCCAAAATAATTGTTTTACTAATGTGAGAAACATGGTTGATCTTGTCATTTTTCCATAACAACAGATAGACAATTAAAAATCTGAGCGCTAACCTTGGGTTTTGTTTTTATTACCAGGCAACAAAGATGACAAAGGACACAGAATGCACCTGATGACACCACAACAGAAGTGTCAAAAACACCACGAGAAGCAGAAGAAGAAGTGGAGTGGAAAAAATATTGATATCGTGCTATTGGCCCATGCAATATGCATGTAACAGACATGCAATAAGTTTCATATGGAATTTTATGCTTTTATCTGAATTTGACCAGTCAGCCACTTGCTAAAATGTGCACCACCATCCACTAGTTGAACATTATTGAAGTCATTACAATTAAATAACTCTGAATACATTTTACTGCATGAGAAATATCATTTGTTCATTAGATAATAAAATCATTATCAGTCATTTCTTTAGATCCATATTAAATATTGTAATATCTATTGCTATATTCAGCAAAATCGCGTATTGCATGATTTTCCAATTTTGTGCAGCCCCAATTCCTGACGTTTTTGAGCCAGCTGATGAGACCAATTTGACTTAGTCCAGGGGTGGCAAACTGCGGTCCTCGAGGGCCGGTGTCCTGCAGGTTTTGCAGATTTCCCTACTCGAAGTGCAGCTGATTCCAATTAACATGCTCGTTATCAGGTTTCTGCAGAGTTTGCTGATGAGCTGATCATGAATCAGCTGTGTTGAAGAAGGGAAATATCCAAAACCAGCAGGACTGCGGCCCTCGAGGACCGGATCTCGCCACCCCTGACTTAGTCATTAAAATGTCTGTAGGAAGAGTCAGAACGTGAAGCTTGAGCTTGACAGCAGAGAAATCAAGAGCTGCTGAAGAATGACAACATTAACATTGGACTATCATAATTTGAAGTTCGAATAGTTGTAATGGCCTGTTTTGCAGCATACCAAATCAAACATTTTTAAAATATTTTTTCTCCTGTAAGTTGTCGACACTTTTACTGAACTTATTTAAATGTGTCTTGCAAACAGTATCATTGACAATTAGAAAAATAAAAAGTGTCACACACACTGTATTCGGAACAACCTGTAAACAATAACCAAAATACTATTGCAGGTACAGTGCCAATGCAGTACATGACACATTTATGGTTTCAAGATTAAAGTGCGGAAGTGCACACACTGCACATTTGCCCATCATTGACCAAGAAGACCTCAGAGTACTGTACTCACGATGATGTCTTGAGAATGTAAGACCCAAGAGGTTCCACAGATGAAAATATATTACACATTGTATTTGTAATTGACACTTAATGATGCATTATCGATCAACAAACAGCAAACTGTACATTTTGTTTTTAAATCAAATGAATCGTCCTCAGTTACAGTGCATCTTTGCAGTTTTTATTTCAAGTTTTACACACAGTAGGCATGGTAGACTGCTATTGTGGAGCCATCCATCGCCGTCCCATCACCAATCATATCCATCCATCTTCATGTAGTTATGGGAAAACAATGTGACCATCCATGTTTCTACAGTTTCTTGTTCATGTTAAATGTCTAGTACAACTAAGGGTAACCACTTCATAACCTCTGCAGCTATAATATGATGCTCTTTTGAGGGAGAACAGTCAGAAGACCTTTGCAATAATCAAGTCTACTGTAAATAAAAGCATGAGTCAGGTTCTTCTGGTATGGAGCATGCAACCCTTCTGTCGAAGTCTTTTAGGTGGTAAAAGGCTGCTTTAGTGATTTGTTTGAGATGGCATTTATGTGCACAAGTATACAGGTAATGACAACAAAATTAACTCGTGAATTGAATTCAAGAGCTGATATCTCGTAATTTTCCACGATTTTCATAACTAATCAATATCACTAACGTACTTAAATCAGTAACTATGGCATTGTGTTAACAGTGCTTTTGGACATTCTATGTTTTTTTCTGTCTGTTAGTTACACGATATACATTTGGTGGCACTAGGCACTAAAAATGCATAAGAAAATAAAGAAAGGGGGTAGCGATTTTTTTTTCTTCATCATAACTATGCACATCCATTGCCAATGTCGTGTATGTAACTATTACATACAATTTTGTTTGTCTTGGAAGCCTGTGTGTGATAGTGGCCAAGTTAAAAGATGCTACTTTTATGCTACTTACCGTAATGAAAATGTTGAAAGTAGTCTTCGATTCGGAAGTTAGCGTCCCCCCCAACGGTCATCCAACGGTCCCATGAGGGCTAAAACTTGTCTTCCGCAAAGCAGGAAAGCAGTTGGGAGCTGCTTCACCCCGTAATATAACAAAACTTTTGTTAAGTAAATAAAAGTCAGCAGAAATGCAGATAAAATACAAACAGGAAAGCACCGAGTGCTAGTAAACAAAACAAAACAAAAAATCGAAGAAGCGCCCATGATGCAACGCGGCGTGACGACACGTTGTCAAAGTTCTGCCTGATTGGATATTAAACAGCCAATCAGGATTTGCTCTCTTGTCCGACTCCTGATTGGTTAAGAATTGTGGCACAAATATTACGCCTCTACCCTTGCATCGCAAGCGTAAATCAAAGTTTCGTACGTGTTGAGGAGAGACGTAGCAAGCGTGCGCGAGGACTGTTTTGTACGCACAAAACACATTTTGTACGTACGAAACACATTTTTGGTACGTACGAAACACATTTTGTACGTACGAAACACATTTTTGGTACGTACGAAACACATTTTGTACGTACGAAACCCGTTTTGTTACGCACGGAATTGTGGCACAAATCTAACGCCATACCTCCGGGGGAAAGCGCCGCGTCTTGGGGATACGCTCCGGGGGCTACTGCACTGAAACTAGCCGCCTTTTCTTTTTACGCAGTCAAGCCAGCCGCACTTCATTTAATCTGTTTGCCCTTTTCTAGGATTTACGGTAGTGTGCGCGAAAGGACGCTGGCACGGAGTACGACATCCTGTTTTCAAAATAAAGTATCACTTTTCACATACTGTTTTCAAAATAAAGGATCACTTTTCAAGATTAAAAGATGTTTTTTCTCACTATTATTATTATTATTATTATTATTATTGTAAGTTTAAAAGACGTTTCACTGGGAATGCACTCTGGTGGGGTGATATTGAGAAATAACATTCATATGTACAATATGAAGTTAATTTAAAATGACGAAAATGGTGAAATTGAGGAAAAAAAGAGGTATATGTCATCACGCAGACATGCAACTATGAGCCAGTACTAATTTGGAGTCAATAGGTCGCATTACCTGGAAGCTATTAAGCTAAACTGCTAATATTTTTCAGAAAAAAAATAATTAAAAATAAGTGGAGGTGTAAAATGAAAAAACAAGAGGTATGCATCATCTATCAGATATACCACTATGATGCAGCAATGATTTGAGGTAAATATGTCACATGACCTGGAAGCTACTGAGCTAAGATGCTAATTCTGAAATATAAAAATTCATAGAAAAAAATGAAAGATGTCAAATCGAAAAACAAGAGGCGTATATCATGCGGCAGGCCCGGCACTACTATCCCACACTGATTTTGAGTCCACAGGTCACATGACCTAGAAGCTATTGAGCTCAGACACTAATTTTTACATTAAAAAAATAATTTAAAAAAATTGAAAGACGTAAAATCGAAAAACAAGAGGCGTATCTCATGCCGGGGAACCGGCACTACTATCCCACACTGATTTTGAGAAAATTGGTCACATGACCTGGAAGCTATTGAGCTCAGATGCTAATTTTTACACATAAAAATTCATAGAAAAAATTGAAAGACGTAAAATCGAAAAACAAGAGGCGTATCTCATGCGGCAGGCCCGGCACTACAATCCCACACTGATTTTGAGAAAATTGATCACATGACCTGGAAGCTATTGAGCTCAGATGCTAATTTTTACATAAAAAAATGAATAGAAAAAATTGAAAGATGTAAAATCGAAAAACAAGAGGCGTATCTCATGCGGCAGACCTGGCACTACTATCCCACACTGATTTTGAGTCCACAGGTCACATGACCTAGAAGCTATTGAGCTTGGATGCTATTTTTTACATGTAAAAATTCATAGAAAAAAATGAAAGATGTAAAATCGAAAAACAAGAGGCGTATCTCATACGGGAGGCCCAGCCATACTATCCCACACTGATTTTGAGAAAATTGGTCACATGACCTGGAAGCTATTGAGCTCAGATGCTAATTTTTACATAAAAAAATTCATAGAAAAAATTGAAAGACGTAAAATCGAAAAACAAGAGGCGTATCTCATGCGGCAGGCCCGGCACTACAATCCCACACTGATTTTGAGAAAATTGATCACATGACCTGGAAGCTATTGTGAGCTCAGATGCTAATTTTTACATTAAAAAATGAATAGAAAAAATTGAAAGATGTAAAATCGAAAAACAAGAGGCGTATCTCATGCGGCAGACCTGGCACTACTATCCCACACTGATTTTGAGTCCACAGGTCACATGACCTAGAAGCTATTGAGCTTGGATGCTATTTTTTACATATAAAAATTCATAGAAAAAAATGAAAGATGTAAAATCGAAAAACAAGAGGCGTATCTCATACGGGAGGCCCAGCCATACTATCCCACACTGATTTTGAGAAAATTGGTCACATGACCTGGAAGCTATTGAGCGCGGATGCTAATTTTTACATTAAAAAATTAATACAAAAAAATTGAAAGATGTAAAATCGAAAAACAAGAGGCGTATCTCATGCGGCTGGCCCGGCACTACTATCCCACACTGATTTTGAGAAAATTGGTCACATGACCTGGAAGCTATTGAGCTCGGATGCTAAATTTTACATTAAAAAATTAATAGAAAAAATTGAAAGATGTAAAATCGAAAAACACGAGGCGTATCTCATGCGGCAGGCCTGGCAATACTATCCCACACTGATTTTGAGAAAATTGGTCACATGACCTGGAAGCAATTGAGCTCGGTTGCTAATTTTTACACATAAAAATTCATAGAAAAAATTGAAAGACGTAAAATCGAAAAACAAGAGGCGTATCTCATGCGGCAGGCCTGGCACTACTATCCTACACTGATTTTGAGTCCACAGGTCACATGACCAAGAAGCTATTGCGCTCGGATGCTATTTTTTACATAAAAAAATGTATAGAAAAAATTGAAAGATGTAAAATCGAAAAACAAGAGGCGTATCTCATACGGGAGGCCCAGCCATACTATCCCAAACTGATTTTGAGAAAATTGGTCACATGACCTGGAAGCTATTGAGCTCAGATGCTAATTTTTACACATAAAAATTCATAGAAAAAATTGAAAGACGTAAAATTGAAAAACAAGAGGCGTATCTCATGCGGCAGGCCTGGCACTACTATCCCACACTGCTTTTATACATATACATATACATTTTATCATATATATGTTTTCAGGCCGTGACTATTAAGTTTCTTGAGAAGTTTGAGATTTTTTGGAGCTTGAACATGGGAGTTATTAAGCATTTGCTCTTTCTGGACAAATGAAATTTTAAAGGCAATTTTTGATGCCCCGCCCCCGTCATTTAGTTTTACGAAAAGTCAAAATGTTTTGCCCAGTTGTTGTCTCAGGTCTTGAGATATATATATATATATATATATATGTATATATATATACACACACATTATATATATATATATATATATATATATATATATATATATATATATATATATATATATATATATATATATATCTATATATATATATATATATATATATCAAGACCTGAGACAACAACTGGGCAAAACATTTTGACTTTTCGTAAAACTAAATGACGGGGGCATCAAAAATTGCCTTTAAATTTTCATTTGTCCAGAAAGAGCAAATGCTTAATAACTCCCATGTTCAAGCTCCAAACAATCTCAAACTTCTCAAGAAACTTAATAGTCACGGCCTGAAAACATATATATGATAAAATTCAGTTATACATATAGCGCCACCTAGTGGTGACAATAAATGTAATACTTTATGTTTTTAGCTACTGTGCCAATCTCGTTAAAGGAATCCAGTTGAAAATTAGTCAGAAAAGCCTTGAGATGTTGATCATACCCCACACTGAATATTGTAACTTTTTGTCAAAGGGCGTGGCCACTTCGATGCCGCAAAGTCAGATAATTTTTTGTGACAACAAAAGCTGCTTTAATTTGACCCAGATGATCCTATCTTCTCAAAATTTCACACATATGAGAGTCCAGCCCTTAAAATATCTACAAACTTAGAGTTCATCTTTCTGATAGCGCCACCGACTGGCAATTTTTTTTCTTACAATTTTTCTTCAACGTTTTTCTGCACGTTAGCTGGACCTACTTCATATTTGCTCAGATGAGGGTTTTGCCCTTCATGGTGTCACAACACGAAGTTTGTGAGTTTTCGCGAATCGCTGTGGGCGTGGCTAAGCGCTGTTTGCCAAGAAAACAATGCCAATTTTGAGGGCCTAAACTGGAACAGAAACACATGAAACTTGGCACACACATCTGACCTGGCAAAATGAGAAATATTTTATCGTGGATTGTGCTATTTTTACAAAAATGATTCAGTAGCGCCCCCTAGAAAATTTTAAAGAAGCAGCCTCGGTTGTACGTTTAAGCAAGATATACTTAAATTTTTCGGTGTATGAGAAGCCCAAGACCTACAAAAACATCTCTTAGACCCATATGCTAAAATGAACAGGAAGTGAGCTACGAATTTTTGAATGTCCCGTTTTTGACAATTTTTGGACATTTACAGGGGGAAGACTTTTGCCCACTTCTCCCACACGTATCATCCGACTGACTTCAGACTTGTCCTGGACCATGTCAAGACCTGAGCCAACGACAGGGGAAAACACCTTGACTTTTCGAAATACTATATGATGAGGGAGGGGCATCAATTTTTGTGTTTTGCAATGAAAAAGGAAATGCTTAATAACTCCCCGGTACATGCTCCAAAAAATCCCAAACTTGACATGTATGTTTATAGTCAAGGCCTGAAGGTATCTCTATGACAACATTCAGTTATAAATAAAGTGCCACCGAGCCCTTGCGGGAACCCCCCCAAATATCCCACATATGGTACTTTGTACAAAATTTGTAAACTAATTGTAAATGTGATAATTAAGTCATTCTTTTACATTCCACCACTAAAAATGTTCATTGGCGTTAGACTTATCCAAACATATGTACTTTTATATTTTGTTTTATTTGTTTTTGATAGCCTCACTGGACAATAAAAGCAACATTGTGCAATGAGTACGAGCGAAATATGTGTATATATACTTTTACAAAACATACCAATCAGGACAACTCATTGTCTAAAAATAAAAGGGGATGCTGATTTTTTCAGAGGTTGACATTCACAAAAACCCATTGAGCTTGACACACTCAGCACACCTGGCAAAAAAGAAAATCCACATGTAAAGCTTTATTATGCCAATTTCAAAGAAATTCTGCTTCCATAGTGCCACTACCCTAACGTTTTTGGATTTTACGTCTTTCAAATTTTTCTATGAATTTTTTAATGTAAAAAATGAGCATTTCAGCGCAATAGCTTCCAGGTCATGTGACCAATTTTCTCAAAATCAGTGTGGGGTAGAAGTGCCGGGCCTGCTGCATGAGATACGCCTCTTGTTTTTCGATTTTACATCTTTAAATTTTTTCTATGAATTTTTTTGTGTAAAAATTAGCATCTGAGCTCAATAGCTTCCAGGTCATGTGACCAATTTTCCCAAAATCAGTGTGGGATAGTAGTGCCAGGCCTGCCGCATGAGATACGCCTCTTGTTTTTCGATTTTACATCTTTCAATTTTTTCTATTAATTTTTTAATGTAAAAAATAGCATCCGAGCTCAATAGCTTCTAGGTCATGATCCTGTGGACTCAAAATCAGTGTGGGATAGTAGTGCCAGGTCTGCCGCATGAGATACGCCTCTTGTTTTTCGATTTTACGTTTTTCAATTTTTTCTATGAATTTTTATATGTAAAAAATAGCATCCGAGCTCAATAGCTTCTAGGTCATGTGACCTGTGGACTCAAAATAAGTGTGGGATAGTAGTGCCGGGCCTGCCGCATGAGATACGCCTCTTGTTTTTCAATTTTACATCTTTCAATTTTTTCTATTAATTTTTTAATGTAAAAAATAGCATCCGAGCTCAATAGCTTCTAGGTCATGTGACCTGTGGACTCAAAATCAGTGTGGGATAGTAGTGCCAGGCCTGCCGCATGAGATACGCCTCTTGTTTTTCGATTTTACGTTTTTTCAATTTTTTCTATGAATTTTTATATGTAAAAAATAGCATCCGAGCTCAATAGCTTCTAGGTCATGATCCTGTGGACTCAAAATCAGTGTGGGATAGTAGTGCCGGGCCTGCCGCATGAGATACGCCTCTTGTTTTTCGATTTTACATCTTTCAATTTTTTCTATGAATTTTTTTGTGTAAAACTTAGCATCTGAGCTCAATAGCTTCCAGGTCATGTGACCAATTTTCTCAAAATCAGTGTGGGATAGTAGTGCCGGGCCTTCCACATGAGATACGCCTCTTGTTTTTTGATTTTACATCTTTCAATTTTTTCTATGAATTTTTTTGTGTAAAAAAATAGCATCCGAGCTCAATAGCTTCGAGGTCATGTGACCTGTGGACTCAAAATTAGAGTGGGATAGTAGTGCCAGGCCAGCCGCATGAAATACGCCTCTTGTTTTTCAATTTTATATCTTTCAATTTTTTCTATGAATTTTTTGATGTAAAAAATAGCATCCGAGCTCAATAGCTTCCAGGTCATGTGACCAATTTTCTCAAAATCAGTGTGGGATAGTAGTGCCGGGCCTGCTGCATGAGATACGCCTCTTGTTTTTCGATTTTACATCTTTCAATTTTTCCTATGAATTTTTTTGTGTAAAAATTAGCATCTGAGTTCAATAGCTTCCAGGTCATGTGACCAATTTTCCCAAAATCAGTGTGGGATAGTAGTGCCAGGCCTGCCGCATGAGATACGCCTCTTGTTTTTCGATTTTACATCTTTCAATTTTTTCTATTAATTTTTTAATGTAAAAAATAGCATCCGAGCTCAATAGCTTCTAGGTCATGATCCTGTGGACTCAAAATCAGTGTGGGATAGTAGTGCCAGGCCTGCCGCATGAGATACGCCTCTTGTTTTTCGATTTTACGTTTTTCAATTTTTTCTATGAATTTTTATATGTAAAAAATAGCATCCGAGCTCAATAGCTTCTAGGTCATGTGACCTGTGGACTCAAAATAAGTGTGGGATAGTAGTGCCGGGCCTGCCGCATGAGATACGCCTCTTGTTTTTCAATTTTACATCTTTCAATTTTTTCTATTAATTTTTTAATGTAAAAAATAGCATCCAAGCTCAATAGCTTCTAGGTCATGTGACCTGTGGACTCAAAATCAGTGTGGGATAGTAGTGCCAGGCCTGCCGCATGAGATACGCCTCTTGTTTTTCGATTTTACATCTTTCAATTTTTTCTATGAATTTTTTTATGTAAAAAATAGCAACCGAGCTCAATAGCTTCCAGGTCATGTGACCAATTTTCTCAAAATCAGTGTGGGATAGTAGTGCCGGGGCTGCCGCATGAGATACGCCTCTTGTTTTTTGATTTTACATTTTTCAATTTTTTCTATTAATTTTTTAATGTAAAAAATAACATCCGAGCTCAATAGCTTCTAGGTCATGTGACCTGTGGACTCAAAATCAGTGTGGGATAGTAGTGCCAGGCCTGCCGCATGAGATACGCCTCTTGTTTTTCGATTTTACGTCTTTCAATTTTTTCTATTCATTTTTTAATGTAAAAATTAGCATCTGAGCTCAATAGCTTCCAGGTCATGTGATCAATTTTCTCAAAATCAGTGTGGGATAGTAGTACCGGGCCTCCCGCATAAGATACGCCTCTTGTTTTTCGATTTTGCATCTTTCAATTTTTTCTATGAATTTTTATATGCAAAAATGAGCATCTGAGCTCAATAGCTTCCAGGTCATGTGACCTATTGACCCCAAATCATTGCTGCATCATAGTGGCATGTCTGATAGATGATGCACACCTCTTGATTTTTCATTTTAATTATTTTTTTCTGTAAATATTAGCAGTTTAGCTTATTAGCTTCTAGGTCATGCCACATGTCTGTCTGACACAAACCTCTTTCTTTTTTCCTCAATTTCAACCTTTCCTTCGTTTTAAATTAACTTAATATTGTACATATCAATATTATTTCCCAATATCACCCCACAAGAGTGCATTCCCAGTGAAATGTGAATTGGTGCTGTTATAGTGAAGCATCTTTTAAACTGTTAATAATAAAAAAATAATAATAATGAAGCCTTTTTAAACTGTTAATAATAAAAAAAAATAATAGTAATAGTAAAAAAAACCAAAAAAAAAAACATTTTAAACTGTGTTGAATTCTATTTTATTTTTGGAAACTGATCTTTTATTTTGAAAACAGGATGTCGTACTCCATGCTAGCGGATGTAGTTCTCCGTGCCAGCGCCCCTTCGCGCAGTCTACCGTAAATCTTAGAAAAGGGCGAACAGGTTGACTGCGTAAAAAGAAAAGTCGTAACCCGGAGCGTATCCTCGTCTTAAACGGCTTTCCACACGACAACTCCCGGAGCGTCGAGTCGGCCCGGAGCGGAGCGTGTTGAGGCGGCTTTCCCGCACCTTAGAGGCGGCTTCCTGGAAGCGGCTTTCCCCGACGCGAATGTCTGTCAAATATCGAATATCCAACCTAAAACTAACTTAACCGCAGTCACAAAAGTAACGTCAACGCCGCATGATGTTAGAAAGAAACCCACTTTTATTCAGGTAAAACTGTAAAGCCGTCACAACTTACCGGTGTTGGGATGTTTGTTTCTTCAAGCCCAGTGGAGGAAACCAACACACTTCGTCATACGTAAAGTAAAGCGGCTACTGTAGAAAAAGTTAACTCTTTTCGTTTACTGATAAATTAGGCCTCAAGCTCAATGAGTCACAGCAAGTTTATCGCAGCAGTCCAGACTTTTCTTCTTCTGGCAGTTTTTAATGGCGGTCGGGAAATACGTTTAGGTACATTACCACCACCACCTGGTAAGAAGTGTTCTGTTTCGTTTAAGCAATAAATGTCAGCGACTATAGTTTTCTCTTTACCGTTTGGATAATATCTTATATTACTGATATTTAATTACTATTTTTCAGGATCCATATAATTTTTTTATTTTTATTTTTTTTACCTTTTCCAAAGATCAGACATTTGTCTTCTTTCCAAGGCATTGCAATGAATTCCTTCTGATGATTCTTCCTGTCCTCAGGCTAGGCTCAATGAGATTTGCTTGAATCTATTTTAAAAGGTGTACTGCCCAGTTCCGCGTCCAAATTTTATTCTTGATATCGTTAGTTTTCTGTCTCTAGATCAGCCCATCTTTCCAATTACTCTGTAAAACAACCATAATGTCCTCATTCTCCCCTGCTTTTGCTATTTTCTCTTCATCCATCCATCCATCCATCCATTCAATTTTCATACCACTTATCTTCATTGGGGTGAACGGTGTGCTTTGAGGATGATGTGCTGCAGCTAACCAGTCGTTTATCGATTTCTGTTTAATTATGCCTTTTATTTATGTCTGAATGAGACTGACACATAAATTTGCTTGTGAAACGACTGCAGCCTTGTCATTTTATCTGCCCTCTCATTCCCATCCATCCATCCATCCATCCATTTTCTTGACCGCTTACTCCTCACAAAAATCGCGGGGGGCAGGGCCGGCCCTACATGATTTGGTACCCTAGGCGAAAATGTACATGGTAGCCCCCCCCAATCCCATAAAAAAAAAAAAAAAAAAAAATTATAGATATATTATATTTAATAGCACACCACACAATAAATACCAAATTCCACAAACAAATAAAAATAAGAAAAATAACAGAAGTACAATGCAATGCAACTTTTTATTGCAATTTTTGCAAAATGACAGTATTTAAAACCTCAAAATGTTTTCACTATGTACATTAATAATTGTGTAAGATACAAAAAATAGTAAATGTATCAATATACAAACTTTGATATATCGTAAAACTTTGGCAATAAGGTGATTCACAGATAATGTGAATAGTGTGCAAAAAAAACTTCACTAAATAACTTAGGAACATAACGGCAAATACTTAAAATAGTGCACGCCGGGACCTCCTTGCAGCAAAGGCATCAATTGGTGCCTCAAAGGATAGCTGCCTGGATACTTCTTGATTGATGCTGATAAGTGCCAGTCTAGTTAGCCGTTCTTGTGACATGGTAGACCTTAAATAGTTTTTTATTAGTTTAAGCTTGGAAAAGCATCTCTCAGCTGATGCTACAGTCACTGGTATGGTAGCGGCCACTCTGAGTGCTACCCACATGTTGGGATAGATTTCTCGAAGTTTTTTCTCCTCTAGAAAAACAAAAAGTTCCATGCTTGACATATTGGATTTTGGCCAGGTAAGAAATGACTGCATCTCTGCTAAGAGTTTTTTTTTTTTTTTATTAGAGTACATATTGCACAAATAAGTAGACCCCGAGAAAAAGGCTTGTTAATTCCAGGCCTAGCAGACATGTTGCTACCCATAACAGTCATGGAGCTCATAGCAAATACTAGATGTCGTCGTTTTTGTTGTGGGTTGCTTTTTTTTTTTTTTTTTTTTTGCATTCATTAATTTGATTAAATTGAAGGCAAGGCAAGGCAAGGCAAGTTTATTTGTATAGCACATTTCATACACAAGGCAACTCAATGTGCTTTACACGAGGAAAGACAACACATAAGCATCAAGAAACAGTAGTTAACATTCAGAGGAAGAAAAATAAATGAAAATAGGTTACAAACTAACAATCTTAAAACATTATTCAACAAACTTTAAAAAATTTAACATAAGGAAGTTTAAAATGATAATGATAAAAAAAAATAAAAAATAAAAAATAAAAATAATAATTAAAAAAACACTTAATTAAAGCTGTTTAAGAGATTGAAGATTTTGTAATCTATGCATCCTATTACAACCTTACTTTCATGTTGTGAGTCAAGTGCGTATTCTACAGAAAACATTTTGTCAATATTTTGGAAATTGTTCTTATGTTTATTGAGATATTGAACATCCATCCATCCATCCATTTTCTTGACCGCTTATTCCTCACAAGGGTCGCGGGGAGATATTGAACAAAATCTTTACATTTTTCAAAGGTGGTATACTCGTATATGCTGAGCACTGTACATGATGCAGCAATAGCTGATATAACTGAAATAGTCACCTGGATCTAGAAGATCGAGCTTTGTGTCACTCAAAGTACTGCTGATTGGTGCTTGACTGGCTGTTGCTTCAGCTGTACATGAAACAAAATACATCACTTCAAATTATTTTGGTGTTAAAGCAGGGAAAACAAATCCATTTGCATTATGATAGAATACAATGTCAGAAATTATGGCTGTTTGTATTAAATGCACCATCCATGCACTTACATTCAGTAGCCTTTGGTGAAGATGACACTGAAGGATTGTTTACCACAGCTTCTGCAGGTGCTTGTTGTGGCTGCAAATATTTTCTCAGCGCATCTAGTTAAAAAAAAAAAAAAAATGCATTTACTATATCGATGTTTACATTAAACCAGCACATAATTCTTATTTTCAATAAATTAATAAATTAATGTGGTTATGTGAAACAATGACTTGTGCAAATCCATTTGCAGGTATCTGGACTTACTGGCTGTTTTAGTTTAAACTCAGCAAGCGTTGCCCCACTCTTGTGTGCAAAGTAGCTACTAGCATGGATGTAATGGTGCCGTAAACAAGTTACAAGCAAGCTAAGAAGCTAACGCTATTTTCGTGTTTATTTTATAAACAATGATGATTGACTGACATACATACCTCTACCCTGGGCCCGTTTTTCCTCCTCCTCCTTTCGCCGCTTTCTTAATGCAGCACGTGAAGGCTTGGACCTTTTCATTGTTGTCGATGTCAATGTATAAACAACACAAGTGTGCCAACCATCTATCTATCTTTCTAAAGTGCTGCCACTACACTCCGAGATGATATACGACCCCTCTATGGCGTTAGATTTGTGCCACAATTCCGTGCGTAACAAAATGTGTTTCGTACGTACAAAATGTGTTTCGTACGTACCAAAAATGTGTTTCGTACGTACAAAATGTGTTTCGTACGTACCAAAAATGTGTTTCGTACGTACAAAATGTGTTTCGTGCGTACAAAACAGTCCTCGCGCACGCTTGCTACGTCTCTCCTCAACACGTACGAAACTTTGATTTACGCTTGCGATGCAAGGGTCGAGGCGTAATATTTGTGCCACAATTCTTAACCAATCAGGAGTCGGACAGGAGAGCAAATCCTGATTGGCTGTTTAATATCCAATCAGGCAGAACTTTGACAACGTGTCGTCACGCCACGTTGCATCATGGGCGCTTCTTCGATTTTTTGTTTTGTTTTGTTTACTAGCACTCGGTGCTTTCCTGTTTGTATTTTATCTGCATTTCTGCTGACTTTTATTTACTTAACAAAAGTTTTGTTATATTACGGGGTGAAGCAGCTCCGAACTGCTTTCCTGCTTAGCGGAAGACAAGTTTTAGCCCTCATGGGACCGTTGGATGACCGTTGGGGGGGACGCTAACTTCCGAATCGAAGACTACTTTCAACATTTTCATTACGGTAAGTAGCATAAAAATAGCATCTTTTAACTTGGCCACTATCACACACAGGCTTCCAAGACAATCAAAATTGTATGTAATAGTTACATACACGACATTGGCAATGGATGTGCATAGTTATGATGAAGAAGAAAAAATCGCCACCCCCTTTATTTATTTTCTTATGCATTTTTAGTGCCTAGTGCCACCAAATGTATATCGTGTAACTAACAGACAGAAAAAAACATGGAATGTCCAAAAGCACTGTTAACACAATGCCATAGTTACTGATTTAAGTACGTTAGTGATATTGATTAGAAAATCGTGGAAAATTACGAGATATCAGCTCTGGAATTCAATTCACGAGTTAATTTTGTTGTCATTACCTGTATACTTGTGCACATAAATGCCATCTCAAACAAATCACTAAAGCAGCCTTTTACCACCTAAAAGACTTCGACAGAAGGGTTGCATGCTCCATACCAGAAGAACCTGACTCATGCTTTTATTTACAGTAGACTTGATTATTGCAAAGGTCTTCTGACTGTTCTCCCTCAAAAGAGCATCATATTATAGCTGCAGAGGTTATGAAGTGGTTACCCTTAGTTGTACTAGACATTTAACATGAACAAGAAACTGTAGAAACATGGATGGTCACATTGTTTTCCCATAACTACATGAAGATGGATGGATATGATTGGTGATGGGACGGCGATGGATGGCTCCACAATAGCAGTCTACCATGCCTACTGTGTATAAAACTTGAAATAAAAACTGCAAAGATGCACTGTAACTGAGGACGATTCATTTGATTTAAAAACAAAATGTACAGTTTGCTGTTTGTTGATCGATAATGCATCATTAAGTGTCAATTACAAATACAATGTGTAATATATTTTCATCAGTGGAACCTCTTGGGTCTTACATTCTCAAGACATCATCGTGAGTACAGTACTCTGAGGTCTTCTTGGTCAATGATGGGCAAATGTGCAGTGTGTGCACTTCCGCACTTTAATCTTGAAACCATAAATGTGTCATGTACTGCATTGGCACTGTACCTGCAATAGTATTTTGGTTATTGTTTACAGGTTGTTCCGAATACAGTGTGTGTGACACTTTTTATTTTTCTAATTGTCAATGATACTGTTTGCAAGACACATTTAAATAAGTTCAGTAAAAGTGTCGACAACTTACAGGAGAAAAAATATTTTAAAAATGTTTGATTTGGTATGCTGCAAAACAGGCCATTACAACTATTCGAACTTCAAATTATGATAGTCCAATGTTAATGTTGTCATTCTTCAGGAGCTCTTGATTTCTCTGCTGTCAAGCTCAAGCTTCACGTTCTGACTCTTCCTACAGACATTTTAATGACTAAGTCAAATTGGTCTCATCAGCTGGCTCAAAAACGTCAGGAATTAGGGCTGCACAAAATTGGAAAATCATGCAATACGCGATTTTGCTGAATATAGCAATAGATATTGCAATATTTAATATGGATCTAAAGAAATGACTGATGATGATTTTATTATCTAATGAACAAATTATATTTCTCATGCAGTAAAATGTATTCAGAGTTATTTAATTGTAATGACTTCAATAATATTCAACTAGTGGATGGTGGTGCACATTTTAGCAAGTGGCTGACTGGTCAAATTCAGATAAAAGCAAAAAATTCCATATGAAACTTATTGCATGTCTGTTATATGCATATTGCATGGGCCAATAGCGCGATATCAATATTTTTCCACTCCACTTCTTCATCTTCTGCTTCTCGTGGTGTTTTTGACACTTCTGTTGTGGTGTCATCAGGTGCATTCTGTGTCCTTTGTCATCTTTGTTGCCTGGTAATAAAAACAAAACCCAAGGTTAGCGCTCAGATTTTTAATTGTCTATCTGTTGTTATGGAAAAATGACAAGATCAACCATGTTTCTCACATTAGTAAAACAATTATTTTGGGCAAACATGTTTATTTCAACAGCTGCTAGTCATGGTGTATGGTTGTCTTGTAACCAAAATGAATTCAATTCTTACGTCAATAACTATGGCATTGGACTGCCAAACACAGTGCTCTTATGTATTCAATGTTTTCTATTATTCACGATATACCTTTAGTGGTACCAGGCACTAATTACTAAAGAAAAATGGATGGTCTAACATTTTCTTTTCTACTTCTTATACAACGCCAGTGCGCCACTCATGATGGCATGCATTGTTTAAGATTGTAATGATAGTAGCACGATCAAAAGAGGACAAAACTATAGGATTTACTGACTTAAATACAGTACAGTATTTTGTAACTTACCATAATGAAAACGTAAGTAGCAGGTTAGCCTCTTCTCTTTTTTTTTTCTTCTATTTTATGCCGTCATCCAACATCACCATGAGCGCTAAAACTTGTTTTCCCTCCTTCTTCCGCTAAGCAGGAAAGCAGTTAGGAGCTGATTCATCCCGTAACGTAACAAAACTTCTATTAAGTAAATAAAAGTCAGCAGAAATACAGACAAAAATTCAAACAGGAAAGGACCGAGTGCTTGTTTAAAAAAAAAAAAAAAAAAAAAATCGAAGAAGCGCCCATGATGCAACGCGGCGTGACGACACGTTGTCAAAGTTCTGCCTGATTGGATATTAAACAGCCAATCAGGATTTGCTTTCCTGTACGACTCCTGATTGGTTAAGAATTGTGGCACAAATATCACGCCTCGACCCTTGCATCGCAAGCGTAAATCAAAGTTTCGTACGTGTTGAGGAGAGACGAAGCAAGCGTGCGCGAGGACTGTTTTGTACGCACGAAACACATTTTGTACGTACGAAACACATTTTTGGTACGTACGAAACACATTTTGTACGTACGAAACACATTTTTGGTACGTACGAAACACATTTTTGGTACGTACGAAACACATTTTGTACGTACGAAACACATTTTGTTACGCACGGAATTGTGGCACAAATCTAACGCCATACCCCTCCCCCTACCTTTCATTCATTGTAAGCGGCAGCAGCGGGTCAGGTTCAGGGCGCCAGGACAGCAGGTCGTGAACTCACAGTCATTTATTTGAAATAGAAGTAATAAAAAAAAAAAGACACTCAATAAAATATATTTGCTATATAACATTTTATGCTAGAAAACACGAGAGGGGGGCAGGGCTTTTTGTATTTGTGTTTTTTAAATTTTATTTTTTTTCCTTTCTGCAATTTGGCGCCCCCTCCACAAGATGGCGCCCTAGGCGACCGCCTAGCTCGCCTGTAGCCTGGGCCGGCCCTGGCGGGGGGTGCTGGCGCCTATCTCAGCTGGCTCTGGGCAGTAGGCAGGGGACACCCTGGACTGGTTGCCAGCCAATCGCAGCCTCTCATTCCCCTTGATTCTAATTGCCAAATCCATCATTTGTATTTCATAATAATACCTGGTAGTAGGCCTACTATGTCCAGTTTTTTCTTTGACTCTATTGTAAACTTTTTGAATGCTTGAAGTGCATAATTAACATTTCGGTGTTTGTAATGGTCTGATGTCCTCCATCCATTGATCTGGCAACTTAATGTTCTTATTCACATAAGTCATCTTTATTTATAATATAGCGCTAACTAATTTGACAGCAGCTGTGAATGGTAATGAGTGTCCTGTACCTGTTTTCAACCATCACCTTCAGAACAAAGTGCATTTTTACAGTAATGATGCACCTTGCAGCCTAGCTCCATTTGTTCTTACTGCTTATTTATTGGTTTGCATTATTAGTCTCAAACAAACAAAAACATCTTAAAGCATCACATTTATTTACATGAGGCCGTGGACCGTGGCTCCTCTTGCTCCAAGTTTAGCCAAAATAAACAGACATTACCTGGCTGTTAAGTAAAAATAAAATGGGCATAATGAAGGATAGCTGTGAAATTAATTATGATGTTGATATGGAGAATGTGAGACTTGGGAAATTATAAAATGTTATTTTATCGTAATAAATATTTTTTATGAGGATTTCTAAGGCGCTAACTGATATGCTCACATACCATTTTCCCTGTAATCAAGCCTTGTTTCTATTGAATGAGAATTAATAAAATGCTAATACAGTTACTATGCCAACAGTTAATATGCTAACATGGAGCCAGAGAGCAACCTGAGTATCAATTGTGCCAAGACAGATTGATAAATATTTAATATCTTCTCAATAAATCAGCTATTGTTTCTAATGAGCATGTGATTCCAGAACGTTTTTATTTTGTTTTCAAGGACAGTCAGCGCGGTAAACAGATGGACTCATCAAATGAGGTAATTATGGTATGACAATTTTCTGCTAACGCTAAAATAAGTTCAATTAGCTTTTTTTTAACCTTGAGAATAAGAGGCTGTGCTGTGACCATTGCTAAATTTCGCATTTCGTCAGTTTTTAGGTGTGCCAGTGTGGGAACGCCGCAGGTTGACATGAAATATAAAAGATAAAACACTGAAATATACAGAAAGATGTTAGAGGAGACAAGGCTTAATCAGTATTATGCCATCTCCTCTCGTATTAAATTGAGTGAAAATTGCTTTTGTTTTTATAAAAAAAAAAAATCATGAAGTAAATATACTTTCTTGTGATCACATACTAATACCACATATCATTCAAATAAAATAAAAGTAGCCACTAGCCAATGATCATTAGTGAGCAAAAACTATATAAAAATGATGTGAGATTTCAGTTATGACGTATCCGGGCTTGGGTTGGAGGTGAAGGGGAGGAAATATTCTCTGGCAAACTGGAAGACATCATCTGGTTTCTTGAGTAGCAAAAATTGCAGGAAGTCAGATATGAGTGCACGGATCTGTGGGTGAGCTTTTAAGTATGACGCATGATCAGCCTTCAGCTCCTCCTGCAATAACGCAAACACACACAAAGTCCACATTTATACTGAAATGTACAGAATGATCTAGAACACACTCACTGGCCAGAATATTGTCACAGAATAAAAAGTCTCTACACAATAGCTGTAGAAAATAAATGACCCTTTTGAAACATAATCTATTTGTGTATTTTATATTTTACTCGGGCGGCACGACTGGTTAGCACGTCCGCCTTCAAGTTCTGAGGACTCGGGTTCGAGTCCAGGCTCCGGCCTTCCTGGGTGGAGTTTGCATGTTCTCCCCGTGCCTGCGTGGGTTTTGTCCCGGTACTCCGGTCTCCTCCCACATTCCAAAGACATGCATGGCAGGTTAATTGGGCGCTCCGAATTGTCCCTAGGTGTGCTTGGGAGTGTGGATGGTTGTTCGTCTCTGTGTGCCCTGCGATTGGCTGGTAACCAGTTCAGGGTGTCTCCCGCCTACTGCCCAGAGCCAGCTGAGGTAGGCTCCAGCACCCCCCGCGACCCTTGTGAAGAATAAGCGGTCAAGAAAATGGATGGATGGATATATTTTACTTGTACCAGGACTGCATCATTGAAAAGGCAGAGTTTTGGGGAAAACGTATTTCGTATTTGCTTCCTGTTAGCTTGTGCTTGTGTACCTGATGAAGTGAACTGATAGTATACCTTTCGGTCCAAGAACTTGGAACGCATCTGTATGTCTTCTTCCCAAACCAGAGGGATTTTCTCATAAGCTAAGAGAAAACGTGAAAGCATACATATGTACAACCAAAGCCCAATGAATGATAGAATTGAGATACTATATGTAGGTGTTACTACCTTCTTCTTTATGTGACGGCAGCTGCATTAACCTCATCGTTACCGGAGATCCCACCTGCAATCTGCGAGCAAGATGCCTAAAAAGCATATTTTTTTTAAATTAGAGAGAAAAAATATTTTTTATAAATTAATATATACATAAAATAAAAAAATTAAATTAAAAAAAGTATTTAAAATTGTTTTGTTTTTATTATATTATATATATTTATTAATAATTATATATATATTTAAATTATATTTATGATTATTATTATTTAAAAAATAAATGAATAAAAATAAAAAAATTATATTGACTCATATACTTTCTAGGTGTTTAGCAAAGGTAGCTGTGTGAGTTGTGCACTATGGTCTTTTCTCAGCTGGGCTCGGCCCCCATGCTGCCCAAGATGTGCAATTTAGACCTCATTCAGCATATTATTCTGTCTTGATGGAATGGATCTTACCCATCAGACAAAAAGTAGCACTGCCATATAGTAGGGTTTTCCTCCACAGAATGAACAATTCTCTCCATTCCGAATACTTCCACAGTTTCCCCCTCAATCTCCATCTGTTCCTGTTCCAACCCTTGCTGAACACACACAAACCGTATATGACTGGAGAGACAGATTATTATCGGATTTGTTACATTACATTACAGGATTTGTGTAGGTTAGTGAGCCAGTATTAATATTTTTCCTTCAGGTGTGACCTGACATTAACATATATCTTAACCATTTGCATTTTGCAATTGAGGCTACAGCTCAAAATTTCACATCTTATAGTTGTAATGGCCGGGCATCCAAAATATTTTTATCCATACAGTGCAACTGAAAATGTACATAATGAAGTTGTGTAATCACTTACAAAAGTCGTGCAGCTGATGCGTAATTTCTGGTCCAAGGAGACGAAAGTCATGCGCTCGGGCACTTTCTTCCTCAATGTAATAAGACGCATGAGCAAGAAGTTGGAACCCTCAGTTATAAGACCTCTGAGGGCAGCCATGGAATATGAAACACTGTCTCTTGTCACCTCCTGGAGACACACACACGCACACACGCAAACACACACACAAACACAGAATATCTTACAGTGGCGAGAACTTGAGTGTAATTATATTGCACTAAGGTGGGTTGGATATTGATATGTGGGCCTTTTACTTTTTAACAGCATGAATTTTAGAAGCCATCAATACTATACAAAAGCGCAATATAACATGTACATCTTCTGGAGCAGTTCAGAATCAATAGTGACCTGATAACACAACAAAACATTTTTGACAATGTTTTGCTGGTTGAAATTGTAACAAGTTTTGCTCAGATCAACCAATCAGCAGGTGGAAAAATGTTGACGTCATGGACGGCCAGCACGCTGGTCTTTTTGTAAAGAAAAATTTGAAATATGATTGTTTGAAGAAACCGTTCCATTGCTGATGTTTATGTCATTTCTGGCCCTGGGATGTTGAATACCAAATCTGCTTGGTCAAAGAAACAGTCCCATGTCGAATTTGACAGCACTACTGATCATGGAGACCTTGAACATATTTGACATATTGCACATACACGATTAGAAATAGTGTAGCCACTACAAGCACTACAAAATAAACTGTTGGATATATATTAATGCAATTTCATGGAACAAATGTTATAATTTATCTGAATATTTTTTCCAACCCGTGCACCTTTGGTTCCACTTTGTCACAACTCACCTCTCCATCAGTGGTGACTTTATCGATTCTCATCTCTCCATCACATTCCACCATGTGACACCGCTTGTCCAGAATGTGTCCATTAAGCTACAAAAAAAATGCAAATGTCTTTAAAGAGATCATGGGAGGCATGCCATGCATACGTTTTTTCCTATAATGCACTCGGTGACCTGCCTTAACATACTCGTGATGGTCCTCCTCCAGCACCTCTAGGTCAGCAGTTAGGTAGGCTAACATGGAAAAGCAAAAATAAAAGCACACTTAAATTAAAATCACTTGTGTAATCCATTAACATCCAAAGAGCTGTATCAGATATGTGGCCTTGTTCTTGCATAGAGCTTTTTACCTTAAGACATTACTGCATTTAGCTAAGGGGCAAAACATTATAAACTGCTCAATTTGTTGTGGTGACAGTTCTACACCAGTACAAGCACAAGTATAAACATTGTCAAATTAAAATTTCCCTGACAAATAGACTGAAAACTGAGCATTGTATCTTAATTGAGAGAAGATGCTATGAGTTCATGGTCATTCAATCTAACATATGTCTTTGTATACACAAGCCAATTGTATGACATTCTACAAGACGTATAGTGATGACCTGTCAGACTAACAATAATGTAAAGAATCATGCAGCAGTGGAACACTGAGTTTATGAATGATCAATAATCAACTTGATTGGCATAAATAAAGAGCCCCCAATTTCTTTTTTCTGAGACCATGATGGTGAATGTTAATGGCCAGAAAGGTCGGGTAGGACCCCCTCACTTGTCACTGTCGTTCCACATGGGGAGTCATCGATGGCCCCCTGGCTTTGTGCATGGACCAGCACACATGGTTGAAGGGCTCTGTGGGCAAACTCCACTGACACGCAGAACTTGCCCAAGTCTCGACCTCCTTCTGACATGGTCACCAGAGAGTCCGCAAACACACATTCTGACAGCTCCACGGGATCTGGCAAAGAAAAAAATAACATCACCTGATAATTCTAATGTCAGAACTAAATGATGAGCGTGACCAAAATATCATCTGTGTAGAGCAGGAGAGGACTTTGAGTACAAAAAATAAATAAATGAAAAGGACGAGTGCAAGTGTCAACAGTAGCTACTACTGCCACAGCATTTTATTTTTATTTTATTTTTTTACTTTTCATGTACAGCACTTTTTTTTTTTTCCATTTTAAAAAGCCAATTCAGGTCTAGCTAACTTTGAAGTTCAATATATTAGCATACATTTTTAAAGACTTCCTTGTTTTTAAAGATTTATTTAGAGAATTTATGTAGGTGATACATGGGCGTAAAAAGTTTGAGAACTGCTCTTAGATGGACAAAAGGGTTGTGTGTACAGTGTACGGAGTGAGACTTATCTTTAAAGCATGAGTACTATTTAAAATATGTGTGATAAAATACAATTATTTAACAATACATTAAAGGGTGGCACGGTGGATGACTGGTTAGCACGTCTGCCTCCCAGTTCTGAGGACTGGTTTGAGTCCAGGCTCTGGCCTTCCTGGGTGGAGTTTGCATGTTCTCCCCGTGCCCGCGTGGGTCTTCTCCGAGTACTCCGGTCTCCTCCCACATTCCAAAGACATGCATGGCAGGTTAATTGGGTGCTCCGAATTGTCCCTGTGCTTGGGAGTGTGGATGGTTGTTCGTCTCTGTGTGGCCTGCGATTGGCTGGCAACCAGTCCAGGGTGTCCCCCGACTACTGCCCAGAGCCAGCTGAGATAGGCGCCAGTGACCCTTGTGAGGAATGAGCGGTCAAGAAAATGGATGGATGGAACAATACATAAAATACATAAACAAAGTCATACAAAACGTATTTTCAATATTTTTCTGCGCGCATGGATTATTTGTGATTTCATTCCAGTTCTGGACAGACCGATATGAAGTGTCTGTTCGTGGTTCGAGCGTGTCAACAGGTGCCAAAAACAGGTGGCGGATGTTCTCAGACGTGCGCACATTTCGTGTATAAAGTATAGACTAGCTCGCCCGTAGACTCACCAATGCTGGACAGGAACGCGACAGCTTCTTCGGAAGCCACCATCTCTGAACCGCGCTTGTCTTCCTTGGTCGCCGCTGAGGGAAGTGCTGGAGCTTCAACCCCATCGGGTTCCTCCATTATGGTCCTGTGTTGAAAGCAGACTTTCCACCCGTGCTGGGAAAGATGAAAACGTTGACAATGTAACACGACGGGGGACTGTTACGGCAAACAATTTGTATGTCGGTCTTTTGCTCTTATCGGTCGTAAATCCTGCTTTATGTTTCAGAGAACAGATGACAGACGAGTTGTCACGGCAACCGCGTATGGTGGGTGAAAGGGATCATATAACGCATATCGCGTTTATTTTGAAAGCGCAGGATGGCGTTCGGAACGCCGCTTCTTCCGCCTATCGCCGTGTGGCGTTTTTCAAAATAAACGCCGTATTGTACGCTGTCTGGCGTTATTATTATAATAATTTGTAATGAGCTCGGCCCGGCGTTTTGAACGCCGTTTGGCTGTACCCAAAATAAACGTCGCACGGCGACAGGCGGAAGAAACGATGTTCCGAACGCTGTCCGGCGTTTTTCAAAATAAACCCGGATGTGGCGTTGTATGATCCCATTGGCCCACCATAAAGTTGCTAGGCTAATACGTAGTACGTAGTATGTACTATAAGTACTGTACGCCTTCTTTTTTTTTTTTTTTTTTTTTTTTTTTTTTTTTAAATAACTTAAGTACAAGTAGAAGGCATGTGCAAAAACTGTACCCTTGCCTTGACAAGTTGACAAAGCAGAAAGTGGAGGAAAACATTTTTGTTTCTGAAACGGAATTATCTTGTTTCGCCACAGTGTTATGAAAAGAAATTCTGTTACTTTTTTAGCTTTCAAAACGCATTGTGGTCCTGGTCCATGTAAAAAGTTATTTTGAGTACATACCGTGGGCCACCAAAAAATGTATGGCAAAATTACACAGAGTTAGAAATCTTATTTAATGGGCATTTTATCACGTTTTTCCTCATTAAATCCACAATGTTACATTGTAATTATTTTTTTAAATTACATTATAATACAGTAACTGTAAAAATGTAGAACACAAGGAACTGGCACCTTCCTGAAGTTCATGAAGAGCGTGTGACATCATACTTCTTCTTTCTCCAGAAATGTGACATTGTCTTCTGACAGAGAGCAAAGGAATGCCATTGAAGTGGGAGGTAAGAATTTTCTGTTCATGTTACAATCTTTAAATTGTCACATTATGCATTTAAAAAGTAATCAGGGAAATGTACTATAAATCTCAACAAGTTATCACTGTGTGAGAACATTAGGAAACTTGATGTGTACCTGTATTGTTCTTGAACAATTATGTGAGTATGTTTTTTTTGTTTTTGTTTTTTTTACGTTACGAGAACCCACAATTCACAGGAAAGTTTTTTTTTTCTATATATATATATATATATAATGTGTGTGTATTTATTGAGATTTTTACTAGATGACTACTTCTTTGTGTGAACATTTACAAAGAGGAAGTTTGAAAAGCCACGAAACTGTTTTGCATTGGCTAATACCTGCATGTACTGAGAAGTGTGGACTCATGAACATCTATTCTTTTTCTTTGCTTGCGTGTGTTTGTGTGTGTGCACTCGGAGGTTGGAAATGAAGGTTGGTCCAGTTCATCCACGAGTTTGTTGCAGTCTGCTGATTCTGTTGGCCTTTCAAAGCGGTAGATAACATTTGATCACACACAAACACACACACACACCCACAGTCACCCCTACACGCACACACACCATGACAAGCGGTAACAGTGTAAACTATTTTCACAACCCTAATTCAGGGGGATGATAGAACAAAGGTGGTAAAAATTCAGAATAGTCAATTTTCTAAACTGGAATTTTCTTCTGCATTTTTAAAAATATAATGCCTTATAATATTGGAACAGTTAAACCATTATTATTATTATTATTATTATTATTTCCTGAAGACTAAATATATTTGGATTTGACATCAATCGATAAATATTACAGATGAACATTTCAGCTTTTATATCAAGCTATTTACATCTGTATCCATTACACAATTTAGAAGGTTGCACTATTTTTAATGGAACACCACATTTTAGGTAAGCAAAATTATTAGACTTAAAATAGATGAAAAATAATAATAATAATAATAATAATAATAATAACAATGGCATCAAGCATGTGCGGCATTGCCATCACCAGACTTTTGCCGTCTTCTTTTGTGATGGAGTAAAAACCTGTGAAGCTAACAAGTTGCCATCACTGTTCAGAGGAAAGTGTATGTTAACTTAATCAGAGGTGTGAATCAATACTGTAAACCTTTTGGGTCAAAGAAAAAAGTAAGAAATACCTGATGATCCAATAAAAGATCAAATATCAAAAATTCCAACTTTGCAAAGAAAATAATAAGGGTCTTATATTGTAATGGAGTTTGTGAGTCATAATATTAGGCATAGGTCTCAGTTTGATTGGTTGAAGGTTGAATCTTGCATCATACAGTATGTATACTCAATACATTTTGAAGGTTCTATCTTGGATTATGCTAGCCCCTTTTCATGGGAACAGGTAGGTTTTTGCTTAGAAATACAAACAAACATCTTCATGGTGGAGGTAAAAAAAGAAAAGAAAAAAAAAGAATGTTGTGCAGTGAATAACTTAATCTAACATGTTTATTCCTTTTCAACAGAGACAAGCGATGTAGATGTCTGTCAGGATAAAAAATCCATTGATAATGTATGAAACACATGCTTAATCTTTCAATTTCCTAATTTGTGCGCATACAATTTTCTTAAATTTGATTTTTTTTCCCCCCCTCTAGCTCCGCGTGTTGAGTTCATCAGGACAAAACTATGACTTTGTGGATATTGACGAGAATGAAAATTTTCACTGCCTCCTTTACTTAACAAATCTACTCAACTGCTCATGGACCTTCCCCACTTTATTCAGGGAGGCGCAGCTCCATGTTTATTTCAGGTTTATTGTATCTTTGTTATCTTTATTTCTTGCAGTGGCGCAAATGAACATTTCAAAATGTTGACACTTTTGTATCTGTTGTTTTGTATCCTGCAGCGTTTGTGATCACAACAACACAGTTCATCCCCTAAGTCTCTTGTCTGAAGAACATTCTGGATCAATGACCACTGTGCTGAGGGAATATGAGATGTTGTATGTCATCGTCCATTTCAATGTGTCCCTGAACCATACATGGGCTGTCTACAGCTATGTGTACAACACTGAAATGATGGGTAAATAAATTACAAAAATAGTCTAAACTTTTAAATGACTGCAGATACTGCATTTAATTATTGTGTGTCGTCCCTGGACCAAACAGAATGTCATTGTATTGTGTTGACAGAGGTCTTGCCACCACCTGGAAACATTGTCGCTTCCCTCAAAGACGTAGACCTTGCGGTGACCTGGGACATGCCCCGGGGTCGTGCGAACTACACCCCCTCGTGTTTTGAATACCAGTTGGATGTGGGAAACCAGGTAAAATATCAACATACTGTACTGTATAACCAAAGTTTATTCTGTCAATAAAATTTTAGTGTGATTCAATGTTGAACAGGAAAAATCACCAATCCACAGCTATCAGCCGTATTATACAATCCAAAATGCCAATCCTGCGTCCACCTATAATGTGAGGGTCCGATCCAGGAAAAGTTTTGCTTGTTTAGGGTCACAATTATGGGGCGATTGGAGTAACACTGTTAGTAAGTATGCAGTCTTTCTATCCTAAAGTAGTCATGTTCTGATTTTTTTTAAGTACACACTTGTAATAAGGAGAAATAAGATAGTAACCTGTCTTTCTGTCAGAGATATTCTGTTAGTTTAGCATTTCTGTGTCCATAAAGAAGATACATTTTCACAATTTAAATTAAAAACACACAAGCCTCCATTGGTTGTATTCCCATCATGGAGTCAGCACTTCATCATCAAGCCACTGAATTACCTTTGTTAATAAGTGTTTGTCAAACAACATGAGTTCAAGTGAGGTGTGCTGAATTCTGAACATTTTGGCAATTTTCCAAATTGTACGAACCGCTGAGTTCAGTGTACAGTGCACTCACTATGAAACTTTCTTTTACAGCAATAGAACCGTCATTTTACACCCTCAACATCCCAGTAATCGTCACAATTGCACTTGGAATACCCATGATCCTCCTGACTCTGCTGCTGTTGGTCCGCAATCAGAGGTATTGTGTTTTGGTTTGAAAATGTGACTCATTAATTGACTCATATGAGTTGAGTTGAGACAAATTTGAGTGCATTACTCGGTTGCAACCAGCAGAGGTGCTGTTGATATTTTTCTTAACTTGTTTGCTTTCTGCAAAAAAATAAATAAAAATACATTCGAGATTAGAAGTTGAGCTACAGTACATCAAAAAACGCACCTGCTCTATTGTATAACGCCGGCATCAGCAAAGGAGTTCTCCAAAATTTGACTGTTTCCCTCACATACTATTGTACAGAGTAGTGTTTTATTTCTCTGTTTGTTGTTTTTAGGGTGGCAAAGGTTCTGTATCCCACAATTCCTCATCCCCCATTAAAGTACAAATATTTCCTGGAGGAAAACAACACATTCAATGTAAGGACATGTCAACACTTGTTGTCACACTACACAAGCAATCTTTCACACATTTGATAATTAATAAGAAAAAAAAACTGTGTTAGACTACCATGTTTTTATGATTATTTTCTACTTTCAGTTTTATCATCCCTCTCCATCTGCAAAGTATGAGGAGGAGATCACAGTGGTGGAGGACACAGAGAAACAGTTGATAAAGTCATTATAATGGCAAGGATGAAAGGATTGATATGAGCTATACAGCTAGTTAGCGATCGTCGTTAGCGTGCTTTTTACCACCATTTATGCTGTAATTTAGGTTAGCATTAATGCTAATACAGTAGCAAAAGGTTTCACATATTGATACACTTTTTTTTTTTTTTTTCGTTTTCCAGTAATGCGCTATGGCATGCTAAGGGTTTAAAAATGCATATTGTTGTACATTTTCATACAGACGTTTTATTGGAGGTTGCTGATAATTGTATGTTTAAAAATTGTTACATGAGAACTTTAACCTGAAAAATTGGATGCTACTGTGTTAAATTAGTCATCTTTTATTAGCTTCATGTTTACATGGATTTGTTTATGTAAAATGTTGAATAAAAGGTGGGCCTGAGATTGGAACCTTGAACCTGAGAAATGTGAGGTATGATAACCACGATTTCACCCTGCTTTCTTTTGAATTCAATCACATTGTTGAGATAAACAAACACATACAGCACATACCGTTTTAGAGTTGCTTTTCATGCATTGCCAAATTTCCTGTGTGAAGCACACTCATGGGGCCTTGGCTTGAGAAAAGACCGAGCGAGAGAGCACAAAAAGCCTACTTGGTCAAACTGACTTCCTCATTGTGGATATAAAACAATTAAAACCCAGCAACAACTAATAACATCACTGTTTTATTAAAACTTACAGTATATGATGCACAACTGGTATGTTGTGTGAGACGGAATAAAATTTGAGCTTCCAATAAGAATATGAAGAATAAAGTTCCTTGCATTGAATAAAAGAATAATCATTAATGATAATGGAATACATTTTGTTTAAAAGCACATAACATTTTTTAAAAGAAAATTCCCACTTGCACTATTCAGACAGACAGACGACTCAGTGAGGACATTGTATGATTGCCTTCTTAAAAAAAGAAGAAAAAAAACTAAAAACATAAACTACCAAAGATTATTGTTTCGTTAAGGCCAAAGAGAGGAACCAGTGACATATTGTTTGTCAAAGAGGTACCAATATTCTAAATATGAAGTAGACACAGCAAGATCATTTACAACTTGATATGCCGACAGGGGTAATAAATAATGGGTCATGCCTGTGCAAAAAAAAAAAAAAAAAAAAAAAAAGGCATAATGACAAAGAGTTAGTGCACAGCAGAGTGAATGCAGTACACAACAGTGACACCGCATGACAAATAATGAGTGTCACAATGGCATGTAGTCAGATGTCCACCTGTAATAATAATTCAGATTAAAGAAACAGATTAGGTCTGCCAAGTATTTGAGAGCAAGGCATATTTGCATCGATTTTGTTTTGCTAAAACACTGGCTCTGTAATCAAACCAGGAATTTTAAAATACTATACTACCACGGTCAAGCGGTTGGTGAAACTGCAGCCTGAGATATTATTAGTCAAAATGATTTAAAGCAGCGACTTCTCCTTCATAATCCTGTCAGCAGATCACCCCGTGATATGTTTTTGATCCTGATACTATTTTGTAACTTGACACAAATGACAAACACCGGTGATGGATGTCCATGAACTGCGTTACTCTTCTCATTTTCAGTTTGACCACTTGATGAATGTGCTGCTGGCCAACAACATTGCCTGAATACACATTGCAGATGAACTCGAAATGCATACAATCTCTGTGCAAGAGATCATTAAACTCCTATGGACATAAGTGTCGCCATTTCCAATACACAAAGTGATTCAACAATGTCAAGGTACAGTACCTTCAGCTTTTATTTTATTTTTTTAATTATCCATGAAAAGGATAATCCATAATTAGCCATAAAAAGAAATCTGAGCTTCTTTCAAAGGGTCCTGAAAATTAACAAGCCTCTTGGACTGCACCGAAAGAGAAATAGATGGAGAATGGGAGCACTAAATCAGGCAGACTGTCCCATTAAGGTAGAGCAGGTGACAAAGTAACAACAGAATCTATCCAACCATTTATTTTCCGTCCCTTAACCTGTTCAGGGTTATTGAACGAATGGCTGCTGAAATTCATTCTTTTGCCAACACAGAGGCAGGCTATACATATTAGTTGAACACAGAGCCGAAGTCTACTAAACAGGATCGCTGCTGAGGTATGCAAAGGTGAAGTGCACCTCTGTGTAGGGCTGGGTCTAAAATAATAATAACAATAATAATAATAAAAATGATATCCACTATTCGATATCAAATCGATTTTCCTTTTCAAGCCTGATGCAGAAAACCATGAATCGATAATTTTTAATATATCTTCAGAAAATGGTTTTTTTTTGTTTTTTGTTTTTAAATCTTACTGTTTTCTTGAAGGACGGCACGGTGGGCGAGTGGTTAGCGCGTCCGCCTCCCAGTTCTGAGGACTCCGGTTCGAGTCCAGGCTCTGGCCTTCCTGGGTGGAGTTTGCATGTTCTCCCCGTGCCTGCGTGGGTCTTCTCCGGGTACTCCGACCTCCTCCCACATTCCAAAGACATGCATGGCAGGTTAATTAGGCGCTCCAAATTGTCCCTAGGTGTGCTTGTGAGTGTGGATGGTTGTTTGTCTCTGTGTGCCCTGCGATTGGCTGGCAACCAGTCCAGGGTGTCCCCTGCCTACTGCCCAAAACCAGCTGAGATAGGCTCCAGCACCCCCGCGACCCTTGTGAGGAATAAGCGGTCAAGAAAATTGATGGATGGATGTTTTCTTGAAATTTACAGTTCACATGAATTTAAAAGTATTTTCTTACTTTTGTGAAAGACATATTGCACAATTCAGAATATTTAAAACTTATATTTACAATTATTGAATTAGAATTCTGAACATATTTTCATCTCAGTCTTTCTGATGTCAATGCTTGTGTAACCCTTAAGTGATCATAACACGTGTTAGTTTCATAATAAAGTAAATCATTTAACCAGTTACTGCATCCACAAAATTTGAGTTGGAATTTAATGCTTGTTTTTTTTTTTTTTTACCATGTTCTTGATATTTAAGAATAATTGATGTTCCACAATTAAACAATATTGATTGAAGTGAATCAAATAGATTTTTTTTTAAATTAAAATCAAACTGAACTCTTGAAATTGAGATCCATTGAGGAAATTAGAATCAATTACCAGCCCTACCTCTATGGTGACCACATCATCCACGTAGACTTAGTAGGCAAACAGAATATGTATTGTTATCAAGAAAGCTTTTGACACAATCAACTATTGTAATATAAAAAAATGGCTGGGTATGGCATAAGAGACATTGTACTAGACTGGATCAAATACTATTTTCAGAAGAGATAGAAAGGTTTGGGTGCAACTGGCTGGTGACCAGTGATATGACCCTAATGCATTTTACAGAAATGAAACTTTTCCAACACACTTTTATTAGTGTTTTGTACATTGGTATATGTGTAACATTAATTGTTGCATAATACAGAAGGAATTAAAAAAAAAATACAATACCGACAAGAAACAAATTAATAGCAGCATAAATGAACCAAACCACTTTGGAATCCTTGTAATTCAAGAACGTACCTTAAAGCAATACACCACTGAAAACTCATTTTCCAATATTCGATTAGTTAGTGTATAAAAAGTGCAAATATGTCTGAAATGGTATTCCCTGATTTTTTTTTTTTTTAAGCCAAGTAAGTATCAAAACAATAACCTACCCTGGGCAGCGCCTTTCTCTAGTTACGTGATCACAATAACATATCCGCCTTCGTTGATTTGAATGTGAGTTTTCTGATGTAATGGCCAAGAAAAATGCCGTTATCGCCAAATCTGATTGGTGTAATCCTCAGCATGACAGGTTTCATGTTCTTCCTTGGGGGGAGTGGGGGGTGGCGTCTCCTAATGTAGGGTAAGCACACTGAGCATAACAAAATATAGCTGGCAGAGTGAGTAAAAGTTGGCCGGATCCAGGTTAGTGACTGTCCACAAATTACATTTTCAGGGTGACTAATATATGATTTTAAAGAAGTGGTTCATTGCTATATGGTCCCCTTTTGTCCATCGTGGGATGCAACAATTTCTCGTGTGTGTCTGTTGTCATTCGAAGCCTTGTGATTTTATGCCTGTTTACAGCATGCGATGCATCACAATGGTCACGTGACTGTTAAAAAATGGCTGCAACCGTAACTAATGCAAAAATATCCCTAAAAAGGGACTATTAAAAAATAAAACTAACCAAAAAATATATACAGTATATAAAATCATAATCGCTCAAGATAAATCGATTTTTTGTTTAAATCACAATTAGAACCATAGTACAATAAAACCTAATGTCGAGACTGTTGACAGTCACCTCATTTTTGGCCCAAATCACTTGACTGTTTGTCAACTCTTCCTTTGTCCATCCCCAACGCGCTGATGGCCTGCAGCTCTGCAGAAAACCTCTGGCTCAGATCTTTGTTTTCCTGCAGGAAACCATCCAGCATCATCAGCTGATCAGTGTCCTGGGAAAACAAAAAGGGATATTTCAAACTGTATAATACAGGGGTGTCAAACATACGGCCCGCGGGCCGGATCAGGCCCGCAAAGGGGTTTGATCTGGCCCGCGAGACGACTTTGTAAAAGATAAAAAAAAAAAATCGTAATGTCGGACCAATTAATCAGCCAACCATAATCAAATATATCAATGTGTAATTTCACAAGCAGTCCTCAGGTGAGTAACTTGTACACGGAATCGCCCTGGAAGTCATTACTTTACACACAACTTAAAGTTATGGTTTGTTTAAAAAAAATAAATAAATGTTTTGTTTTGTTTTTTTAAATCATAGACCAACATAAACGTATTAAATACGGCACAAATTCAATTACTGGTAACACAAACACATAAAATATGACAAGGATTAACGTCATAACTTCATCAACTGTGCCACACAATGCATTATGGAAACTATATAGATATGCACAAAAAGGTAGATTTAACACTCTGGAACTCATACAGGCAAAGTTATTTTTTTTAACAATAGATTACAGTTGAGCTCCATAATTTAGGACTGGCCCAAAAATCTAAAAAATCTGCCTATTAATGACGGCAATTGTTTTTAAGTTATATACCATTATCTTACCGATTCGGCCCACTTAGTAATATATTTTCCTCCATGCGGCCCCTGAGCTAATACGAGTTTGACACCCCTGGTATAATAGTTTCCTGTATAATAGTTTCCTAATAATGTACAATGAGGAGAATAAGGAGCAAATATTTGGAGCCAACTATACACAGTCCTGAGACGTAAATATGAATCCACATGAAACCCATGGAGAAATGAAACCTTGAAGATTGAGATATGCTGAACTCCAATTTCATTTTCTCACCATTGTTTCATTGTCAGCCATATGCCGCAACTCCCGCAGCCTCTCCTGTAGTAAGTCAGCCTCCCATTGGCTGATTAATTCAGGCCTTATATTGTAATTGGCAGAATCATCCTCTACTTTCATGTCAGTAGAATCTACAGCGTCAGTAGCACATATTGACAAATCAACAGTCAGCATCTGCAATAAAATGGTGGAACGTGTGATCGTAAATGTGCCATATAATTGCAAAAAGCGGTGCCCAAACACAGACATGCTCACCTTAGTTAGCTCTTGCTCAACGAGTGTCATGTTGGGTACTTGGCTGAAGAGCTGCACAAAACGATTCAAGGCACCCTTGAAATTTTTTATCCACTCATCACTCACATGCAGGTTAGCAGAATGCATCAGCTCATTCCTGCATTTGATCAGCTGCAACACACAGACAAAACCGAAGTAATTGTTTATACTGTATAGAAACATACTTCACCAAATCATGTATTTTTTTCCCCCATAAAAATATCGCATTTAGGATGTAATTAGAAATAGTCATTATTCAGCTTCATACTTTAATAATAACAAAGAATGATAAAATAATGAATAATTAATTACTAGATTAAGAAAGAATGGATGCTTACCTCTCTCACGTAAGATGAATGTACAAAGGTAAAACGGTCACAGTAGTTGATGAGGTTGAGCAAAGCAGAAGGATCACACTGATGTGCCGCATGCACGCGGGCCTGACCTCGCGGCATATAAGCCTGGAGAAACAAACAATTTCTGTTAAGAGGTGTGACCAGCTGGCAAAACTTGGTTCTACTTCATCTTAAACACGTTCCATCCAAATCCTCACAAATAAAAATGGGCCACGCCAGTGATTCTCAACCAGTCTTGTACCAACAGAGATCATCAGACGTGCCATGGGAAATGATCCAATTTCATTTCATTTGGTACAAAAATATGATTCATTGCAAATATGTATATCGTTGTTCATATATTTATTCTAGCAATCAAAAATGTGCTTCAATTACATAACAGAAGGTACAATGAAGCTGTGTTGTCATTCATACAACAAAAGAAGTCATGGCTCCCTCCCTGCTATTATATCAGCGTTATGTACAAAACTGTGAGGCATACATACCAACGACCTGCGCAGCATACTGCTCTACTCAACATACTGCTTAATCAATTATGAATATAATAAAACCTAAATCCAATGAAGCTGGGATGTTGTGTAAAACGTAAATAAAAACAATACATTGATGTGCAAATCCTTTTCAACCTCTTATTCAATCTATTACACTGCAAAGACGAAATATGTAATATTCAAACGAGATGTATATGTTATTGTAGCCCAACTTCACTGGAATTGGGGTGGGCAAATTCTCACTTTAAACTGAGTACATTTTATACATTCTCGCCGATTGTGTACCTTGGCCAACTCCCAGTGCTGTGTCCTCCATGCAGAAGGAGTACAGTTGTCCCAATTGAGAGTGGAATCGGGTTGTCTGTGGTGGTTGAGAATCTCAGACTTCCACTGTAAACACGGCGTACATGCCCTGGAAAGCTTCACAGGCGTTTCATCATGATTTCAAACCAGTGGTGGAAAGTAATGGCGTACGTTCATACTAGGTATAGATATTTCAGGTGTACTTCAAACTCCCGTATCTTGACTGGCCTGAATAATACTCAATAATAGAATACTTAATATTCAAACTAAGATGCCTGTAAGTCACGTGTGAGTACTTTTGCTGCGTCTGTTTAAACAACAATAATAATAATAATAACTCAATTTCACTGTTTCACACTAAACCGCCAAACTGAAAGTGTTTCCACACCTTAATGTCACCGGACCGGCATGATCGTGGACATTGTGCACGGAGAGAAGGCTCGTCACGGAGCAAAGCTCGATGAAAAGCTCGCATGTGCTCCTCGATGAAGGGATGCAGGGCGTCTTTCAGGATGTACAGACAGTGCCCCGCTTTCAGCCAGTTTGTGTATTCTCTGTCGTTCAGACGCACTACAAGATCCTCACACATGGCGTCTGAAGCGTCTCCCCCGGATTTATTCGAAGTTTGAAACTAGCAAGCAACACTGGTAAATCGAGGAAGTTCAAGAGGAGATATTGCTTGGCCCCGCCCCCTCGCCCCGCGGTCACCCATCTCCGCCGTTAGATGTCGCTGTTGACTGGCTCTTTACAAGCTCTGGCTCTTCACAATGAAAGCAAAATTTACAGCACAGGTAGACAGCCAAGCTACCAGCACCATTGAAGCTTACCCTTTTTTGTTTTGTTTTAAAGGAATTGCTTATGTGTGTGTATATATATATATATATATATATATATATATATATATATATATATATATATATATATATATATATATATATAAAATGACTTCAACTCTCATAAAGTAAAAGGTAAAAATGAATTTTGAATAATTATATAGCCTATAACGTTTTGATAATTTGGCACAATGAAGAAAATGTGTGGGGAAAAAACAACTAATAAACTAACGTTGGCTCCACCAAACCATATTCCCATAACTTTGTGAGCACCGAATTAAACCGACTAAACAAAATCAATTCCAATATAACTGACAACTGTAGAAGTACACCTTACTTGTATACAATATGTTGCTTCAGATTAGACAGAATTTTTGAATGCCAGAACATCAAAGAACACTTTGAATTAAATCCATGCATGAGGAATATCTTGCTTCTCCAGACCTGTTGTATCATCGCCATCAATGCTCCCTGATTCCATGTTGCTACTGTTTAATTGATATCTTGGGAATTTCTAGGGCAATCAATCAATCAATCAATCAATCAATCAATCAATCAATCAATCAATCAATCAATGCAGGTTGACGTCGCCTCCCATATTTACATTGATTTTGTTTTCTTTACATTGTGTCGACTCTTAATCCACTGAGGTTGAAAAACAAAAGCGTATTTTCACAAAGTAAGCAGGACAAAAACAGATGTCTGTCTTCAAATATGGTCTAAAAGTAAAAAAAAGTGTCAGATAAAGTCATACTCAAGCAAAGTACAGATGCCTGAAAAATCTGCTCAACTACAATACTGCATTTGTACTTTCTTACTTCCGCCACTGCTAATGATAACTTGCACGTGAGCTATATTTAAACTTCAGCTTTGAGAAGTGATCCTATTTGCGACATTGAAGTGGTTGGGCCCAAAGTGTTTTTGTTTTGTTTTGTTTTCCAAGGGGCTCCAAATCCCTGGTGGCATCCCAGTTCCCAATTGCCTTAAAGCAGATATATTTAGACCTGGAGAGAGCAGGTTATATTTGAAGGCATATAAATGCTCTCTTAAATTACTTCAGATGATACCTCCCACCATACATTTTCTACATATATCGCTTCCTCATTGGCTCCGTAGCAGTACACCCTGGATGATCATAATAAATTATTATTATAATTCACAAGTTTGTGCTTTTTTCTGGTTGATTGTTGGTCAAATAAACTACAGCAGAAAATTGCGCGCTGACACAATGAGACTTTTCATTTCATGCAGTGCATGTTAAAATCAGTAAAACCACCTGGGATAGAACCGTAACGACCATTTGGGAATTGGGCTCGCCTTTAACGCAGCAGAGTTGTCACGGTGCCATCATGAAGCCTGGCCCTTATAAGAGGTGGCGTAACCAAGCTGCTACATCTGCTGTGAAGAGCAGGGATGAAAACCTTAGAAGAGCCAACAGCTGTATGCACGGATGTCCCTGACATCGCTGTTTGAAATATATTCATCTGAGACAGGTTGGACTTACTGGCAGGTGCCACGCAGCGTGGGATGTGGTGCTTGTGGGCAAAGCAAAGCCCTCCCAAAAAATTAAAGTCAGAGCAGGACTGCTGGATGAGAAACGCGTGCACTCTTAGAGGTCAGCCATCTCTCTTCTCATCTTCCTTTTATGGTTTATTGAGGGTTTATTCGCTTCATGGCTGCAGATAAAAGCTCAAACATGCCCAAGATATTTACGTCCAATGTCTGCAACGTCACAGTAAAACGAAGTCTCAGTTTTACATTTACAACAACTGCTGTTGTCACCTGAATCAGATGAAGAAAATAGTGGCTGCAGACATTTTAAAGTGTATCAATACAAATGGAAGGGTATAGATGCCATGTCATAAAGATTATAAACTTGAGTCTAACCAAATTTAAAGGAAAAATAGACATAAAAAATCTGAATAGTTTTTACTTGTTTTTGTCTTAATTTGTATTATACAGTAGATAAATTTCCAATTAAGTTTCCAATTGGATGGCAGTTGAATGTTAAAATGTTGCTGTACTGTACTCAACATTTTATAATTTTTAGATAGGCTATGTTGTCTATCCACCCACATATTCAATAAACGGGAAAATGGAGCCTATCACACCTGACTGTGGGCAAGTGGAAGTCTACACCCTGGATTGGTCGCCAGTCAATCACAGGGTAAAAAGTAAAGGTAAAGCTGAGTGAATTTTTTTTAGAAGTATACCATTCAAGACTTGCCACTCGATTTTGGATAAAGAGAGAGTTTGCAGGAACATAGATTTATGTCAAAACAGATATAAGTAAATTAAAGCAACTTCGAATAAATTAGTACAAAAAAAACAAAACGGTAAAAATATTTCTACATATTATTGTCACTATTCATATTAAAAATGTCTAAGCGTTAAAAAAAAAAAATAGAAACACTATATATATATATATTTGGTACAAAACAAGAAAATGTTTAAACATAAAAAAAAAACTAATAAAAAATATGAAGACAAATAAAATTATTTGAAACACTATATTTATGCAAGTTCCTGGATGAAACAAAATTGATCAAATTAGTTATTTTAAAATAAAAAAAAAAGGTGCAAATGTATAAATTTAAACAACTCAATAATCTTTTTACTTTGCGATTATGCTGATTTTTTCATTGTGGAGTGTAATAATTGAAATTATAATTGAATTTCAATTAATTGCACAGCCCTACTTTGACGTGTATAGCCGTCAATGGCACTGAATGAGTTAAGCTATTAAGAGGTCAAGGAAGCGACATGGGTTAATTGTGAGTATATATATATTACGCATTTACGCATAAGGCTGGACAATGACCTTAACGAACACTTGCTGTAATCTGCATTCTTTTTCTTTTTCTCCGTAAAGGGCTGGATATGCAAGGTAAAAATGGGCCTGCAAATAATTTCATTCCTCCTGGGTATGAATGTGAATCCTGAGTGTTTGTGCTTTGTTGGCTCTTTGATTGATTGCCGTGCGCCTACAGAGCAATGCGGGAATACGATGGAGCTTCGACATGACCCTCACTGGAATGACACAAATAAAGAAAGGTACGAACTTCTGATGCCTGTATCTGATTTAAACAGTAACAGGGTGCACCATTTAAACATATTCCCCTTAAATTATGAAAATGAAAAGACATTTGTGATGTATCAAATAATTTTAGCTTTACATGAAAATTTAATGAGTCTTTTAGGATGTACCGGGGAAAACAAATACCCCTCTATCTTTGTAATTGGATCTCTATGGATTTGAAGATAGTTAAAGTAGATTAGATGCCTCAGAGTGTGTTTATGTGAGCCACTGAGCGCGCGTATGCATATGAGCCCTGTTCTGGGATCCTGTGCTGGTAGGTAGGGTGTGCAACTTACTGTATATGTATTGTGTGCATATATATTAGAGAGAGAGAGAGAGAGAGAGAGAGAGAGAGAGAGAGAAGGTGTGTGCATGTGTGCCCAGCAGTCCTACCGTCCCAGCAGGGTGTTTCTTAAGCAGAGGAGATCAAAGCCACATTAGTATTCTGAAATAAATCACAATGTTCAGTCCTCACTGCGCGGGTCCCCAAACACACACACACACACACACACCCATCCCTCCCTTCAAAAGAGAGCACCACCCCACCTTTTTCCTCCATCCAATGCCCCCCTCAACCCCCCCCCCCCACCCCAAGTGGCTGTCAGAGCTATCTGCTTGCTGAATCCTTTGTTACATCCTTTCAGTTTTCACCTTCCAACACGAGCCTCATCTCCCCCCTCCTTCTGCAATCAAGCCTTAAAACGCTTTGTCAGAGGAAACCGTTGTTCACTGGTGACACAAAAAAAGTCAGAAATCTGTTTTTTTTGACAAGTATATCCCTTTCATCGCATCTCATTTGTTCTGTCTCCCTCCAGTTTCTTCGAAGCTGAGCAAAATCGGTGTTACTAGTTTTTGTTACTCCTCACAAAAGATTTCCTGAAATTCAGCAGGACCTCACTTTGCTGCTTTTGCCAACGGCAGGAGGAAAAGAAGAGAAGGGAGGTGGGATGATTGACAGTCAGGAGAGGAAGGAGCTCATCTAGGTCCCAGAATTAGAATGAGAAGAACATACATGCCCCGTGAAGAATGCTGACAGTTGCAATATCTGTGACATTCCGTGAGTCTTTGTGCTTACTTGTCCTTGTGCGGGCATTTGCATGTGTGTGCGTATCTGGGCACGTGCGTGGGATGGCTAAGTTTGGTACAATGTGCCCATGCGTGTCGTTATTTATGTGCGTGCATGTTTTGGTGCCGGTCTGCTTGTGTGTGCGTGTGTGTCATTTTGATAGCCACCCACATGAATATGTAGATCAGTTTTAGGGAGCGTATGTGCTCAGCATTAAAGCCCACTCTACACTGCTGACCCAATTTCACACTGCACTCTGTGTGTGTGCGCACTTATCACTGCAAGCTTGGAGAAAATGCCGTTTCAGATGGAGGGGTGGAAGTGGGTGTTTGTGTTTGTGAGGTGGCCTACGAGTGTTGGTAATGTTTATGAAGCAAAAAACAACAACAACGTGATAAGGCTTACCCACCACACGGTTTAATACATATAACAAAATTCACATTACAGGAGCATGACTAAACCCTTGGAATGTTAATGAATCCTCAGCAAGGACCCGAACATTTTTTATCCAGATTTATACGATTAACTTGCATACTTTTTGTGAGGCCAAGCGTGTCTCAATTTGCTTTTAAATTAGGAAAACGACAGTTGACGTTTCAGTAGATATGATTTTAAATATGATGAAAAACAATAATGGACAGACGTTTCCCTTGCACGGACGCGGGTCACTGGTGCCCCCCTCTGGGACCAAAGTACCACTGATTGTCACATCCGCCGAAGTGGGGTGAAATTTGTTCTCCGCATTTGCCCCATCCCCTGCGGGAGCGGTGAGCAGTAGCAGGGGCCACACTCGGGAATCATTTTTGGTGATCTAACCCCCCAATTCCAACCCTTAATGCTGAGTGTCAAGCAGGGAGGCAATTGGGTCCCATTTTTATAGTCTTTGGTATGAAATTGAACCGGGGAATTGAACCCACGACCTCCCAGTCTCAGGGTGGACACTCTACCACTAGAGCACTGAGCTGTACCCGGACGCGTCGGCATGGGCGGGCCTTGGGGGTCCGTGCCCGCCCTAGCAAGATGCACCGCCAACTATTCCTCCTTACCAGTCACGTTAACTTGCACCTTCTGTTTTAAGTAAAGCATGGCAAGCCAACCACATATCTCCTTTCAAGTTTGGTTTTGATTGACAGCTAAAGTTAGCCAATGAGAATCGGGATCGGGAGGGGAGGGTGGGGGTTGAGACGCACACACATTAGTCAAATCTACTTCCGGGTTAGCGTGAGCACGTCGTACCGCTTTAATAGGAGCCACCAAACGCCAAACCTCGATCCAGGATGACACAGTTGACATCAATGGGAATCCTGAGTCCACTGGTTACGTTTACAAGTGAGTGTCAAACTTTTATTTAAATTAGTTTAGCCTCACAACACGGACGAATTGAAGCAATACACAGTATGCGGTTAACAGACCCACGCAGTCACATATACACAACAACAACTATGGAGCATAAAATTATTCATCACTAAAGCACTGTTGCAGTACAACGTGAGTTGAATTATCTTTTTTTTTTTTTTTTTTTTTTTTTTTTTTTAAATTGCCAAGTTTGTTAATGTTGATGACTGTTACTAGGTTCTAATTAAAAAACAGCACTTTACACATCCTTTTGGATTGATATTCTTAGTTTTTCACTGAACCCAACTCAACCTTATTTATAAAAAACTTTACAACATCCATTGCTGCATACAAAGTGCTGCTCATGGAATGGAAATCAGTCTTGCAGTAGAGACAACTGAAAAAAAAATAACAGGAGTGGGAGTCAGGTGAGAGAGTCGGGCAGCGGCCATTTGAAAGGACCTTGCTAGCTCTTGGAACATAGAATGTCGCCTCTCTGGCGGGGAAGGCTGGAAAGATGGTGTGCCCAGTTTGGTGGCCTCAACAATGCATCTCCGCTTTTTGCAGATGATGCAGTGCGGCTGGCTTCTTCAAGCCGTGATCTCCAACTCTCACTGAGCGGTTCTCACTGGAGTGTGAAGTGGTTGGGATGAAACTCAGCACCTCCAAATCAGAGACCCTCAGTGGGAAAAGGGTGAAGTGCACCCTCCAGGTCGGGGATGGGATCGTACCCCAAGTGGAGGAGTCCAAGTATACATTTACAGTATCGAAATTGACCTTACCGTGGCACGGCCCTCCCCGCCCACATTACGGCACGCGGCTGGCTCTGAAATGTAAACAATCCAAGGAGATTGCGTAAAACGACGAAGACACGGCTATCGGCATTGTTGTTGAGAGACTGGCGGTTCGTGCGCAGTCACAACAGAATTATGTAATCACCGGAAGAGTAGCTATCCTGCATATGGTGTCCACATTGGAACGTAGGCCTACGAGCATTTTGAAATCTTTCCACTCCGGAGCCCGGTGTCAAAAGTGATCGGTTTCAAGCTACGAAACCGAGCTGCCGTGTGGACTTACTACCCAAACGGTAAGAAACTTGTGCGGATACATTGAAACGGGCTTTCGTGTGAACGGGGCCTTATGCTGCACTCAAGGATGGTTGGAAGTCTGACTTTTCCGAGTTCAAACCAGGAAGTGTGTACGGGAACGCCCCTTTGAACTCGGAAATTCCACTTTGCGAAGTCAGAAGGAAAAAAAGGACCCCGACTTCACCGGCGGACTACAATGTGACGTCACTCTGAATGGCAAAGCACAATTTATTCGAGTATAAAACTAGATAGCTTTCTTCATTCATAAATATTCGACAACTCCACGTAACGCAACGTACGTGACAGTATTGCCGCTATCTCCCTGCATGAAATTATACGGTCAACTACTTAACTGTATGGAATGCTTATGAAATAAGATTAAAACTATAAATGAAGCAAAATTGCAAAAAGGTACGTTTTCTGAAGGTCAAATTGAGTTTTGAGGACCAAAATGAAATTTTTTTTATCACTATCCGCCATTTTGGTTGTTTACTTTCACCTCGAACGCTTTGAGGTCGGAACTGGAAAGTTTCAACTCGAATATTTCTGACTTCCGACCATCCTCGAATGCAGCACAAGTCTCTGATTTCCTGTCTGTCCTTGTCAATCCAGTGTTTCCACACATCCTGCCGTCGCTGTCTTGCCTTTTGGAGGTTTTTGTTTTCCGGCCAGTGCCATGTTTACCTCCTCATTTTTGTTTTATTAAAACCGTTCTGGACTCCACCTCTGCCTCCTTGCTCTGCTTCCCTGCATTTGGGTCCTCAGTAACGCAAACCATAACAGTCTCTTCATTATGTGGTTTTAGTTTGCGGAACTTGTGCTGTATTTTATTGATATGATGTTCCAAAATAACTGAGGTAACCAAAATATTGGACATAATAAAAATACTCGATAATGTGCTTGTATTGGTTGGATGTCATATTGTGCATGGCCCATGAATTTGAAGTTGGTCGGCGTATGAAATAATGTGGCAGTTTTTGTTGTTGAAACAATTTCCATTCTAATGCCCTTTCAGTAAACGTTTACATGAGATATTAATTTTCTTGCCTGGGAGTTAATTGGTTGTGGTAGTTATTCTATCAGCATTCTATCCATGGTGTCGTCAGCAGAAAGAGCAGAGCATTTGTGCAGCTTTTCTAGCCACCAGTAGATGGGGACATGGAGTGGCAGGAGGTCTGCATTTGGCTGAGCTAAGGTAATAACTCTGCTCTATTGTTCCCAGTTTTCACCCACACCTTCCAGCCTCTCTTTGTACCTACCAGTATGAATTCCCCCTCGCCGACATCAAAGAGAAGGAACGAGTAAGGTGAATTAATTTGTCTCTATATTCCATGCAGTTATGTTGCGGAAATGCCTTTTAATTGCTTTTTTTTGTACAATATAAACAAAATGAATAAATATGAATTCACCGTTTACAAAAGGACGCACCTATGCAAATGAAGAAGCCCTTATAAAAGATTTAAATCAATTCAGAAGCAAAGCACCTTGAAAACAATTTGTTGAAAGGACACCACACGCTCGCTCAGTAGGGCTTTAACAAGCTCTGGCACTCGGTGCAGCAAACTCTGGCAGACGTTCCTCGGCATCTTTAACCCTCAACCCAGAAGGCCCGACGCACTGAACTCAGTGAAATAGATCAATGGGAGGATTATGGCAGGACCAAGATGCCAGAGCGGCTCTGCGCTGAGGGAAGAAGATTGAGACGCTTGCCTTTGATCATGTGCTGGTGCATCTGAGAGGCGCTGCTGCTGATGGTGATAATGATGATGATGCCGAGGACCTTTGCTGAGCCCGGCTGGGACGGGGGCCGCGCTCTCGCTCGCCCATACGGCTTGTGTAAAAGGCTGCTCTGTGGAGGCTTCAACAGGACAAACACATTTAGTCAGATGGATTATTTTTATTATTATTATTATTTTTTTTATCTGAAATGCAATGCGCGTGTGTGCGCGCACGCGTATGTGTGCTCCAGTTGTTTCCTCCATCACATTAGATCCAGCTGAACACCTCTGTCCTCCTTCAAGGACAAACCCTGCCTGCTTCGGCTCCTCCATCCCTCAGCTTCACTCTCTCTCTCTCTCTTTCTGTCTCTCTCGCCCACTCTTTCTCTCTCTCACACACTTCAGATACATTCTGACATTCTCCCATTCTCTGACAGGCCACGGTGTTGGGAGATGACTGCTGACATTCTGGACAGTAAAACGCTTTAGGTGAAGTGTGTGTGTACCGTATCCAAGTACGCATATAATCTCTATAGCTGGTGCCAACGTTCAATTCTTGACTTTGCTGTTTGCCTTTTGATGAAGCTTGATGGTGACGATAATTGGATGAGAGCGGTCAATAATCTCTTAATTAGTGCTAAATGGGAATTAGATTAGGCTTTTGTTCATTTCGCAAACAGCTCCAGTTAACCAGATTAGCGCCGCATGGATTAGGTCTGGGATGAGGATGAATCGGCGCAGGTCGCTTTCAGGTCAGCCACACTGAGCATGATTTATGTTTGCAAATGAATGCATTTATAAGCCTGTACCTGGTGAGTGTATTTAAAAAAACATTCAAGATACTCCAATAACATCAGCATCTGAATCTGAATCATTGGCCAAGTATGCAAAACACACATGGCCTTTGCCTTCACAGTCACAACTAAGGTTAACCTGGCAATAGCCAGATTGATATTGTTTGCCACAATATCAATCTGGAACTTCTCCACGGTGATTTGCTCGGCAAAGGCGGGACATTCTGTACAATACTTCGAGCTGATTGGACGATGCGGATGAAAATGTCATCTTCATTCTCATCGAAGGGGGAGAAGCACGAGCATCATACCAGCTAGAAACGAAGCGCCCCTCTCTGTTCAACATTCAACAAGGAAGCAGTGAGTAATGCTGCAAGAACAGAATTAATTGCAGCGTCCATTCATCCATGTTAGGTTTGTTTGTTTGCCCCGGCGTCAGCGCTGGCTTCCTGGTTTCGTCACAGCTGCATATCACGCCCCCAGACACACTGTTGCTTTGTGATTGGTCCGAACTAATCGATGGAAATCAACGTGCTCAGTACAAGTTGTATTCTCGGGAGTTTGTGAACTCAACTGTGAGAATTCATCTTGCAGAGCTAGGTTCAACTAGGGTGGCCAGGTGTCCTGATTTAGGACAGTCCCACTTTTCAGTGATGTGTCTTGCGCCTTGCGCAACCCTAAGCAGGACGCTGGTTTGTCCTCCTTTTTTAAAGAAAATGAGCCACAGTTGAGTTTATGTGGTCCAACATCAGCCCCACCCCACGTTTGTCACAACTGCTCTGTCATTGGCCAAGAATGGCTTGAGTTAAAAATCTCGTATATCATTGGTTCAATAAATGTAAACACAGCTCTACGTGTGGCTATCTGACTACGTCATATCCTCGCCGACATCTTTGACAGCAGTGAAAAGGCAGCAAAACAGCAGCGCGAGCAAAAATTCCAAAACGCCAGTCATCTTTTAATATTGAATAAACAAAAGAGCACAATTTCCTGGCCAAAAGCAGTCGAGACTCGTTTCACGGTTTCTGCACGCTTTGCTGGTGTGATGTGGACGTGAGTAGTCAGGGCAAAACAATCATAGAATGCCACGCCGGGACGGAAAAGCATAAAGGCAAGAGGCGAGCAGCAGGTGCGCCATCAAGGACATTTTTCCTTGTTATTTGCTTTTCAAAATAAGTTTTGTGGTATGTTGCACTTTTACAGAAGCATGTCACTTCTTAGTGGTTTAAAAACATGGTACTGTAAACTAAGTAAATCGTCAAAAAGTAGTTTGACTTTTTATTGACTTTTTTTTACAATTTAGTTACACAAACATGATCTATAAACCATGCCAAACTATATTGTTGATTAAAATACACCGTGAGTCTGGTGTCCAGTGTTCCCTCATTTTCTGCAGGGGTTAGGTTCCGAAAAATACCCGCAATAAATGAAATCCGCGAAGTAGTTAGCTTTATGTTTTACATTTATTATAAATGTTTTGAGGCTCTAAAACCCCCTCACCACGCAGTATATACACTTTTCTCATTGAGCCATTTACATTTTCTCACATTTTTCTCTTGTTTAAACATTATCAATGTTCAAATCATAAATTTTATAAAATAGGTACATTCCTGTAAAAAAAAAAAAAAATGCATGCAAAATTGCACTAAAAAAAATCCGCCAAACAGCGAGGCCGTGAAAAGTGAACCACGTTATAGCGAGGGAAGATTTTTATAATTATATATATAAAATAATAATTTTAAAAAATATGTTCTTTTTTTTTTTTTACCTTTACCTTTACCTTTTTTTTTTTTTTTTGCCTGCGTGGAAGTGGCCACCCTAGTCACAACCCATTTATGAAACATCAAAGTAGAGATAGAACAGGAAGCCTGACGGTTTGCCATCAGTGCCCCGAGTTTCTTAGATGATGCATTTGCCACTTTTAACAGATGGGATAGCTGAGGTATAGACAGGAAGTGGGAGAGAGACAGGAAATGACCTTCTGGAATGAGTCGCTCAGCATGGAAATTGAACCGGGGTTGCGGGCTTTGGGGGCAGATGCTCGACCATTGTGCTACCCCCCCACCCCCAAATCAAAAAAAGTATTTACAACAATATGGGCTATGTACCCCCACTAGCTTAAACATGGCTTTCAGCTTAATATTGCATTTGCGGAATATGAATTAAGAAGCAAAATCCACCCTTTTTCATCCATCTGCGGGGTGATGGCCATTTTGCCACTCACAGTTACTCTGGGCTCAGGTAGCGACCAATCACAGCTAACCTTTTTTCTGTCTTTGGTCACGTGACGTTCACATGCTGAGTCGTGATTAGTCATTACCTGAGCTCTGACCAACTGTGATGTCATTTTCAGTCTACAACAAGTGGCAAAATAAAAACAGGTGGATTTTGCTGTGTAACTCATATTCCACCAACACAATATTACCGCGTTTAGCCCTTCGGGGGGGGCACAGCTTGAACCTGGAAAAAAAAAGTAGTAGCACCTACAGCTGCAGTCATTACCAATCACCAATCATGTTTGCATTGTAGTCCCACTAAAGGATAAAGAATCAAAAGGCTTCATTGTCTTGCATGAGCTCACACCAGTCTGACCCCGGGTTTACACCGGTTGCGGTTGCGGTGCGGCTGCGGTGCGGTGCGTCTTGACTGCGTGCTCCGGACGGGTCAATTATTTGGCCAATCCACACCGGCTCCGCACAGCTGCGGTCCGGCAGCTCCGTCGCCGACCACTTCCCGCCGTGTCTTGCGTGACCGCGCGCGATCATGTGGCATTAAAAACAACGACAACCACACAGAAAGTCTGTGCTCAACAGAGAAGCAGAAAGAGAGGTGGACTTTTTTTATTTTGTGGCTTTCTACCTCCAATATAAACCTCTCCTCGTCCATGTTCGCTGGTGTCTAAACCGTGAATGAGCACCTCGCACGTTAACTCCAGGCCCGTCTACGCCCACATCACGTTTTGCTAGCATGCTTGCGAAATAGGAGCTGGCGAGTGTTTTATCTTGAAAGGTAACCGGAAATTTATTTTGGAACTGCCTCGGTCTTCCTGTCCCGCTCGATGTGTTTTGTGCTAGCTTGCCATTTGCCGGAGGCCTACCGCTGCGGCGTCCGGCAAAAATAGAAAATAGGTCTATCCTTGCGGAAGGACTGCGGCACGCCGCAGCTGAGACGGAGTCGACACGCAACGCACCCGCAAGCGGTGTAAACTGCACCATTCGAATGAATGGAATCTTATTGCTTGCGTCGCCAGAACGCACCGCAACCGCACCGCAACCGCACCGCAACCGCATCCAGTGAAAACCCGGGGTAAACCCGAGGTGAGAGTGAAGGTAAGAAGTTTCCAATTTCAAAACAACACTTTGAAATCACTTGAACTACTGTAAGGATTGCGCACCGTATTCCATACGTGTATTGCTATACATTCGACTTCTTTCTTTGCCTTATTTTCCTCCCTCTCAATCGCTCTTTCCTGGCTGTCTCTGCCCTTTTCTCATCATCATCATCAGCGCCATCATCGTCATCCTCCCCGCTTTCCTTCCCTCTCTACCCCCCGTCTCTTGTGCGGCCCAGCGTGGGTGGCTGAGTTTAATGAATTCTCTTTTCTCTCTGCAGCCATCCACTGATTTCTGATTGTGAAGAGGTGTGCCGTGAGCATGTGTCTTGGAGTGAGACGCGGGAGCACGCGCACACACACGCACACGCACGCACACAAAGAGACTACATGAACACATCACGGCATTTGGTTTCATAAGTTTAAATAGCTCCGCCTTTGGGTTCCACTTTGCTCTCAAAAGTAGAAAGTCACTGATTGTCACCTTTAAAATAGTTCTGCCCCTGGATGTGTCTGTTGTTGTCAACAATGTCGTCTGCCTCCAGTTGTCAGTCAAGCAAGCTTGTTGCCCTCTGCCTCTGATATCTTCCTAATGCACAGGAAACTGTTGGAATTATGAAATCAAGTTTTAACCCATTATATGTCTGTTAAGAGCATAAAGTGCTGTTATTTCCTTTAAAGAGAGATTGTTGTGGCTAATCACAGCAATAAAGACTGAAGAGCAAAGAGTATTCTTGTCCTTTTTTTTTTTTTTTTTTTTTAATTCTATGCATGGAAGAGGAGAGGTTGGTTCAAGCAGCTTGCAGGCTGTGCAACACAAAGTCGTCTGATTAGCACAGTGCCGGTGGGGGCTCTTATAAAAGACTCAACATCACATAAAACGTGTTGACAATTACAGCATACAGGAATAGCCTTGCTTGGATAATGGGTCACATTCTACTTCACCAAGTCTAAAAAGAAATACATTATTCTCAGATTATGTGCTACAGTCTGTTCTGGTAAATTTCCATTCCTGCTCTTTTCTGAATAAATGGACAAAAGTATTTAAATATACCACCTAATCAATTTATTATTAAGTCATCATTTCCGGTATGTCCTTTTGTTTTCCCACAATCTTGATTCTACATCATACAAAGACATTTTGGACGCCCCTGTCAGGTTTGGAGGTGGGGACATTCACAAACACACACAAATAATTGAGTTTGACATCAAAATATGACATTAATAATTCAGCTTTTATTTCTACATCTTTACATATGGAACGGATACAAAATTCAAGACGGTTTTATTTTTAATCAATCACCACATTTTGAGGTCAGCAAAAGTACTGGAAAATATGGATTTAAAATTATGATTGATTAGTCTCTTTCTTAGCGGATAAAATGAATGCTCAATAGGGTTTAAGCCTTGAAATGAATATTTCATTCTAAAACCTTACTCCCCCTAATGAACTCACTTGTGGTTTTTGTAAATATTTGACTGCATGACAAAAGATCTCTCAGTTTGCTTGCACCAAATGGTAGACATATTTATATCAACTTTTGAGTTCATTTTGCTTCTGCCATCATGTATTACATCATCATGAGGACTCATGAGACAATCTCAAAATGTTTCAGTCATTGTAACTGTTGTTATCTCTCCCAGCCGGTGTCCTACTAGCTGTCCATAATTTTTCAATGATGATTGATTTTTCCACTTTCTCTCAGCTCGCTTGTTTTGTACCCAAAGATAGCACATTGTTTTTTGCTTTGATTACATCTCTAATTAGTAAAAATGTAATCTGCTTGGGAAAAAAACAAAATTGGAATCCTAGCAAAGACATTCAGCAATGTTATACATGTAATAGGATATACTGAGGGTACAAATCACACCTGTTAGTTGAGTCAATGTTCCAATACTTTTGCACAGATGAAAAAAGTTGGATGTGCTCTTGTCTCATATTCATCATCTAACCCAACAGTTTTCAGTCTCCAGTAAATATAAAGGAATTAGCCTCACTGTACCTATACGTTTGGAGGGAAGTGTACAGAGACATGCAGTAAAGGAAAGGCAAGGCAAGGCAAGTTTATTTGTATAGCACATTTCATACACATGGCAACTCAATGTGCTTTACACAAGGAAAGACAACACATAAGCATCAAGAAACAGTAGTTAACATTCAGAAGAAGAAAAATAAATGAAAATAGGTTACAAAATTTACTAAAAAGAACATACAATAACAATCTTAAACATTATTCAACAAACTTTAAAACATTTAACATAAGGAAGTTTAAAATAATAAAAAACACTTAATTAAAGCTGTTTAAAAGTCCCTAATCAAAGGTATAAGAAAAAAGCAAAGTTTTTGACCTGGATTTGAAAGCATTTACACTCGGGTCTGACTTCACTTCTGTTGGTAGCCTATTCCATCTGTGTGCAGCATAATAGCTAAATGCAGCTTCACCATGTTTGCTTCGAACTCTGGGTTCCACTAGTTGGCCCAAGTCTGTGGATCTCAGAGCCCTGCTGGGTTTGTACTCAATCAGCATTTCTTGGATATATTCAGGACCCAAACCATTTAGTGATTTATAGACGAGTAGCAGAACTTTAAAATCGATTCTACAGCTGACTACAGTAGTCGTACTCCTATAATCAGTGGGACTTCATCAAAAATCTTTTGCCACCAGTGACTTTTCTTGGCTTTGTGGCGTGTGGACTAGCCAGGTGACTCAATATTTCTGTCTGAAAAGGGCGTCTGAAGTGATGAAGCCAACGGTATATATAAACCAATTACATTTAACCATTGTCTCTTGACCTCGCCAACTGGATTTTCCACTGTTTCTTTCTTCCTATGCACTATTGAATGGCTCTCAGCAGCAGCAGCAGCAGCTCCAGTTTGCAATGGAACTGCAGATGAGATTTGACTTTTCACTGTGCAAGGTCATTATTGCTGTGTTCGCTTGGGCTGTAAACCGATTTTTCTGCAAGAGTACTGTGAGAAAGTGACATTGTCAGCTGGATACCTATAATGATGTGGCGAAAATTCTTAGCGACAGGATTCTGCTTTTTAAAATGTTCAAATTGCTCAAGTATGTGATTCTATAGAAACACACAACCCGAGGATGGGGCAGCATACACTGAAAAAAAAAAGATTGTTATTATTTACTTAAAGTTTGCAGCACTAAAGTTGGTCATTTTCTGCTTCTCTTCATTCTGCACATGCATGCAAATTATTCACATATCGTTTCCCTGAGTCAGCTGCTAGACTAAGTTTAACATCTCCCTCCAGACACATTCATTGATGCAAGTGTACATTTTCTTTAAATCCTACTTCGGCAGGTGGAGCTGGGAGCATGATTTGTGACACCAAAATGAGTTTGGTCAGCATTGTGTGCAAACCTGAAGCATCCACCACACAAATGCTAATAAAAAGCTTTATTGTGAAGGAGGGCACATCTACCAGCGTGCAGTTAAACTTGTGAGACGGAAAATTATTTCTAATATACAAATGAATGTTTTAATGACTTCGAGGGAGTGGGTGTCGTTTTCAGGAATAATTACAATGTTCTCTGAGAACGAGCAGTATGTCAGACAGACATTATGATTATTAGAAGCATTACAGAAGGCATGCCATAATAGATAAGTGAGGGCATTTTGAATCAAGAAAATAAAATATTCAAGTCGCTTTGATTCTTTGTTGAGTAGCATTAAGGGACACTTGATTGGGCTGAACAATGGTACTTATATACCGTTATAGGTCAGTATGGAAATGTCAGCACTAAATTCACCCCCTTGAAAAAGTCTGTAGTGATTTGAGTTTTTTTTTTTTTTTTTTTTGGTGACCATTTTCAGCGCAGGTTGTAACGCCCCACAATTGCGAGGAGACTGTGTGATTGACACATCAGCCAGATGACATCATCGAAGGAAGGAGGCAAGCATTGTAATGTATCCTGGCTTGGTTTGTAATGTTCTGTTCACGTTCTGTGTGAAATACGACCAAAATTATTTTGCACATTACTACTCTTGTCTACTTAAACCGGAGAAAATACAAAAGCGATCAACATTGTATTTGGGATTTTATTGACATAATAGGAACTGCTATGAGGAAAAGCCATTATCACCGCTACAAAGCCGAAAATCTTGTGCCAACCGTTTTTATTAGGGGTGTGCCAAAAAATCGATTCATAAAAGAACCGAGATTCTCATTTATTAATCGAATCGAATCGAAATTAATATCCAAAAATCGATTTTATTTAAATTAGAAATGAAGAAGAAGGGGAAAAGGCAGTTGTAGCGCACATGCTGTTTTTGTGGAAAAAGGCACTTACAATACAAAATTAATAAATGTTTAAACAAAAAAAACACACTTTAATTTTTTCTCCATTTGTCATTTTGTCTTGCAAAGCAGACTGGAGTAGCTCATGACAATGTTGCGCATATCTGTAAATTGAAGCAGAAATCATTTGTCAATCAAATAATTTTGAATCGAAAATCGTTTGAATCGAGAATCGATTCTGAATCGAATTGTAGACCCAAAAATAGTAATCGATTCGAATCGTGAGACAGTCAATGATTCCCAGCCCTAGTTTTTATATTTTTCCAGGTTGAAGTGGGCAAGAGTAGGGATGTGCATATGAATTTTGGTGGCCAACGGACTTTTCAAACATTTAGCGATGCGAAAGTTTTGTTAAGACTCCCGGTAGCCATTAGCCCCCCTCAGCTAACTGGCTAACACCCCTACCTCTGTCAGGGTAGCAATTAGTATTTAGCCGCTGATAGAGCCAAGGTTAGCATGATGAAATTCTTCTTCTTCCAGTAATGGAGCTCCGTGTCGCTGTCGCCCTCCGCTAAGGCAGCCGGGGAGCTGTTGACGAGCTCTGTTTCCGCCACCGGAGCTTCCTTGTCATGAATGCTGGTCGTTCATGCAACCGTGGCAGGGCAAATGCTAATTCCGTATGGCCAGAGATGCAGCTCCGCGTCGTGATTCAAGTGGCCGCTTCGCGCGTGTCAATTTCGGATAGGCAGCGGCGCGACAAACTTCAAAAACAAATCTAGCACTTCCCGCACGTAACTCTAGTGAGGATAATACCATGCATAAAATGAATGGATGAGTTTACTGACTTTATAAAAGTCGGTGCACCGGCGCTCCAGGCAGGGGGCCAAGAGTCCAGCTGAGTGTGACCGTGGAATAGTGTGCCAGAGCTCCTTTATAATATTGTCTTTTATTCTGTTCTCTTTTAGTTTTTAACTCCCTTTATTTCGGTGGTATTTTAGTTTTTAGCTCCAGTGTTTCCTTATGGGTGGCCTCTTCACTGGCTGGCCTTCTCATGGGGGGGTGGGGAGGTGCGGGGGTCATCCTGTTGGCTGAAAGATGCTATATAACTAAAGTTTGATTTGATCGGATTTTTTGGATACACAATGGTCGAAAAAAGTAATTCAAGCTAACCCTTGTAGATTGAAATTTAATATTTACGACCTATAAACAGGGATACGAAAAGCCTCCCTGAACGCACCATGTTCATATCTTGATAGAAAGCAAATCTGGCATGAGGAAAAACTGTATGTAAGCTACTCATTTCCTGTGAGCCATGTAGAGGGTAATCCTTGCGATATTTTTAGAGGTTGAAGTAGGCATAAGTAGAGGTGTCCACATAAATTTTGTGTGCCGGTTGATTGCTCTTTTTGGACATCATGTACAATGATATTCAATGGTCAAATCATATTCCGCGTCCTCTACTGACTCGCACCAAGACATGGGAAGAGGGAGGGATGTGGCTATTTTGCTGACAAGAAAAGAGTTTTAGTTTGTTGGTTATATACTGATTTCTGCAAAACAAATTGATACAACTAAAAATGCAAGCTAATATAATTTTCCCAATAAAAAAAAAAATTGAGTTTTTGAGTGAAAAATTGGCCATCCCAGCTGGAATCTCAAACATCAAATACAGTGGAAACTTTATGATTGAGCACAATCCATCCCGGACACTGACTGACCTCTCTTTTACTGTCAGTGTTAAAGACAGTCATCATCGAGTGGAGAAAATATGGCACAACTGCGATATTACCAAGCTCTGGATGTCCACCCAAAATTGAAGAAAAGATGAGAAGTGGACAGGGAGGCTGCCAAGAGCAACAGTGAAGGAGCTGAAGTAAATCTATGGCAAGTACTGGCTGTTTTAGTACATGATGTGACAACAATGTCCCGTCTTCTCATAGCAAGACCTTATCTTACAAAGAAAAACATCCATGCCGGGCTACGTATTGCAACACACTTGAAATCTCACAAAAGCATGTGCAGGAAATGTCTTATGGGTCCAAAAAACAAGGTTAATCTTCTGGCTATAATTTCAAAATGAATGTTTGGATCAAGGATGACACGGTGTGGGAATCAGGCCAATAGACCCTTCCAGCTGACGTCGCTTTACCCAGAATGCTTAGCGACCGCTTACAAACAAACAAACAAACCGTAGAAAGACAGGAAGGGAGCAGCGTTTTCGGTGAACGATTCTTCGAAACATGACAAATGTACCAAAAAACGTCCATAGTCATCGCGACATACTAGAACCAGCCGTTCTTAGCCGGTATTTGCAAAAGCTGGAGTTGGTTGGAGGGAAAGATCCGTATCTAATTTCACCATCGGCCTGGTCAAAGCAAGCCACAACGTTCCCCCAAGTAACTTATCACAATATTTTGAATTATCTAATTGTGAAGAAGAGTGCCTACACATGGAAGGACTTTGACGCCATCAAGAGCCTGGATTCTTAAAACTATTTTGTGTCTGGATGACGAAGGATGTCGGCTGCGTTCAACACGACAATGCTTGGCTCTTAGCAGCAAAGGTATGTTCTATTTATCTTTTGATTGACACGACTTACTGGTGTAAAACGTTATTCATGAAATAGTTTGTGTCCGGATAAACTCGTCTTGCTGTGCGTCCGCGGCGCCTCCCAGAAGGCAAACATCCCATAACAAACGAATGTAGAGAGCTTGATTTTCAGCGAGCGTTTTCGTTAAAAAGGTAGGAAATGTGCCAAGTGTCACAAAAAAAACCAAAAAAACGTCCCGAGTAGGACACTACATTACTGCGAATCATTGAAACCAGTCGTTTGAAGCTGCTAGCTTAAAAAAACTTTCACGCTAGCCACCGTGCTAGTCTTTTTATTCCTCACTGTCTTCCGTCTGGTTTAGAATCGCTGCCGGCAGCCGAAAGAATGATCTCATCTCTGTTTGAGCTATTAGAGCATCCGTGGGCCGCGCACAAGTTCACCATAGCATTGGTAGCTGATTTATCAACTGTTTGACCTATTTTCTAGCTCACACTGATTGTTGTCTAATTCACTCGCGTTGATACGCTGACCATCACCGCTAGGGGCGAATGTGACATCACACTGGAAGGGTCTATAAAAGATATGCAGCAGGCCACAAAAGTCCCCCGATCCGTACTTTGGACACCACTGCTGTAGTGAACCTGCTGTCTTAAAACAAAAGAGAACTTTCTACTTTCTACTCAAATAGAAAACTTCAAAACCATCCTACCCTAAATCCATACAGCAAATCTGGATCATCTCTGCATCTGTCCACGAGCACCACAGGTGTTGCCGCGCTCTTTGCTTGCCACTAATTTGCTGTCGCTGCTTAACGAGGGGGAATCAGTTTAATCTGATCATTGTCTACGTGATTAAAACATATTCAGTAATTCTCTGCGGTCTCCGCTTGGCTGTCCCCCTGATTAGAGACATGCTCATTCTGGCCCACACTGGCAAATAATGGAACAGTTGTTGTTAGGACACATGCTCACAATGCTCGGAGGTGCGGTGGCGCGCGTGCACATGCACACGCACACGCACACAGAGGAAAAACACACAGACAGACAGAAACACGTAGGCCCTCGTGTACAGCCCCCCTGTGGTATGCTAATGAGCTGCTAATCTCTCTGGTTTACACAGCCAGAATGTGTGTAGGTGTGTGCGTGTTGTCAGTGTCTGTGTGCGCACATTAAGGTGCAGTGTGCAAAAGCCTGAGGTATTCTCTTAGGCCGTCATCCTTCTGCTCTCACTTGCGCACAGGCTGTCAACACATTACACTATGGAAGCTGTGTGTGCGTGTGCATGCTCGTGTGTGTATAAGAGAGACACAAAAAAAGAGAGGAAAAAGAAAGTGGAAACTCGGTAACATTGTGTAAAGGCCAGAAATTGAGGACAGAAAGCAACAGTGTGGATCAAGCCGCAACATTTCAGTTGTTTACCTCCCTATTTTACATGAAAACTTTTTTTCTATTTAATCCGAAAATCCACTGGCTTCTCTGTTCTTTTTTGTGTTTCTGATGCCGCATTGATGCTTGTGTATGTGTTTATTTATTATGCTGGCGCCACATCACTAATTAGTCCCTGGGAGAAGCCTGAGGCCATTTGCAAAATCCCACTGATTAAAAACAAGACCGAATCCAACCTTGTGTCGCATGCGCGCTCGCACACACTCAAACACGCACGCACACATATGATGAGGAAAGCTACTTACTGTCAAAGCTGGAACGCATGTGGGCGAGTGTTTTTTGAACCGAGCTTGTGCATGCATGTTGAATGTTTGAGAGCTGTCGGTTATTAAGGCCGATTTTAATATTTAAACTCTCTGTCTCCTGTAATCGTCAAGCTGATGTGACACCGGTCACAAAAGAAAACACGCGCAGCATCAAGATGCTGGCACAAATTGCATTCAAAATTTCAAGGGCATCGTATAGACAAAGCAAGACAAGAAAGAAGATAGTGTATCTGTAAAATAGTTATTTTCATGACTGTAAGGCAGGGGTCATCAGCCTTATTGAAACGAGAAGCTACTTCTTGGTTATTGATAAATGCAAATGGCAACCAGTTGCATACACACTTCTGAAAGAAGAAACTGGTTGACACAGCGACGAATGAGGATTATTAATTGCTCGAGGTAGACCAGGCTACTCGACTCATGTGGTTCTTGCTGTGAGGACTATTAAATTGAAACTTAAATATTTTTGTTCTATTTTATGATAGTTTGCTGCTAAAAGAGGAAAGCGGGCCAAACCTGATCATGCAAGAGGTTCGTCTGCTCAGTGCAATGAAATTTAGTTTTACTGTATATACATACAAGAGGAAGAAGTCCTTTCCCCTCAGGACTGAAAGTCTATGGAGGACCATCCATCCATCCATTTTGCTTGACCGCTTATTCCTCACAAGGGTCATGGGGGGTGCTGGCGCCTATCTCAGCTGGCTCTGGGCAGTAGGCAGGCGACACCCTGGACTGGTTGCCAACCAATCGCAGGGCACATAGAGACGGACAACTATCCACACTCATAAGCACACCTAGGGACAATTCAGAGCGCCCAATCAACCTGCCATGCATGTCTTTGGAATGTGGGAGGAGACCGGAGTACCCGGAGAAGACCCACGCGGGCACGGGGAGAACATGCAAACTCCACCCAGAAATGGAGTCTCAGAACTGGGAGGCGGACGTGCTAACCACTCGACCACCGTGCCGCCTATGGGGGACCAATAATCAAAATAAAAAATAATTGTGAAAAGAAGAACGGATAAAGTATAATCCAAATAAATAAATATAAATGGAAATAAAACAAATAAATATCAAAGCGCAGCGTTTTTATTTATTGAGATTTAATTCTATCTGTATATTTTTGTATTTATTTCTACATTTAATTTTATAATTATTTTTATTTTTGAATCTTGTTTTTTTTGTATATATATATACACACACACCCCTACACACACACTGGTAGTTTTTATTTCATTTTTCATTTATATTTATTTTTTGTATTTAATTTTTGAAGTATATTTTTATATCAGATTTTTTATTTATTTTTCATTTTTGTATTTATTTCTACATTTAGTTATATAATTATTTTTATTTTTAAATCTTGCTAATTTTTTAATTATACTTTTATAGCCGATTTTATTTTCACTTGTATTTATTTATTTATTTGATTGTTTTATATTGGCATTCTTGTTCCTCCATAAAAGTCAACATGTAGTCATAATAATGAAGTAACAAAAGTTTCACCACGTCAGTCAGATAAACACAAATATTGCCCTTGGTGATGTTTGTCCAATATTGTTAACAACCATAACGGAGGATTGTGCTTCACTTCAACCTCAAATGCTTTGCATACTTGCTAGACCTTCCAGGCATCATATAAAATCTTATTCCGTTGCCGTTTGCTGCCCCTCAAAATAAATATAAACATGAAACAAACCACATAATTTATCACAGTTGTGTGATGACCTTTGCCTCCTTTCTGCATCACAATGTTAGCCTCGGTCATACCAACTAATCCTACTCGAATTATCATTCAAGTTAGGGCAAAACACTGGAGAGCAGAAGTGATGGATGGAGACAGAGGAGTGAGAGTGGAATGAGGCGAGGAGAAGGATGAGATTGTGACAGCGTGGGGAGAAGGAGGGGGGGGGGGGGGGGGGGGGGATGCAGGCAGGGAGCGCTGGCTAGTGATAAATTGCTTTGAACTTTAATGGATGTCTCAGAAGCTCCTCCAGTGATGTGTCCGGACAATACACAACATTACAGGCACACGTGAGGGCTGATTGTAGCTGACAGCTAAAGCGGACTGTCCCCATCGACCTAGAACACACACACGCACGCGCACGCACGCAACACTTACACACACCGATTTGTAAACATGTTGCCCAGATAGCGCTCCTAAAGTCAGCGAAAGCTGAAAAGCAACTTTGGGGGAGAAGAAAGAGAACAATCTTGTGGTTGAATTGGAGGCAGAAGAGGAGAATTGAAGGGAGGAAGATGGGAGGAGACGGTGCCGCCATATGGTCAGGGTTAGGTTCAGACAAATACAATGTTGCCTTGCCTTCACAATGGCTAACTACACACAAATGAATCGCTAATGGTGCATTCATTCACAATGACAAAGTCTCTCTCTCACACATACACGCACGCACGCACACGCACACACACAAACAATGGTTGACGTGAATGAAACAACATTCACACAGAGGGAGCCATAAATGCAGACGAAGGTTGGGCTGGAAGAGTGGGAAGTATTCACGGTTGTGTTTGTGCAGTGTGTGTGTGTCAATGGGACCTCCCCACTTCCCTTCCACCCGGCTGCCTCTGTGTGAGTGTATCTGTTGCAGGCCAGTCTTTGTCTTCGTTTGAATGGGGGGGTTGTCCCCCAATCTGTGCCCCTCCACCTCGCCAGATTTTCAATGATTTTCCAATGATGATTGAGGTTGTGTGTGTGTCTCCATTCTTTGCAGTGATTCCCTCCACACTGCAGATTTGTAACTCCCTTCACACTGAATGTGTCTTTCTACACTCAGCTATTATCACGAGATTTTCTCTTGCTTCCTGTCCATCGGCCGACATCCTTGCCTTCCTGTCGCTCTCTCACTTCGCCTTCTATCTTCCATCCGTTCGGCTTGTCTGTCCGCCTACTAACTGATGTCTCCCTGCTTCTCTGCCTTCCTCTATATCAGTGATGTCGTGGTCCCAGGAGAAGTGGGTATACTCTAAATTTTACTTACTTTTTTTTTTTTTTTATCTAAAACACCCTGTTTTAGAAGCTGTGACATGAGGGAAAAGCCATCATTTGTAATTATGCACAATAATCAAGTGATCATGAATGAATAAGGAGTAGTTTGTAATGTAAAATGTATTTATTGTGAGGTAAACATGAATATGTTCTCTACTATAAAATTAAACTACATCATATTAGTTAGTTGAGGCTATATTACTTTAATTTATTGTATACGGGGGGGTCTTCATAGACATCGATAGACATTGAGAATTTCTGGTCCTGGCATTTATTATAGTTTCATTAATCTAACATTGCAATCTAACATGACAGTCTTTGCAAACAGGGTTAATTATACAATTACTGAAGTACGGTAATTACAGGGGTTCCCTACATCAGTGCTTCTCAAATCGGGGTACGTGTACCCCTGTGGCTACGTGAAAACACATCATATGGGATTTTAAAATATATTTTAAAAATAGCATAGATGCAAGCAGCCATCTTGTCTTTTTTTTTTTTTTTTTTTTTTTCCAGTTTCTGCTTTATTTAAAGTTAACTGAATTTTTTGTTTTGAAAACCAACCTGTACCATGATCACAAAGGAGGACTTATATTGATAATTATTGCACAAGTATTGACAATTACTTCTTCTTCTTTTTTTTTTTTTTTTTGACCGATACATAGTGGGACTGTGGTCAAAGTTAACACCAGTTCCCATATTAAAACTAGACACATGATGGCACAGCACTGTTTTGTTTTTCTTCATCCAAAATGCTTTGTGCTTGGTTGGGGGGTACTAGGTTGAAATTTTTTTTAGCAGGTGGTACATCACTGAAAAAAGGTTGAGAACCACTGTCCTACATGATCCTAATCTAGCTAGTTAGGGCTAAGTTGCTAATGTTAGTATCACGTTACATTTTACAACATTAGCCTAGCCGAAACTCACAGTTTAACTACAACGTATTGGCGACAAAATCCTCCTCTGTCCAGTTACATTGCCAGTAGTTTAAAACAATGATTTATTTGGAAAGAACTTTAAAACTTACCTTTGAATGATGTTTTCATCGCATGCAGGCTACAGTATGTTCGGATAGCCTACATCAGGGTGGCGAGATCCGGTCCTCGCGGGCCGCAGTCCTGCAGGTTTTGATTTCCCTTCTTCAACACAGCTGATTCATGATCAGCTCATCAGCAAGCTCTGCAGAAGCCTGATAACGAGCCAGTTAATTGGAATCAGCTGTGCTTCGAGTAGGGAAATCTATAAAACCTGCAGGTCTCCGGCCCTCAAGGACCGCAGTTTGCCACCCCTGGACATGCTGTCACTCACTGGAAAGACGTTTATTTATTTCTGCCTCGCTCACCTTACGATCATCTCGCAGAAGACCGACCGACCCGTCAATCAACTAGAGTGGCATTGGCATCCACACGTTAACAATGAAGTCCTTGGCATGACCCGCCTTACTCATTCTCTGATTGGCGCATCAGTCCTCATGCCTTTAATTAACCAATAAGACCAATAAGTGAATGCAGGCCTGCCAGTTAGAGGCAGCGGAGGGTGAGTCATGACCACTGATCTGTATATATTACTGGAGAGCCGATAGCAGAACCAATCCAGCACTAAATAGAGATCAGTGGTCATGGCTGAATGGTGAGCAAAAACTGCACATCCAGGAAGAGTCAGAAGTGGATAGACGGAAAATTGAGGATTTAGAAGTGGGTAGATGCAAAACTGACTGAAGAAGATGTGGGTATATGCCGTATACCCGCGTATACCCTGGACTACACCACTGCTCTGTATGCTTGTAGTCTGTTTAACTACCTGATGGTCTATCTGTTTGCCTACCTGCTGATTTTTCTTCCTGCCTGACTACCTGCACGCTTGGTTCCTGTCAAGCTGCCCGTCTCCCTAACTATCAATTTACCTCTCTCCCCCTCTCTTGGTCTGTTTATTCCCAGAACTGCCTGTCTTTCTGTTTGTTAGCCCCCCTTACCATTCAGTCTCCCTTAATAAAATAAAGAAATAAATGAATTCTCGCCAGGAATTATATTTAACAAATTTAATTGCGAGTCAATCTGGTGACCGGTGGTTGTGTCATTATTACTTCAGCTAATGCTAATGCTATCTTTAGTGACAGTTCAACAGCGCTAAACATGGAAATGAACTCACCATTATCCAACCCTTTTCGCTCAGTCCTGGCAGTTATCGGACCTCGTGCCGGTGGCCGGAGCATGAGGCTAGTAGGACTACATTTCCCATGATTCTTAGACACAGAAGCAGGACGTAGTTGAAGTTCTACCGATTTGATTTGGATGAGAATAAGAATGCAAACATGGATTTGAAAATAAATAGGAAGGAATTTAATAGTTCATTTATTAACTGGTTTCTCATGTGAATCTCTATCCCAACTGTGTGATTGACATACACATGATACAAACAACTGGCTCACTGAATGGACTAAAAACAACAACAACAAAACTGGACGTAATGTAAAAAAATAAAAAATAAAAATGTAATGGGGCAGGTGAAATCCACTGGGACTTGGGACACAAGGTTCAAAACAGACTGTCCCGATTACACCCGGATTGTTTGGTCTCCGTAGTCTTCCTGTCCTCCTGCACTCTGGTGTTTGCCTTTCTTTCTGCCCATCCATCTTCCTGCCTGATTACATGTGTTTCTGTCAAGCTGGTTGTCTCACTGCCTATCAGCTTACCTGTATGTCTATATGCGTTTCTGCCACTTCTCTCTATGGTTGCTATCCATTTGTTTGCCTACCTAACCTTTTGCTTGTCTTACTACCTACATGCCCATCAAGGTGTTGAGCCCTCTGCCTGCAAATCAGTCTTCCTTCCAGCCTATCTATTTGTCAAAAGTTTCTATCAATGAAAAAAAGAAAAAAGAAAAAAAAGAGTGTATATTAACAAAGAAAGACATCGAATTGGTGTTGCTGCCAACACTTCAAGGCTTGTGCAAACAATGAGTGGCCTTGAGCCCAGTGAAAAGGACAAAGTGAATTGGATTGAAAACAGGACATGAATACAGCAACAGTAAAAGCTTTTAGTCAGACCAATAGTGAAGATGGAGCAGCAGATGAGTCTTGCACTTTCTTGTGTAATGTCACATTTAACCATTCTTCTGCCTGTTGTTGGGGCCAAAAAAGCTGTCCTAAAATGATTCCTGCCATCAGCCGATGGCTTTTTGAATGTCTGTGAGATTGACAGATTGTTATCTATAGCGCTTCAACTCAAATACTCAAAGATTAAAGAACTACAGGACATTAAACAACCATTTGTAACTGTGTGTGGAATTACTGTTTTTTCATGCAAACATCTCAAGCCACTCATAGGCTGTCAGTACAGTTGGAGCTACGGCGTTGTGAGCAGCTCCTTGTCTCAAACAGCCCAGAGACTGAAGAGGGTGGGGAAATCCCCATACAGACAACCAAGCCACCAATTGAAACTTGGCAATGGGGTATATGCCACGGAAGAGGCGGGACTGTTTTTTTGCACAACAGTTTGTTTCCGGTTCGGTTTGCGACGTGTGGGCTGCGTCAAAAATACTTGTGCTTCCAACTTTGTGCCCCTGGGTTGCGAACGCCGGAAATAAACTGATGGAAATAAACTGACAGGAAATAAACTGATGTGCAAAATCACGTCCCGCCTCTTCCGTGGCATATACCTCATTGCGTGAAGACCCACAGGCTACATGTGGTAAATTCCACGGACACATTGCCAAAAAGAAATAACCTCTTGCCTGCTTTGTGACAACATTGTTGAACTGTTAAGTATGTGCTAGTTATCAGTAGTAGCTAATGCTAAAAATGCTATTAGCTAATGCTAATCCATGTGACCACTGCAGCTCTGCTAAGCGTTTGGATTTGATATGATGGTGACTTCCTGTTGTCTGTCAAGCTGACTGTGGCCGTCACTTGAAACGTCAGAAAATGTGACGTTGCAATTTGGAAAAATTTACAAAGCCTCTGAAGTCAACATAAGATTTAAGATCCAGTACTTCAGTTTGTGGTCGGGGTCGAGATGTAGTTGAGCCTGCTTGGTTTGCTGTTGCTCGTCCAGGTAGGGTCTTCTGAGATGTTTACTCCTGGGAACTTGGTGGCTGTTCGTCCTCTCCACAGCACTTACACAGACTACTGTTTGTTTAGAATGCTGTAAAAGTTGCCACTTGAAGTCCACAACAATCACCACCAGTTGGTTTTCCTCACACCTCTTCTTACTTCTTAACAAGACCCGCTACCGTATACTGTCATCCTCAAAGTTGATATGGTTGGCAAAAGTGGAAGCTTTCTCTTATGGCATCAATGGTAAACAAATCCTTTGGCCAAGCACAACGATGCTACGTGAGGTAAATTGTTTGGAAGAAAGACTGAATTTCGGCTGTGGTTTACAATTTAACAGGTAGATTAATTACAAAATACACATGGTGGACATCAGACAAGATGTTCAGTTAAGGGCTCACTAAATTAATTGACTTTTCTGTTTCAGATTAATAGCATGGACATCCACTCTTGAATGTGAAATGATCAAGCTCCATTGTGTAGCAGCAGGCTAGACGTTATGTGTTGCTGAATTACTCAAAGACAAGCCAGCCAGACATTTTATAAATGTGAGAATATGGCATCCATAAAGTCAATGTTGGAGATTTGGTTCACGGTCTGTCTCTTTAGTAAGGGTGTCACGATTTCGATTTTTTATCGAAATCGATCGAAATTACGTCACGATTTCGAGCATCGAAATAGAAGAGAGGACACACGATTCGATGCCCCCCCCCCCGCGCCCGCCGCCACCGCCGCCACCGCCACCTCCCAGGAAAGCAAATGAGACGCAGCCATTCAGCTACTAGCTAACGGCACTTGTTAGCTGACTTCTCCTGCAGTCATGATGGCAAGCGCGGACAGACACAGCAATGGTGCTTCAAGCCGCTCCCGCTTCTCTCGTCACCAGTTTGGAAACATTTTGCGTTCCCGGTGAGTTATGTCGACAACGTTCACGTTGTCGATAAAAAGACCACAGTTGCAAGATATGCTATGTGCGCGTACTGTACTCGGCCACGGTGTTACGCCCGGCTCGTCAAGGGGAAGGGAAGTAACACAATAACAGAAAATATAGAGTAGATAAACACGGGTCGACTTTAACATCTGAGTAGTTTTAATTGAAATTTCAGGCAGGGGTTTGACAAGGGAGTGAAAGTGGAAGGTGAACAAATAATGACCGCATTTGACAGAACTGACAGAACGGAGGAGAAACAACAATAACCAATAGGGGTATAATACACGGATACACAATAGCGTCGCGCTGGCACAGTCGTCCAATCGGAGTGTCGCGCTGGCACAGTCGTCCAATCGGAGTGTCGCGCTGGCACAGTCCTCCAATCAGAGTGTCGCGCTGGCGCATTCAAACTGAAGTACCATTATACGGGCACCAGCCGACACAAACACACACATACATACTAGGGGAGCGGAGCCGGCGGCGGGCCCGAGCCGCCAGCCGTAACAACGGGAAACACGACAAACATGACGGGACATTTACGCAGGCATCACAAAGATTTAGATTTATCAAATTCAACTAGAAGTGGGAAAACAACGGTCCAACCAACTATTTCATCCTCATTTACAGTGAAACTTCCACACACTTCAGCTCGCGCGAAACGCCAGATCCATAGGTCTATTTATAGCAGCAGACCTGCAGCCTTGGAAAACGCTGTATTCAAACATTTAATTAGTGTACTTGAACCACGCTACAGTATGCCCAGCAACTGTAAATGTTGGGATATAGTTTGTTCAGGCTGTATTTGTTCCATGACTTTGGATACAATATATTTTTTGTTGTTGTTGCACATTGCACATTATTTTAAGAGGAACGCACAGCACACTGTTGTAACCAAAAACAGTCAATAGATGGCAGGCACCCACTGTGACTTTTTGTTTTTGTTTTTTTATTTTTTATTTTACACTTCAGTAAGAACAAGACGGTTAACTTTATATTGTAAATAAATTCTTTGAATTTGATCATTCCTGCCTAATGTCAATTATCATATATTACATAAATTTACACAAAAATAATATGGAAATTGCATCACCTATATGTAGCCGATCTTTTGAAATAAGATTTACTGTACAATGAATAGAACCAATGATCATAGACTAGCCTTAGCCTACAGAAGCATATGCCTCTGTGTTATAAAGTGGGGGAGCGGAAAAAAAAAAAAAAAAAAAATCAAAAAAAAAATCGAATCGTGACCCCAAAATCGAAATTTAAATCGAATCGTGGAGTTGGCGAATCGTGACACCCCTACTCTTTAGATATGCCCACAGCCCGTCTTTCGATCGTCTCTGTACAATTTATGACATCCACTTCGTTTATCCTCCTCACCCACACGGGTGACAAGTTTTTGTTATCATTTCATTTCAGGTCAGCGGTAGTCTCTCACTTTTCTGCCACTCGCAAGTATCCTGACGCCTACTTTTTACATTCTTTTATTGTGGCGACTTTGAAACACTTGAAGACTTGCTTGGCTCAGAGAGTTGTTGAAGATGTCCGTGAGGACATCGTTGAGCTTCTTGGCAAAGTCCTTTAAAAGATCACCAGGCGTGTTATTCAGTCCAATTGCCTTGTGTGGGTTGAGAAGGTCCTCTTCAAATCCCTTTCAGAGGGAAAAACACCTGGTACGCTCCGTTGTTGTAATTCATGTAACTGCAATTTACTGTAACACCGTTGACGACGCATCATCAAGTTGATATCTCCAAGGTCTGATAAGTGGGCCAAAATTATTGTCCCACTCTCATCAACCAGTAAGACTCATTCCCATATTCGTTGAGACGAAGGCTACATTAAAAACCTTAATTTACCTTATTATGTCCAAGTGAATGGAGGATTAGGGAAGCCGTGTATCAGTCTGAAGAAAAGCCTGAATGTTTCATGGCACGGCATGAGCACATATGTGAGCGCACACACAATTACACACACATGGAAGGCTACAGTTGAATGTTTCATGAAGCTTTGAGGATTGAGGATCAAGGTGTTGTGTAGTTGTTTAAGCCTCGGTGCATCCAAGTCTGGGTCTGTTCACAGGAGGGTGACCTGTGAGCTTAAACAAGAAGCTGGTTCCTCTACGTGCGTGTGTATTTCTGTGTGTTCTGGGGGCGTTTGTGGGGGCCCAGGGGGGCCATAAAAAATTCAACATCTTTGGCTGTATTGTCGTGGAAATAACAAATGTTACCATTTAGTGATCATGCATGAGTTATAAGTTAAAAGATGTTTATACTCTTTTCAGGGTGTGTGTCTGAATGTGCGTGTTATGATGCTGTGATCAAAGTTTGGAAACATTTTTGAACTGGAGTACGGTCAACCTATAAAAGTATTTTTTGCACATTTATCTGTATGGCAAGTGAGTGCCTGTTCCCACAAAACATTAGGAGTAATTTGTATAAAAGGAAACAATGCATTTACTAGAAAAGAGACATATTTACTGTACTCTCATTGCTTTGACCTACGTTTATTACCTCCAACTATTTCACAATGTTTTCCACAACATTGAATGTAAAGTAAATTAAATAATTCCAGACTCAATAACTGAACAAAATAAAACATTGATTAACTGTACAGCCAAGCTTAAAGGGACAGTCAGTGATCCCTAGCACCATCTGGGAGTGAACTAGTAATACATTCATTTTAAAAAACAACTATTTATATAAAATAAATAAATAAATAAAAATGTATCGCATAAATGTATTCTTTTTTTTATATAATCGCAAATCTAGTAATCAATAATAATTATTTTACATGGCTGTAGTTTCACCTTAGAAGAGGCTGCCATGTTTCACCGCCATCTTCCTGCTACGGATGCCCAAAGGACAACTTCGCGAATGTATTTAGCCTTGGTGGTGCTTGCAATGAGTGTCGGACTCAATGGTTTGACCGCTGCTTACCTTTCACAGCTGGGGCCTGCAGGTGGTCGTCACTGAGTCCCGTGATTCGGTTCCCATCATATGCTCTCGCAAGCTTTCACTAGCTTGTTTTTTTTTTTTTTTTTACTAGTTTCTCCCACTAGCCACTCTTGTCAGCCACACCAGTCCATGGGTTTGACTAACTCCCGCTAGCCTGTCTTGTTAGCTGCTCTGGCTAAATCTTGCTCTGTCTTTCGGAGTCGCTCGTCGGGTTCAAATTAATACTTTACCTCTGAGAACAAGACTTTGGCTTACTTTAATCTTTAATGAGGGAGATTCTCAATTTCAGGCCGGTTGTTAGAAAGCCTACAGTACGTGTTTAACCCTCTAAAGACAGCTCTCGTTGTGGTGTAAATTCTGTTCTTCTTGTATGTTAGATATTTTAACCATGTTGAACTAAGTAGCATGGGTCGAGATGTGTACTGTTACTACTATTCAATCATCCTTCCATTTCTGAAGTGTCGTTCTTATAACTCTTGTACAACTTTATGGCTATTTGTATAGCCTGCATTTTGGTATTTTTGTAGCAAAACAAAACAACAATACTTAAAGAAGCCTGGTCACCGTATTTGTCACAGTTTTGCAGGAGGAGTCATCATTTTTTGGTTTTGTTTTGGGGGGTTTTAACTCTGCATGTGCGCCAAGCTTGTGCAGGCAGTTATGGTCATTTAGCTGGAAAAAGTCCATTTTGAACACTATACAGTGCCGAACATAAAACAAAATTGACCTACTAAATACTGGTGAGAATACGTAAAAGGTAAGCTCTGACAGAAAGTGTATACGCACACACATGTAGCTTGTTATGCATGACACCTCCTCCCCTTCATCCAGCTGATCACAGACATGAATCGCAGAACAGAAAGGAAATATTCTACCTCAAAGGGCAGATCATTTCTGACAGAATGCTTAAACGTGCTGCACTGTCCTCTCACTTCACAAGCCTTTGTAACACTGAATGACTTATGAAGGTGTGTGTGCGCGCATGCACATGAACAGGCGCACTTCAAACCTGGGGCCTAATCAGCACCCCGTAAGCCCACCCACACAACCTCTCCAAATATCTCTCCCTCCTTGTATTCCTTTCTCCTATCCCGCTGACTCTTCCGTTCTTCCCCTCTCCTCTCCTCAACCTCAGCGGTGCTTGTGATGGGAGGACAGGATCCCCTGGGAAGACAACTGGGCACAGTGCAAGCTCAGCTCCGAGGTCAATCGAATGTTTTGCTCCCGGTCCTGGCGGTGATTTTGGCCGGCTGATCTAGGATCTGCGTCCCTGGAGGACGGCGGTGACAGGGCCTCTGGCAAATGTTATGACACTGCTGAAATATTAAAGCTAATGGGATCGCGGTGGTGTGTGCGTGCACACGTGAACATGCGTTACGCAGAAGACGACTGGAAATGAGGCGGAGGGAACTAAGTGGAACAGAGATGGATAATGTATAACGCTCGTAATGGCACGCAGCGTTTGGGCTCTGATGGAACAATCTTGACTTGTGAGTGCGAAATTGTTCGAAGGAAGAACACGAGGGGAGGAAAACAAGAAAAAGAAGAGAGGTGAGGCAGGAGAACAAAGGACGAGAAGGGGGCGCACTTGAAAATTTGCTGCTAAGATTTCTTCGCTGCAGAGGAGTTGACGCACACACACACATTCAGCGGCTTGAAGCCATATCACACACATTGCCTAGAGCACAATACAGCTCATTGGCAGGTGCAGTACAATGCACAAAATCTCTCAACCCACTCATCACTGAAGCACTTGTCAATGTTATTATTTCCAAATGAATATGCACAAGTGCTCTACATTGTATTGGAATACGCTATAAATACCCTCTCTGTGTGCTGTATGACAAACAAAGACAAGTGATACGCTAGCAACCCTCAAGTCTATAACAGCATATGTTTGCGGGAGACGGAACATGAGCAACAATTAAAAATACAGGAGTAGGTTGACTTGTTTTCTGTTAGTGGGGGTGCGCGTGCGTATGTGTGTGCTCAAACACCCACTGGAGCAGTGGCTCATGTGAGACCCGAGAGAAGCGAGTTGAATCAGTGTTGCTCTGTGCAGCTCGTGGGCATTTGGGTAAATTATGGATTTCAGTTCTCTGTCACTCCCTCACACACAAACACAAAGGCGGCGGATGTGCAAAGTTGTTGCTGTGAGGTATAGACAGAGCGCTGTTCTATCACCGCCACTGCGATGTTAATTAAAATCAGACAAACATTCGCAAAGTTAAGTCGTGCTCATTTCCATTCTGAGCGAGAGCAGCAAAGTAGGCCACTGTTTGGAGGCGCGCCACCTATGTCCTGCAGTTGAGAAATGAGTGACAGGCCAGGAGAGGAGAGGACAGGAGAGGAGAAAACCCCACGCCCCCTTGTTTGTCATCCTGACAAGCCAGACCTGCGCCTCGTCGCCTCACACACCCGAGTCGTCACATATCAAGAATCCGAAGGCTAGAAGTGGCCCATGAACTTCACTCTTGCTAATTCTGTCTGCAGTATTGTTTCGTAGTAGACTGTAATGTGATGAAAGTCAAATCGAAGTCCATTAATAAACAATGTCATTGTTTTCTTTTTCTGCATATTATTATGCCGTCAATATTCAGGTCAAAATTTTGGTTTCTGAAACACTCAGAATAACCCGTTTACATGCATGACCAAATATTCATATTAGAAAAGGAGAAACTCAGGGCTCTTATTCTGGTTTTTACTTGTTTTTTTCTGCAGGTTGGCAGGGCTTGACAAGGCCTAGCACAACTGGACTATTGCTAATATTCCAGTTTTGAATGGTCAATGGAATGTGCTTTTGTCTCCAACACCATAGCGGCGACCATCTCATTTGCCACTCTGCTCACCTGAGCGCACAAGTGCTTCAAATTAGCCCCAATTAAAACCTCTCCCGCTCACTCACTTTTTGCTAGATTGTTCTTTCGCTCTCATGCTTCTATTATTCCAATCATACCCGTTTCACTGTTTCTATTTCAATTGTGCTTTTCTTGTATTTGAGGATAGAACTGCATATCCTGCAAGTGTCTTTGCTACTGGTCTCTTTTTTTTTGGTAAAATAATTTGGCTGTACGCCTTAAGTGTTGTAAAGTTGCAATGTTGATTTGCGTGTGTTGCGCTATGAATAAAGTTCTCCACGTTTTATTGGACAAAACATTTTGGCAATAAAAATGGGGCTTTACTTTGTGCCACTGCCCTTCTTCCTTGCTACCAGTCCCATGGTCTCGGCGTCTTGCTGGTAAGAATGTTTTAAATCTAGTGACATTTACAATAGCTGAAGCTAGAGAGGGTAACCTTTATTCTCATCCCTGACCAGTTATCGTCCAGGTACTGCCAGAGACAGGCGACTTATAAGTCCTCTGTAAATTGGCTACCGTATTTTCCGCATTATAAGGTGCACCGCATTATAAGGCACACCTTTAATGAATGACATATTTTGAAACCTTTTCCATAAATAAGGCGCTACAGTAGAGGCTGGGGTTACGTTATGCATCCATTAGATGGTGCTGCGCTAAAGGGAATGTCAACAAAACAGTCAGATAGGTCAGTCAAACTTTATTAATAGATTACAATCCAGCTTTCTGACAACTCCATTCACTTCCAAAATGAATACACAGCTGTTGTTTTTATTTTCTCTGAGGTAAAGTATTAGTATTAGCTCGCGATCCAAGATGGCGGGATCTTCTGCGCATGCGCGTCACCGATCGTGCAGGGTCACCGATAGCGTCTTGACAGCGCGACCTGTGGCGGCCCAATATTGATCCATATATAAGGCGCACCTGATTATGAGGCGCATGGTCAGCTTTTGAAAAAATTGAAGGCTTTTAGGTGCGCCTTATAGTCGTGAAAATACGGTAATTTGACGAGAGGTCAAAAACTAGTTGATTAGCCGTTGGTTGGCGTCAAGCCTTAAACCTGAACGCGGAGTTAGTTAGCTTGTTGCAACTCTTAATGTACAGTGCCTCTGACCTCATGCAGGCTCAGCAGGGCTCTCCGTGTCATCTCACATGTTGATTTGTCTAATGCTGCTCAGTCTAGATGATGCACTGTGTGCGTGAAACATTGGTAAAGCCTGAATAAAGTATCAATGTGATCCCTCCAGCTGGTCACATGATCCTATTTACATTTTCTGCCTTTCAGTTAAGACACACATGCATCTACCCACCTACAGCAAACACGCATATGCATAGGGAAGTGCTCATCAGCCCTACGGGCTCACACATAGTACTTCCATCTAATTTCCCCAGACCCGGCCAATAGCTTGCCAGCTAAGATGTAAGATTTCAGGGAATTTGCCAGCCAAAGGGAATGGAGCGTGATTTCATCATTCAAATATGTTATTCCTCCAATCCTCCGCCTCAGGACTAGTTTCCTTTGCCAAGAACATGATAGCAAAGTTGTCTCCTCGCATGAATTGGTGAATTCATTAGATTAAGTGGATAAAAGGGCACCGTGGTGGCATTGTCACAGTGGGTGGAAGTCAAAAAAGGGGCAATAAACAGCTTTGTCATGTTTGTAAACCGGCTTTGAAGCACAGGTGGGAGGCACAGGGGCTGCCTGGGAACTATAGACTTGAGAAGGGTTATGTTACCAATTTTCAAATGTTTACATTTTGAGGCTCCAAACACCTGCTGTTATGTGAACAAACAAAACGACACTGTTTTAAACCCAATCAAATCTGTTTATGTTGTGAACATCCAAGATGGGAACATAAGAAGACCCATACATACAATCCAAATAAACCCAGTAGTTACAAACCCCCATCCATTTTCAACTGCTTATCATGTTCTGGGTCGTAAATTAGCTCGAGCCTATCCCGTCTGACTTTGGGGGAGAGGTGAGAACAGGTACTTAGTACTTAGAACAGAACTTAGTGATTCACAAGATAAACCTATTAAAAGGGAATAAAACTGTTTGGGTTCTCATTCTCATCTGCATCCACTTGCTAGCAGGTGTGATTTTGACATACTGGAACTAGAACTACTTCCTGCTTTCATGTCTAAGAATCATGGGAAATGTAATTCTACTATCCTAATACTGCGGTTACCGATGTATCCAACGCAAGCTTAGGTTTGTAACGGCGTATCTTGTTACAATGCGGGACTGGCACCAGTATAAACGGCACAGCCATTTTCCAATAATTGCTGGGACGGAGTAAAAAAGATTACGGTAGCTAATTGTGAGTGCATTGACTAGTTTAGAGCAGTTGTACTGTCAACCAAGATAGCATTTAGCATTAGCTAAAATAATAACACGGCAAGATTGTCAAACGCATCGACAAATAGGATTCAGCGTATGTAATCTTTTTAATTTTAAAATCTTGTCACCCTAATCCATAAGCAATCCAGAACCTTTTTGGGGGCTGTGTGTCGATTACTAGCTGGTTTTCGCTAGCCATAACAAGGCTATCCAAAGCGAACTTGAGCACAGTACTAAGCACTCACACAAATAAGCTGGACTTTTTGCCGTCAAGCATGCTTGAGAATTGTGTGATTGCCTGAGTGTGCCCTCATATTTTGACACTCTCATGTAGCTAAATGGGGTCACCAAAATATTAATAAAGCCACAGTATGACGCAGTGCAGTTAAGGCTGCCAGCTGCAAACACAGTAGGCTAACTCTTATGTTCCCTGCTGCCTCCAAGTGGCCAAACGTTCACAAACGTATGCTCCTATATTTTTTGATTTAATTATTGTTTTCAAATTGTTACTTATTATGGATATGCAATGACGTTTCCCAATATCCCAAGAGGGATACTTGATGTCAAACTGTCTCCTCAAAATCAACTTTAAAATGTGTGTTTTTATGATCCCTGCTACTTCTTTTCTTTGACTCCATCTCCTCCCCGATGGGCCCCGTTTCTCCAGAACATTCATCTGTCTCGTTAGAAGAAAAAGCTCGGCTGGTGAGCCTGGTGCAGCCCGCGGGGGTTTGCAGCTACAATAAAACTCCCGCAGCACGAACCCATTCTGCACCGTTTAGCGAGGAAAACTCTCTGATGGCTTTTGTCTCGTCCGGACTAATGGTCCAATGGCTCTGCACGACACTCCTTTGATGCATCTGATGTGGCTCATTAAGAGCTGAAATTTACACCTGCCCCGCGCATTCCTGTGGGATCCCCCTCGTGTGGGAGTGGGAATGTTTGTTGTGTGTAAAGAGCCTCCCCAACATCACATTTCTTAATGAATTTGAGTCGCAGTTTATTGCCTTTTAACATATTTTGCATATTAATGCACACAGGTGACAAAAATACTCAGAAGCTGTACTATGCTGAAGTAGAATTAAACCACGCTGCCCCAACAACAACAACTGGATGTATCGCTATTGAAATGCTGTCAGCACCAGTGTTGCCACAGTTACCTTGAAAAAGTAACTTAGTTACTTTACTGATTACTTGGTTTTAAAAGTAACTAAATTGCGTTACTGATTACTTGATTTTAAAAGTAACTAAGTTAGATTAAAAGTTACTTTTTTAGTTACTTTCAGCAGCTGCCGATAACACCATCTCAACATAAAAATAATGCAGTAGAAACGGAGTTCCAAATACTTTATTGAAAGTGCATTTTTAACATGAAAATAAAGTTTTTTTTTTTTATGAAAAACAAAATAGGCAGTCGCTCTTGACTTCTTGTAACGTAAATACTTTTTATAAAACAAAAAATAAAAATCTATCCAGGTTGAAAATGAAAATCCCCTAAATTCCTCTATTGTTTGTTTGTTCCGCTATTCCAGTGTGTACACATGTATCAGTTTAAACATTTATTAGTAGTTATTGACAGTTATAATTGTTTTTTGGTTTGTTTGTTTTTTCTCTTCAAAATAAGGATCAGGAAAACAAAAGGTTGATAATTTAATGTTAAATATAAATATTTAACCTTTAGACAGACACCAACACAATTAAACAGAATATTTGCACATTGTGAAGTATTTCAGAAACATAAATTTAAGACATGAAATAAACCTACCGTCCAGCCAAAAGAAATATGAAGCCAGCTTATGGAACAATAAATCTATCAAACACATTTTAACCACTTAATATATGCAAAAATATTTCCAAAAGTTCATTTCCCTTTTTAATCAACAATTTTTGTATTTAACAATTTTTTTTCTTTTGTCATCACTTTCATTTTTGGTTAATGTATGACATCTTTTTTTGTTTTTTTAATCTGAGACACGATGATGACCACAGAATCACTATTGTTTATATTTTGTTTTTTGGGCTGTCGTAATCACGGGCACGTCTCAGTTCTCCTATCTGCTGCTCATGCTAGTTGTAGACATTGACAGGGAGCCACAAACTGAGAAATGAGATACTTGCAGTGTGCTTTTAGCTTAGCTGGTGTGTTGGCTGTGGGACATACCTGTGTCGTTTGAATCCATGCATTGGATCGTCACGGGAGTTATTCTTTTTGGCTCGCGCGCAGTACCAACGCCGGCCGAGACATACAAGTGCACCGAGAGGACTCGATAGCCATGGGAAATACCGAGATGTACGGCACCGGCTTCTGCTAACTGTCTCCATTTGTATGTTGTCACTCGTTGCGCGCGCCTAAAAGCTCACTCGCAACCGATACGGTCGTTTAGCTCCCCTTGACGAACGATGGTTCGGTCGAATCGTTTTTTTGTTCCACCCCTACTGAAAACGTAACTTGTCTGACGTCACTCCCCCTGGCGAGAGGGCGGAGACGACCTCATCCCATAATGTTCACGGACCAGTTGAGGATGGAAATAAATTATTTTTTTTACCACTTTTATGGTCCATAATGCACACTTTTTTTGTTGTGTTGTGTGCCTGTTGGTTAATAAAACTAGTAGTAAAAGTATCATCACTTTTGTTTTGAATGTGCAAACCATTCATGACCAGACCATGGCTGAATTCAGTGTGGTGATCAATGACTTCTGCCTCATCTTCGTAGTTAGCAGTAGTTGTTTGTGTCGGTTACAACAGTGAGATAGTTTGCCTTCTTCATGAAAATGTGGAGTAACGCATTGATTCTCTGGACAGTAACTTTCATCAGACTACTTTGTAGAATAAAGTAACGCGTTAGACTATTAGTTACTTTAGAAAGCAACTTTTTTGAGTAACGCGTTACTAAGTCACGCGTTACCGGCAACACTGGTCAGCACGCTGAAAATTGGAAAGTTTGTCCTTCACCGGAAAAGAGGGTGTGGTCAATTTGACACTCAATGTTCAGGTTACACTTAGGTTCCGCTCCAACACTTGAGGAAATTTACTCTTAACAGAGTATCAGAATAACACTGTTTACATCAGAATTCACCAAACACTAGAACTTTAACACTGACAAATTTGCTGTGTACAAAGGATTTGTAATTTTGTACTGAAAAGATGAAAAGCCAAAATCCCAATCAACCCCAAGATCTCAATCTAGACCTCAACCGTTGGTAACTTTCCCCTGTTTTGTTTCCTTTAGTATGTCATGTTGTCATCTGCGGACGTTGAAAAATGTTACACGACTTTTTTTTTTGACCAAGTAAAGAGTAGAAAGTATTGATATTGGTTTTCAGTTGTAGGCAATCAAAGTAAAAAGTCATCAGAAAAATAAGTACATTAAAGTATTTGTACTTAGTTACTTCCCACCTCATGATTGGTTAGCACGTCCGCCTCCCAGTACTGAGGACGCAAGATCGAGTCCAGGCTCCGGCCTTCTTGGGTGGAGTTTGCATGTTCTCCCTGTGCCTGCGTGGGTCTTCTCCGGGTACTCCGGTCTCCTCCCACATTCCAAAGACATGCATGGCAGGTTAATTGGGCGCTCCGAATTGTCCCGAGGTGTGCGTGTGAGTGTGGATGGTTGTTCGTCTCTGTGTGCCCTGCGATTGGCTGGCAACCAGTCCAGGGTGTACCCCGCCTGCTGCCCGAAGCCAGCTGGGATAGGTTCCAGCACCCCCGCGACCCTTGTGAGGAGCAAGAGGTTAAGAAGATGGATGGGTACTTCCCACCACTGTTTATGCTATTTATAGGACACGGAAGCATAAAACTGCCACTGTGGGGTCTCAGATTTTGACTTGCAAATTTGTATAAACATATTTAAAAATACAATACTTGCAAACATACTTGTAGGCTAAATGCTAAGAATGTTGCAATTTTCCCATGATGACTTGCACATGTGCATACACCATGGCATCATGGGAAAAAAATGCTTAACGGAAATTATGCACTGCAGTCATAATAATAAATTGTTAACATTATGGACAAACAATGTTTACATGCTTAATTTTCAAACATACTGGTACAGCATAGCCCAAATGCTACAAAGATAGCATTTTTCTTTACTTGCACATGCGCATGTCATGTTACAAGTGTCATGCTACAAGTATGCTACATTAAAGATATGTATGTATGATACAAATGTTTACTTCACATTGGCAGTTCCACACTTGCGTAAAAAATGCCTTTTTCTTACACACGCACGCGAGCGCGCGCATGTGAATTTTAATAGTGCAGCTTTATGAATCCTGACGTTAATTAGACTTGACTAGACTTGAGTCAAATGATACAAAAACATTGAAATTCAGCCCAAAGGCTAAATTACAGGCTGTGGGCTCACTGTGGGGAGCTGTTCTCCTTAGTTAATAAATGCAAACATTTGTTCCTGACGGCTCACTTAACCTCTTAATTTATGTATGACCACCAGATCCCTATTCAGGGCAGAGGCATCGGTCAAACAGGCTGAAGAGAAAAGGGCGCCGCATGGCCGCTCTCCCGCTTTCATCCCCTCGCCTTTCACGCAGAAGCGCAGCCAGAAGTGGCGCTCAAATGCGCCTAATTGTCCCGCGTATTGACCGAGTCGGTTCCGGTGCATTAGTGATTTTCCGCAACTTCACGGAACGGAGCCCCGGCCGAGTTTGGGACATCTGTGGCAGGTCAGGGGTGAGGGCGGGCGGCCCCGAAGCTGCGTCCATCTGCCCAACAAAAATACCCGAGCAGCCGAGCTCATCTCCAGACGGAGGGACGCTAAACACCTCTAATAGCATGTCGAACATTCTCATTAGGATCCCTAATGAGCCTAATAGAGAATGAGCGCCGCTGCCTTATCAATGATGAAATAGTGTGCCAGTCATGAATAATAGCTACAGAAATGAAAATAATGACACAGTGTGAATTCTCCCATTATCTCAGCCCAAAGCGCCACAGCCTGACTCGCCTTCTTTGTACAATCAAAAGGATATCAAGTAGGATCTAGGACACACACATGAAAGTGACACTTTGAAGATGGTTTCCTAATCCCCCCCTTTTTTTTTTGAACCCACGCTCAGAGATGTGTGCCGAAAGTGCGGATTTTTATGAAAGTTCAATGCCGCTACTTTCTGGAAATCCCGTGCCTCTTTTAAGAATACGCTAATAACAACAATCTCAGAACATCCACTCAAAGGCAACAATATTATATGTATACATGCACAAAACAACATTGTACATTGAGTTGTACAGTTGAGCCTGCGAATACAATTCATTACATGACCATGTATCTCAAATCATCTTTATCTCATTTGCTCCAAAAAACGTATATATACGTTCTATTTTAAATGTATTAATTGTCCGTATTTAGACGTTTTTTTGTTGTTTTTTTAATGCTAGAGCATACAGAAGTTTTGATGGAGCCACTCAACTGATAAGAATGGGTGAAAAAAATGGGGAAAAAATGGTAGTAATTACAAAAACGGACAGCGGGTGGCAGCATAATAGCATAATAGATGAAGGAGGGCCATGATGAAAACAATCGGTTTCCCCACCATTCTAAGCAGAGACTCTAATCTTTCTTTTGTTAGGTTCCATGTTTTTATAGCAATAGAACACAATATTCTGTGGGCCTTGCAAAATCAGTCAAAATCCAGTGAAACAGTCGGGAGAGAAGGGGGTTGATTTCGTGAAAATGGCTGCAAGTGAACGAATTACCCACTGAAATGAATGAAAATGGCATTAATCCATTCCTTTCCTTAAACTCATTCTGGTGTGCACACCTTGGCCACTGAGGGGCAGTATAAAACACAGAAAATGTCATACAGACAGAAATAAAGAAGAGTTTCACAACTGAGTGGCTCACTAAGCAGAGGATAAAGAACACACACTTGTCTAGATTCATCCATCCATCCATTTTCTTGACCGCTTATTCCTCACAAGGGTCGCGGGGGCTGCTGGCGCCTATCTCAGCTGGCTCTGGGCAGTAGGCGGGGGACACCCTGGACTGGTTGCCAACCAATCGCAGGGCACACAGAGACGAACAACCATCCACACACTCATAAGCACACCAAGGGACAATTCGGAGCGCCCAATTAACCTGCCATGCATGTCTTTGGAATGTGGGAGGAGACCGGAGTACCCGGAGAAGACCCACGTGGGCACGGGGAGAACATGCAAACTCCACCCAGGAAGGTCCGAGCCTGGATTCGAACCGGAGACCTCAGAACTGGGAAGCGGACGTGCTAACCACTCGACTCTTGCCTAGATTGTTATATTTATATTTTTTGTCTACATGTACTCTTGTACTTCTCGTGTTCAAATATCCGTAATTTAAAACGTTATTAAACCGCCACAAAGTGCTATTAATTAGCCCTTCAATGTCATTTTGCACTTTGAGTGAGCATGACTCAAATGATTTCCCATTTTTAGAAGATTTGATTTGCTCAAGTCGACCTGTTCGTTCCCTCTGAGTTGTGTTTGAGCACACAATTTCATTACAATTCCGACAGTGTTGACTTTTTGAATGAAATCTTCTTCCTCCCACACAATACGCATTAAAACAAACGTCAACTGCTTTTTGGAATAATTTCGGGACAAACTAAGTCGTGGTAGTTCATTAGTTTTCTTAGCTAGAATAAAATCAAGGTTTTTAAGGCCCGACCTCACCCCCTGGGCCCCAGCCAACCCCACCCACCATGGCCAGAAAAAAAAGACCCTAACTCTGGCGGAACGAACCATATTTGGCCAGCTCATTGCATTTGTTAGCCCCACAGAGACCCTGAATATAGAACAGCTATTCTATCTAATGAGGCAGAACTTCATGGTTGCCTCTATAAAACTTTGTCAGCTTTCTTTTCTCTGGCAGCAACAAAGCCCTGAATTTTAAAAGTTTCACTTTTTTTTTTTTAACTCTCTCTCGCTTTCTCAGTGACACACAAACTGATGAGGCAAAAGCAGGCTTTTTCCCTTTCCACAGCGCTACCACAAGTGCAGCAAACAAAGATGGCAGTGTTGGAGAAATAGGGCGCTTAGATGAGGGGAGCAATCAGGAAGAACGCCTCTGCAGGGATGCCTTTGATGACTTGGGTTGTAGTTTTACAGACTACGTTGGGCTTTGAGTCGAGTCGAGGGTCTGTGAGGACTTGAACAGGAGGGGACCTTCCTCCATTTAGTTTTGAAGCTCGTGAAGATTTTTGCTCTTGTTGGAGCTCACAAGACAATATATTAGACATACCTGTGCATTCAAATACGATCTAATAGAAAACTTTTACAATTCTGACTTTACAATGATGATACTGCTCCGTTTCAGAAAGGTATAAAGTATGTTGTATGGTTGCAATTTGCAGACATGTTGAACCGAACTACTATGTAGTATAAATATATGTATCATAATGACATTTCTGAATATTAGGTTACCTTATTTTAAGGATGTTCAATACAGCTTTTATTCAGATAACCAGTGTACTAGTATGAAGCTCTCAACTCTTGAGTCACCGATAATGATACCAAGTACCGATACCACGAGTACTTTTGATACACAGAATTCCTCAAATAAAACAATGACAGATCATTTTAAATAAGGACATATATATCCCAATATCACATTTTTTTAATTGCATGAAATTAAAGGAAATTCGTTCAATTTTTACTTCAAATTTCTAGATACCATACCGATACCTTGAAATAAGGCCTTGAATCAGCCTGATATAGATTCCTGTTATTGGTACTCGCCCATCCCTACCTTCTTTAGCTACACAGAGAGACAAAGTATTTTATTTTATTTTTTTAAGAATTAGTTTCATGGCACAATGACATGGTCAGAGGGTTAATTTTACCGTTTACAGTTCAAAGCTCCACTGTACAGTCCCATGTCATTACTTTGACAGAAGATTTAAAAAATACAAAAGCAAAGATTTGGCAGTACATCCGACCGGCCTCACAATCCCAGACCCCGTGTAACACATCCTGCATGTTCACCTCCAAGATCGTCGATCGAGACTTGCCACCTGAACAGCTGCTGCAAGAATCGCTTTGCATTGGCGCCGTCGTGTTGAATAGAGAAATGGATCATCAAATTAATTGACAACTATTTTAAAATGTTTGGAGACATGTTTTAATTTAAAATTGCACCAATCCTCTGATTTCAGCCTATAACCAGTAATTGTTCACTGATTTCTGTAGTCCTTCATGAAAGAAGACCGATGAGCGTAGTTTGAAAAGCGTTAACATTGCCCTTTTTTTTTAATCACTATACGAATATGAACTACGAAATAAACACCAGTCACTCGTTAATGAAAAGTAGTCAGAGGAAACATGCTTTTGTAATACAGTACACTTTAATGTAAAATTAAAATGAATCAGAGTAGTCGGTTAATTGATTGAATATTCGATAAATTAATCGGTTCTAAAAATATTCAATAGCTATTCGACCTGATTACAATTTGTCGAGTGGGTGAATGTTCACATTTAATGGCGTCTGGCACATTGGAGAGGTGTTCTCTTCACGTAATAAATAGTGGTCACACCAGATACTGAATAGTTTTGTGACAAAACCCCCAAAGTAAAACAAAACTTCACATTTCTGAGTTGCATTTAAATGTAGCAAATTGATATGCCACACCTGTGAGGTGGGTCGGATTATCTCGACAAAGGATGAATGCCCAATAACACAGATTTGTGAACCGTATTCGAGGGAAATGTTTTTTTTGTGTATGTAGAAAAAGTTTTAGATCTTTCAGTTTAGCTCATGAAAAATGGGAGCAAAATAAAACTGTTGTATTTATATTTGTGTTCAGTGTATAACCTGACAAAAGTTTTTTTTTTTCCCCAGCAGCCTCAGGTATTGTATATCAAAGAATAAGAAATAACAATAGCCCCGCATAGAATAGATCTAACAATGCCTATTGTTGGGCAGACAAAACATTTGTCATGTGCTGTGGTGAGGACAGAGAAATACTGTATACCGCCATGTTTGTACAAACTCTTCCCAGACGCACTGTAGACACATTCCATATTTGTATACATGCTCATGTTCTTTAGGAATAATCACTCCTTTTTTCCCCATAATATATAAATAACAATTCAAAGTGTGATGACAAGCCACATATAATGATACAAGGGGACTTTGACGTTCCACATCAGAGGGGGAACACATCTGTGCTCTCGAGGCAGACGTCCTTATTCATAACTGTCGCTCAGAAGATTATCAAGTGATTCTCCACAGCCGCCTCCGGGGATGATCCACTCATCCCGCAGATCATGAAAGATGATTATGTCTTGTCACCTTCCTTTGGTGGGCACATTGTCTTCACAGAATCACCTCATTAGCCATTTCATGGCCTGAATGAACAAACCAGACTGAGCTGCTGAAATATTGATCAACTCAGTGAGCATGGTGATTTTTTTTTTCTTTTTTCCTGTGGAGTGGGGCGTATTTGTTGAACGCAGCCTAGTTCTTCGTCTTCAGTGGTTGTTTATTCCCAAGGGAATCCATTGCGCTCCCTTCAAAGTCCCGCTAGCACACACGGCGAGGATGCACCGAGCTCACAGTGCGGTTGCTATACAGCCTGTTTATGCGTGCGAGGAGCCTGCGTGCATCATGGGAAAAGTATGCGGAGTGCCCCCCTCGTACTTTTTGCATTGTGTTATCCGAGGCGCGGGCTGTGACGTTCAAAGAGAATGATAAAGTGTCGCTTATGGAGGGCGAGTCCATAAACGGTGGCTTTAGTGCTGTGGAAGGCAAAAAGCAGCCAGCTGGACTTGTGTTACCTGCACAAGCCTTTTTAGTCACATTAATATGGCCGAGTGCCACGCTCTAAATAGCACTGCAGGGACTGTAAAAGAGCAACAACAAAAAAAGTAGAGAAAGAGAGATATGGGGAAAGGTAAGATGGGAGAGGAGTGGGAAGGCAGATAAGAGAGAGGATTTACAAAGAAAGTGAGAGTGGGAGTTCTTATCAAATAGTTTGGGAAGTATCTCCACCTTGGCAGCGAAGGCACTCTGCGATTGTCTCATGTGACTCATAGACTCTATAAAGTAGGTTAGTGGGTTATTGTTTAACGTTAAAGAGCTAATAAGATTTTATCCGTGACGAGAATCATGAAGCAGTAAAGACGTCTGCTGTAAAGTTTTTGTGTGCTGATCAGAAGTGTCATTAAAGGAGAATTTTTATTAGCCAATGTAGCTAAGTATTAGGCCACACAAGATTTTCAAGTCCCTGCTCACTGTCCTCAAGCAACATGGCGTTCACAGAATTGCAAAAATGTTATTACTGTGACCCAATTTTGGGACCGTGCCTAATTTCCAAAGCTTTTCAATATGTACCGTTTTATATTTCATACAGAGCACCTTCTCCTCAGAATACTCCAGCTTGTCGTTAACGGATTACTCTAAAGCCCTACTGTCCAAACTGTGGCTTGGGGGCCATTTGTGGCCCGCCATCAATCTTTAAGTGTCCCCTTTCAAAACACTAAAAATGACATTTGCCGCTAATACATTTGTTGTATATTCTGTTGAGCTTTTCTAAATATTAGTGCTGTCAAAGTTAAAGCGTTAACTAATTAATTAATCACAAAAAATTAACGCATTAATCATTGTATTACCACAGATTAATCACACTATTAATTTTGACCGCAGATGATCCTTTTTAGCCGCCAATGGATGGTTACATTAAAGATAGCTGTTGGAGTTTGAGCAATAAACATAACTACATGCATTAAAGTAAAGCATTTAATACATTTTTACAAATGCCATAGGTCATATTTCCCATTTTAAATTATGCAAATAATTAGTTGATTAGAAAAAGCAGGATGAGTGTGTGCAGTGGATATAATTTTTGAAGACGTCCTCATAACATTAAATGTAAAAAAAATTAACACATAACAGGTGCGCTTCAAATTTAGTGGGCAAAATATGTTGGGGAAAAAAAGACTTTTTAAGTCAGTGATTAATCATGATTAATCAAAATTCTAAGATGTGATTAATCTGATTAAAAAATTTAATCGTTTGACAGCTCTACTAAATATGCAAAGATCCAAATGGAGTATTGTCAATTCAACAAGTAAAACATTTCTTAACACTGTTAAATAAATAACTTTTACAAGCAAAAATGTTTTCCTCCACTTTCTGCTGCGATTCAAATTGTGAAAATATCACATGAATGATTCCCAGGCTACTGCTTTGAAATTGGTTCGTTTACAACAAATTGCACCTGTTTTGGTTCTGAATGTCAAGGTTGGGATTTCTGTTCAATCAGTGCAGAGGCTGATATTTTCTGGTGGGTTACAGGGTCTCAACCAGCCCAGAACATTGCAAAATCCTCAACTGCCTTAAAGAAAGTTGGTCAGGTAGAAGATTTTCAAAAAATTGATTGACTGATTTTGATGTTCTTGATAAATCAAAGTAAATTAATTCAAAATGGTCTTTGCAACCTTTGGAGAGAAACGTTTGTACACCCCTTGTCCATAGTTGTGAATGTGAGTGTAAGTGCCTGTCAACAGTTGGAAGGCAAGTGAACCTTTTAGAATTCCCTGCAATTCTCCATGAATTGGTCACAAAATGTGATCTCACAAGCCTCACAACAAACACAGTCTGTCTGAACTAACACTACACAGATTGTTTCCTTTTTATTTTAATTGAATGTAACAAAAATAAGAGGGCGCAGGGTGGAAAATGAATGTGAACCTTTGCCATCTTCCCCGTGTCTCTGTCGTTGCAGGTTTTGACACAGGTGTGCTGGACTCACTCAACAGCTGCACCTCGTCAACTAATCAGCAGCTGCCCTCCTTAAACTCATCTTGGCCGACACCGCGCAGCCAGATGGTCAACACTATGTCAAGTTTGTACCTCCAGCCGCTAAATTAGTACTTCCTTTGAATTCTTTATTCTCGTCCAGCATGTTTGCATTTTTCATCTCCAGCCAGCTTCCTGTCTTCACTTCCCACAAGCCTGCCTTGAACCGAACTTCCTGCCAACCTGAACACAGCACTTGGATTCCCTCCCTGACCACAACCCGTTCCCTCCAGCACCTCATAAGTTTGTCTTAATAAGCATCTCATCATCACTATAATCTGTTATTCTCTTTCTTGTCTTCACTTGCATCCTCTTCACCTTTTGGAGCCATAACAGGTTTCACATTGGGATATATTTGGACAGACCGGCACTGAAACAAATAGAATACAACTCACCATTATGCAATTAGCGGGGGAGCCCTGCGCTTGTTTGACTTCAACAAGATAGTCCCATCTTGGTGTAATCCTTTTTTCTTTTCCAAACTCGAGAGGCTTGCCTTTGAATGACGGCTGTTCGGGACCCATGTGTTGAAGCAGTTTTGATGGCTTCATTACCTAATTTGCAAGCCTGCTGCGACATATTGCGCAGAGTGGGTTTGGTGCGTCTGAGTGAACTAGCAATGAACCCGCACTTTAAGTAGGACTGCTGATATTGTCACATAAATACAGCTTTTTTTTTTTGGATACAACCAATTGGCACCCATGATCTCTTATTCCACCGCCAAATGGATGTAAACAACAAAGATGGCTTTATTCCAATAAAGTGTTGTTCTCGTTCATGCAGTCGGTAGGTACAAATCATCACATTGTGTTACGTGAAGTAAATTATTTCAAATAACTAAATTAACGTAATAAAAGGTATAATCATGTACAGCTACATTATGTGTTGCCATTTATGGTCTGTGTCTCTCTGGCGATGGCCATTGTTGAGTGACGTCAGATTGAAGCTGGTCGGTGAAGTCGGAGTCCTTTTTCTCCCTGACTTTGCAACATGGAGCATCCAGTTCAAAGGGGTTATCCAGTGAACTTTTGCTGGTCTGAGGTCACAAAAGTTTGACCTCATACCTTCCTCGATCGCATTGGATGCAGATCAGATCATATTTTATGACCAACCTGTTTAAAAATCCAAGCAATTTTATTTATTTTGAATACTTTTTCTTTATTGAACATACAAGCCTTTCGATAAACATCAGGTAGAAAAAGATTTTTTTTATCTTTTATTAGACACCAACACCCCCCCCCCACCCACCCACCACCACCACCACAAAAAAAAAAAAGCATGTGAAAGGATTATGTTTTGTTTTTATCTATATAATATTTCCTCATTTCTCATTTCCATCCAATTTGATACATTACCAAATTTTACCTTTATCCACAGTGTTGTATGAATTCACTAAATAAAATACGCCTGAAGGAATAAAAAAAAAAGTCAAGAAATTTTAAAGGGTTCACCTACTTTTTTTGCAACTGTTTGTGACCAGGCTATACACCCTGTCCGGCTTTTTATTTAATTCCTTACCTTCCTGTCAGAAGGAAACTGGGAAAGAAATGATCAAAAAATGAAGCTTATCTAAATGATTGTTGCACCACCGTTTTATTTTATATAAAAGCACCCATTTGTTCAAGAATATAGAACAAACTCAAGTAAGAATGTTTTGGTGCAAGGTGCCAAACTGAAGAAATACATCATTCGAAGGACATAACCGAGTAACATCGAGTGCCTCCATTGTGAATTGTGGCAGTCATGCTTATGTTACATGTGTTAGGAGATTCATATCGGCATGTCATTTGGTTTTGGCCAAGAAGTTGCGAATTTCTTTGTGTATTTTCATTTGTTGTCAACAAAAGTGTGCTGCTAAAACATCTAGTATGTATTTATTTGACAAATAGTGATGTGTTTACTCACTGACAAGTGGAATACAATGGCAAAGCAGGTTTCAACCCCAAATCACTACATTTGTTGAATAGCTTACAGCAAGACCTCCCATCCTTTGAGAGATTTTAAATGTGAGGCTTTCACAGGCAAGTTCCGGTCATGCTGTAGTATATCTGCATCTTATCTCCAAAATGGGCAGTAAGGTGGACTAGTGCTTGTGTTTGTTATCAAAAACATGCATGTAAGATAATCGGCACACTATGAAGAACCCAATATGAGTGTAAATGGTTGTGACGTTCCCTGTGATCCCTTGTGCAGGCATAGCGTGGAAAAGCGACATCGAAATGGGATGGCGGAAGCGTCGAACAGTCATCTTCTTGGGGATTGCTGTCCACTGACTAAATAAGCAGCTCACCTAAAAAAAAACAGCAGGCAGTGCAACATAGCTGGAATGACCTTTACTTAAAGCAGTGTTAACTTCAATTAAATTCAATACACTCCACCACAGTTTAATTAGACTTTCACCTCCCGGTGTTTCCTTATAACGAACAAAAAATTAGCTGCATGAACTCCAAAAATAGTCGGTCGTTATAGCAGCATGACAGCGAGAACTCAACAAAGAAAAAAAAACAACAAATGTAAATGCCTTCAAATGTTCTGTTGTAACGCAGAATTACCAAAAATGAAACAACGCTTTTGTTGTCTTCCCATTCAAGCATCTCTAAGTAGCACAATAAATGACTTAATTAATAAAGTATGCCAAGCAAAATATACATCACCAAGGTCTTATAATGCAAACGAGCAGAAGTAACTTTGCTACAGTGTGTACCTCATACAAATTAACACCTGCTACAGCTGCAATTTAATAAATGAATGAACAGGTCCCTATTGAGGCGATATTTACTGTAAATATCCTCTGACGAACACAAAGCTTTCTTTGGAAGTTCTGTTTTGTTTTTTGTAATTTTTTTCTATAGCAAGGACAGTTATTCACACAGAAAAGAACCATTCAAGACAGGGCAAACTTCAGTTTACAGTATGCATTTTTGCAGAGAAGATAACAGACTGTCCTCTTCCTCAACTGGCCCTGAAGATGAATGATGAATATAATATTAGCCTCAAATACCCCATTAACAGGGAAAATTGCAACATTAGTTTGTTCAGAAATGAAAGATTGATCCATTATTTGTCTCTTTCAGCTGTGGATACAGTGGGTGCAATAAACCCAGAATAGTATAGCATCTGTAATGCGCATGGGCTGTAATGAATAATAAATCCGGCATGAAATGAATAGACCCACACGCATTCTCACAAATAAAACATAAGACTGACGCACATCACCCAAAACACAAATTACTCCCAAACTTCTCTTATAAATGTAATGACATCTATTGATTGACTACTTTGCCCCATTAGTGTCGATATATATTTTTAAACCTACACAAAGGAGTGCAAAGGGAAGAATTGGACACATAACTTCACATGAGTGATATCCACATGTCTGCCACCCTTCCCTTAATGTTCTTCTTAAGTCAACCCCCCCCCCCCATCTGTTCATCCAAATGCTTAACACAATCTGGCTCCCTACTACCATCAGGTGCACCCACGCAACCCCCCCCCCCCCCCCCCCCCAAAAAAAAAACCTCTCCATTATTTTTCCTTCAAGTAAACTTGCTCTCGTTTATCCTGAAATAAGCATGCAGACTTGGGAAGGAGGAAAGTCGGACGCATGTAACACTAACACCAACACCAGCCCTTTATTTCAGCCTGATGTGTGAATCTTTCTGCTTTTCCTCCTGACCTCTCCAGAATACCAGTAAGGGGAAACAGCTTCAGACAAAAGGCGGGCAGACTCAAAAGCACTGAAAGGGGATCGGGAAAGGGCAGGCAGGGGGAGTCTTTTTGAGATGCGCTGGGACGAGGCCGTGCCAGCCTGTAAATCACCATCAGAAAGTCATTAGAAAGCTGGCGGGGCCGGACGGAGACGGCCGCACAGATTGCGCGCTCCCGTGCACAATACCGGCAATGAAGTGGAAGGGACGAGGGAGTGTCCGCAGGCAGATTTCTTTGCACTGGTTACTGCACCGGCCCTAAAGTTTCCCCACAATCTGTGCGTGGGTGTAAAAGGGTGTATTCATGAGGTGTTAACTGTTTTGTTAATCGTGAGGAATGTATTCAAAGTGTTGCGGCAATCAGCGGCAGATGGGCTCCAAGGTGATGGATAGGAGCAGGAGTTAACTAAGAATGAAAGGGAGAATAGATGTTGAATTAAACTGGACGTTATCAAGATGGCGGCATTCTGGTGCCAATCCATGCTGCTGCTCTACTCACAGCAGGCTACCGAATGATGCGTGTGATGCTTTCTTTACGAGTGGATCGCTATCAAAATTTAGCGAGTGTAAAGTTATTGCAGCCTTTAGAAGAAGTCATCAATCCATTTTTGGTGGTGTTTGTTTCCACATCAGAGTCCAGGATGAGCTGAAGCCTGAGCAAAAGGCGGGAAGCCGAAAACCTGGACTGCTCGCCAGTCACGAAAAACAATCTATTCAAAGTTACCTGACACTGCGGGGTTGTGGCAGAAAGGGGAACTACAGTACCCTAATGTATCACAGTGTATGATGTGGCAGCGGCGCACACTTACATGAACGTACGCATGCAATAATAATAGTGTATGATATTTAGATAAAGCATTTTATGGCATTTTTGGATATCAGTCAGCCCTTGTTCATAGCTGTGTTATGGTGTGGAGCGAGGATGGTGGGGAGATGGACCCAATGGCAGAGAAACACGGCAGGGAGACAAACGGGAAGGACAATATATGGAGCTTTATTTTCAATGACTAAATAAATGACTGGACGGGACGTGAGCAGACTGGGCATGATGTGGATAGACTTGGCATGGCATAGCTTAGCAGAACATGGAGACTTGGATTGACGTGGACAGACTTGAGGTGACGTGGACAGACTTGAGTTGACATGGAGACTTGAGTAGACGTGGAAACTTGAGTAGACGTGGAGAGGCTTGAGTTGACGTGGAGACACTAGACCAGACGTGGAGACACTTGACCAGACGTGGAGAAACTTGACCAGATGTTGACACTACTAGCATGGCTTAGCACACCTCAACCGGACAAGACAAGACAAGACAATGCTCCCACGACGCTTGAACAAACACCACTCCCTAAATACAACACTAACGAGACACTAACAAGACACACCTGGGAAGCACAGCAGGCAGAGGGCACTAATTAGCAACACATATGGGAAGGGGCGACACACACAGGTGGACGAGATTAACTATGATGAGACTAGGGGAGACAAAACCGGACAAAAGACAACATACACCCAAAACTAAACCAAAACCAAACCCCCCAAAACTGAAACATGACAATCTGTGAACGTTCATAACTTGAATGTTCGAAAATAGAGGACGATCTGCATATGTATGTATTTAATACATAACATTTTGTATGCGCCTCACTCACACACATTCTGATTAGTTTCATGTTTGTGGAAAACTAGCATTTTCATCTCAGAGGGCAGCCATTTTGCTACTTCTTGTCAACTGAAAATGACATTAGAGTTGCTCTGTGATCAGATAATGACCAGTTACGGCTCAGCTTGTGAACACATGACCAAGCTCAGGAAACAGGTGAACCGTGATTGGTCCTTACTCGTTACCTGAGCAACTGTGATGTCATTTTCAGTCGATACCCAGTGGCAAAATGGCAGCTGAGGATAAAAGCGGTTAGATTTTGATGCTTAATTCATATATCCCACAAACGCAATATCTTTCTACTGTGTCGAAACAAGTGGGGGCACATAGAAAATATTTTTTATAAAGACATGTTTTGGGTTGACTTCCCCTTTATATTGGAGATATACTGTGCAAACAAGTATTAATTTGAGAAGTGGGCAAATACTTTTTAATGACACTATGTAATACAGATATCTGCTTTCAAATATAGGGAATACAAGTTCAAATAAATAAAATAAATCATCAAAATACTCAAGGAAAGGTACAGATTAAGTTGAGTAACAATTGCGCTTCATTACTTCCCACCCCTGCTGCCATGATTTGCATGAGAAACCCACATGACCACAGGCCAGGGAGAACATGCAAACTCCACAAGGAAGGGCGGAACAAAAGTGGCTTCTCCACTGCAGACACACTTTGAAAAACTTTTCAATTTAGCCTATACCCACTGTGGGAAACTGAGTTGGTCAAAAGAGTCCAACCCAGAACCCCTTATAAGGCAGGCACACTAACCACTCATTCACCGTGAGTCCCACTCAACACAATATTCATTTTGAGATTGAGTAAATATTTTTGCCAACTCTTAATTTTCATGACAAAGTCCCTGCTGTCAATTTGGATATGTCCCTACAAACGTTTGACGCCACGTCCATTCTGGGGCCACACACACATACGCACAAATCTCTGATTGATCCACACACCACTTTGTCACGTTTTCAATTTCCTTAAGAGTTTAAGACCATCACGGGTGCTTTTGTCCGCTAAGTGAGGTGTTGTCCTCTCTTTTAAGACTTCTTTCTGTTCAGGTCAGCGACACTAACTGCTGCATTCACTATACTAATCATTTTCATCTCTACTTGAGGATGAGCCCATTATAGCCCCGCCACTCGCACACAAGCCCTGGAGTGGAGTGCGCTTCTTTGGTGGAGAGGCGATAATTGGATAATTAGTGCCGGGAACCAATTAGGAGTGAGCTGCTTGTGATGGCACGCGAGTTAAGCAAAGGTTAGCCGAGAGTGGGGGTGCGTGGGGAGTTGTGATCGATGATTTCACCACCCACCCCCACCAGCTCGTTGCGGTCTCAACCACCCAGGTCCCCTCCCCTCCCTATCTCTCTTTGCGCTGCTTTATGGTGGACAAAAGAGGCCAAATCGTCTATTTCCATCTCAAAGAGGTAAGCCCCCGACAAGAAGCAGGGGTCGACCCAGCAGCTTCACAGCCCCAAAATACCCTCCAATCACTGGAGCAAATGGGAGCACAATGGTGGAGAAAAGAGAGAGATGAGGAGAGAGGGGGGGGGATTCTCAAAAGATGTATTTATTTATGTTAAAGAAATGCTAATACATCCCGTGAAGAATGGGGGGGATTTGAAGACGCTTTCTAATTCTGCTATTGTGCAACTCGCGTGCAGACGGGCCAGAGCGACACGGCGATCACGTGACTGGGGTTTCTTTCCAAACTGTGTGTCCTTCAAATGACTGCCCTTTTCTGCTTTTTTTTCTCTCTTTTTTTTTCTCTTTTAGGGATGCACATGCACCCGCACATGCACAGCATATAATCCCCGATGCAACATGGTGCTAATTTGCATCTGATTGCTCCTTGGCGCTCTGCTGAGTGTGAGAGTTGGAATGTGCGGGCTTCCATGCGCGCCACCGTGCATACAAAAAGAAGTGAGAGGAAGGAAGCATGTGAGAAATACAAAGCTCATGTGAGAGCCGACTCGACAAGCTCTTGAGAAAAACTGCCAATCTATCCTAAGTATCAATGTTGATGCTGCGTTTTTGTTATGTTGACTCCAGAAACTACCTAATACATCTTTTTCAGTTACCTTTTACAGCAGTTCTTTTGACAGTTAAAATAATGTAACTAATACAGTGGAGTCTTCAATTTGGGGCAACTAGGGAAGGGGTGTCCAAACTGCAGCCCGTGGGGCATTTGCGGTCCACTGTTCGAATTCTAGCGGCCCTTATAGCCTACACAGCAAATCTGTCAATGTTGGATTTCCAGTGTTCGATGAAATCTGGTGTAAAAAGTGTTATTCTGAGTTAAAAAAATTACTCTGTCAGAGTAAATTTCTTCAAGTATTGGAGCGGAAGCTAAGTGTAACCTGAATAGCACGACCTTGAGTGTTAAATGGACCACACCCTCATTTCCAGTGAAGGACAAACTTTCCAAATTGCCAGTGTGCTGCCGGCATTTCAATAGCGATTTATCCAGGTGTTGTTGCTGCTGGGGCCGCGTGTCTCAGTGGTAGAATGGTTGTCTCCCGAACCTGAGAGTGTGGATTCGATCCCACGCCAGTGTTACTATGTCAAAGTATTCTTGAGCATCGTACTGAACCCCCAAGATGCAGTGTCATCAGTCGTCAAAAGCGCTTTGAGGGCCTTGTAAGGAGGAAAAAGGCAATATATACAAAGCACCATTTAACCAGAGTGAAGTGTTAATTTGAGTTAATTCTTTTACACTGACACGAGTGTAGAGCACTTTCAACACTAATCAGTGTTTACCAGTGTAGATTTCTAACACTGGTTAAGTGTAAAAAAGAAGTAACACTGTGAAAAGAGTCAGATTTACACTCATTGGTGTGGACCCATATAAACACTTTTCTAGTGTGAAGATTTAACATTACTCAGTGTTAATATAACACTAGCAATTTTGCGGTGTCCAGTATAAAAAAAATAACGTTTGACATGGTTTGCAACGCTATTGGTTGGCTTTTCTACATATCCAAATAAACTATTTAGCGACAAGTAAAATAGCAACATTTATCTAATGCCTCATTAATTACGATATTTTACTTTCAGAAACAAAAAATATTTTCACTTTCTGCTTGTTTTTGCCAAGGTCTAATATCACATTAATGAACAAAGCTCCTCAATTAAACACTGCTTCAAAAATTGTCATCTTATCATCAATAACTCTTAAATGTGAATGAGGACATCTGCTCATAGAGCCATATTGGGGAGGAACTGGAGCCACCGCAAAAGCATCTTATCACCTTTAACAGGTGTTAAAAATAACTTGTGAAAACGTGCAGCTAAAATAACTAATACTTACGTGATGGTTTTAGAGCGGTCTGATGCCGGGGGTGCACTTGTGATCTTAGGGAACATGCCCCCCCCAATACTAGAATCAAGTGTAATTGCACATCCACTACAGTAGGTGGCAGTCTCACTTTCAGAGAGTGTGTAGAGAGTATTAGCCTTTGGGGCGTAAAACCCCGTTTTAGCTTGTTTAATAAAATCGGACAATGTCAAAGTTGGCCATGCATCCTTCTATTTATGTATCACTCTAATGGTGAAGTTTGGACACCCTAACCTATAAGGTCACACAGTTTGGAAACCTGTGAGCATCTGAAGGCAGAGTGGCAAAGGACTCACACTCACGAGTTGAACATTTATTGCGTTTCAATTGACCTAAAGAAAAAGAGGTGAAGAAATTGTTTAAATATCATCACGATCTTATGATGGTCTGAGACTTAAGCACAGTGTCATGCACATAGAGTTACAGGTGGAAAACTTTGCAAGATGCATGTTTATGTCCATTCAGGTGTCTCCTATTTGACTTTGTGGGGCAGATGGGTTCTTTATAGAACATGCCAAGTGATATTAACTTCTACTGCAGGGCAAGTGTTGCTCCTGCGTAAGAGGGTTTGTGTGAGTGAGATGGGAGGAGGGAGAGAAGAAGGAGGAGGGGGAGGAGGAGGAGGAGGAAGGGGGATGGACGAAGAGAATGAGAAAATCTCCTAAAGAGCCGTGACGGGGCCCCAGTCGCTCTCTAAATATATTTTAATAGGTGGGAGCCTCGCGTCCAGAGCAATTCATCTCTCATCTCGCTGTAATGAAAGGAGTCGTGGCTGAGGCTGTGAGGATGGAGGGAAGGGGGACAAAGGATGCATGTGGCTTTGCCTCATTATGCTGCAGTTAGGATGAGGTCTGCGTGGAGGCGGCGGCGGTTAGGGTCCCCACAGACCGGCTCAGGGGCCACAATGGCGGAGTGGACGGCTGCAAAGGGAGCCCCTGCCATGCCATTATAGCACGACTACTAACGAGGGCTTCATGCGCCTTTGATATAATCTCACCATTGAAATCCTGATGAATCCCCCCCCCGTGTTGATGGCCAAATCCCATTTGAAAGGCTGTGGCCGTGTGCGTGCATGTGTGCGTGTTTTCACCTGCTCCTGTTCCTGCAGGCGAGGCCAAGTCGAGTTGCATTTTACAGCGGATTTAATTAAAAGAAGAAGAAGAAGAAGAAAAAATCCCCTCTCTGGCGCACAAGACATCTCGTGATCTGATCTTGAATTAGAATAAGATCAACGTTTAAATGGCTGTTCTTTTTTGCTCTCTTCAGATTGGAGCTGATAGGCAAAACATTAACTGGATTACAACACACTTGGGTGCGGGGTGGGGATAATAGACGTCGGAGAAAATTTATGGAATTTATTAATACGAATAAAACAAGCAATAAAGTGAGTAGCACCAATTACACCACATTCCTGTGGATATCTGGTTCTCGCATTCTGCGTATTAAGCATCCATCAAAAATGCATTTTGGATTAGGCATTGAAAGAGGCAAACGGGTGTCCTGTTATCTTTCCACTTCAGAAGGGTGCCACTGCCCAGTTTGAGACACGTGCGCGGGGATACAACAATGTAAAAACATAAATCTATAGATGGATGGCATCCTCCTTATTCAAATGTTTTGTCCTCTAGCTCAGGGACACTGCGCCTTTCTGCACCCCAGACTCATTTAACAGCCTGGGGAACATAAACAAGCGATGGAAACTATAGCACATACTAAATCACGTTGTGAATTTAGCCCACATATTGGATGCCAAGCTTTTCGACAGTCTAGGAATCTCTTTATAGGGTTTAGAGGTCTTTCAGAAGTTACCCCCGCTCCCCCTGCACCCATCCCTCTTGCCTTCCCTCCCCAGCACCCCCCTCCCATCGTAGCCCGGATTGGCCACAGTGAGGCTCATTTGCATGCCTGCCAGTATAAACCCTTTTGCAGAGACTGCAGCTCTCTTTGCACTGAGAGCTGCACACCTACAGGGGGGAGAGAGAGAAAGAGAAAGAGAGAGGAGCGCATCCAGGACGCACAGACAGACACATGCATGGAACATTTATCACTTTTAATTTAAGCGTGAAGGTGTTTTGCGAGACTTAAAAAAAAACAACAACTCTGAACTATTGCTGACTTTAATTTTAGGTGCAAAAATGAGGAAAACAAGGTGGCTGTTGTTGTTAGTTTCTTTGACAAGCCTGGCAGCTGTCACAAAGGCAAAGACAGTGAAGTATCAGACCTTCGAGGAAGACGCCCCGGGCACGGTGATCGGTAACTTGGCCAAGGACATCTCTTCCGCCTCCGCGTATTCCTCCGCAGGCTCCCGTTCCAGTTTCAGGATGATGAAACAGTTCAACTCCTCTTTTATCCGTCTGAGAGAGAGCGACGGCCAGCTGAGCATCGGGGAGAGGATAGACAGGGAGCGCATCTGCAAACACACCCTGCAATGCCTCATCTCTTTCGACGTGGTAAGTTTCTCCAAAGAGCAGTTCAAGCTCATCCACGTCGAGGTTGAGGTCAAGGACATCAACGACAACTCCCCGGTGTTCCCTCGCAAAGAGTCAACTATGGACATCTCTGAAAACACTGCCGTGGGGACGCGCATCCCTCTGGACTTTGCTGTGGATGAGGACGTTGGGGTGAACTACATTCAAAGCTATCAGATCTCAGTCAACAGCCACTTTTCAATCGACGTGCTGAGTAGGGCTGATGGAGTGAAATACGCAGAGCTGGTGCTTATGAAAGAGCTGGACCGGGAGACTCAGGCTTCTTACGCGCTGGAACTGGTAGCTATGGACGGTGGGAACCCATCCCGCTCCGGAACCACGCGCGTCAACATCAAGGTGAAAGATTACAATGACAATAGCCCTGTTTTTGACCGGAACAGCTTCTCTGTGGACTTGCCAGAAGACGCCCCAGTGGGCACCCTGCTGCTGGACCTGAATGCAGAGGACCCGGACGAAGGCTTGAATGGCGAGGTGGTGTACGGCTTCGGCAACCAGGTGCCTTTAGAGATCCGCCAACTCTTCAAAGTGGACAGAAAAAGTGGCAGGCTCACCCTGGAAAGCCCCATCGATTTTGAAAGTAAGAACACGTACGAGTTTGACGTCCAGGCCGCCGACTTGGGTCCGAACCCCAGCCCGGCCATATGTAAAATCGTTGTTCAGGTGCAAGACGTTAACGACAACGCACCAGAGATCTCCATCACACCCATGACATCCATCACTGCGGGGATAGCCTACATCACCGAGGCGGCGGCCAGGGAGAGTTTTGTGGCTCTGGTCAGTACCTCGGACAGAGATTCCGGGGCCAATGGGCAAGTGCACTGCACCCTCTATGGACACGATCACTTCAGACTGCAGCAAGCCTACGAGGACAGCTTCATGATCGTGAGTACCAGCCCGTTAGACCGTGAGAAAATCCCTGAATATAACCTCACGGTGGTGGCCGAGGACCTGGGCTCTCCTCCCTTCAGAACCATCACACAGTACACCATCCGGCTCACGGACGAGAACGACAACGCTCCGGTGTTCAGTAAGCCCGTGTACGAGGTGTCCGTAGTGGAGAACAACGCACCTGGTGCGTACGTCACCACCGTGGTGGCGCGGGACATGGACATGGGGCCAAACGGAAAGGTCACCTACAAGCTAGCAGACAGTTACTTTATGGGCTCCCCTATTTCCACATTTGTGTCACTGGACCCCGCCAGTGGGTCTCTTTACGCACTACGGAGCTTCAACTATGAGGTGATGAAGCAACTGGAGCTTCGGATCACAGCCAGCGATGGCGCCTCCCCACCCCTGTCTGGAAGCGCCACTGTTTTCCTGAGGGTCGTGGACCAGAATGACAACGCACCGACCATAACCCACCCGGCGCTCAACAACGGCTCAGCTGAGGTCCTCCTGCCCCGGGACGCGCCAAGCGGCTACGTCATCACGCGGGTGGAGGCCCAGGATGCAGACGAGGGCATCAACGCAGAGCTTTCCTTCGGCCTGGCCACCGGCGAACACGGAGGGTTCGCCGTCAACAAAGTCACGGGGGACATCTACCTGAACCGGGTGCTTAGCCATGACGTGGACGACACCCTGAGCGTCACCGTGACGGTGAGCGACAATGGCAGGCCGGCGCTCACCTCCACCGCCACGCTGCACTTCCTCATCATCGCCGGCTCCCCGCCGAGCGACCGCACCGTGTACCAGGCAGGCGGCGGGGGAGTCGTGGCCGCGCAATGGGACCTGTCCGTGGTCATCATCGTTGTCTTGGCGGGGAGCTGCACCCTCCTGCTGCTCGCCATCATCCTCATCGCCACCACCTGCAACCGCCACAGAGGGGACAAGAGCGGCGAGGACAGCGACTCCTATGGGGAGAAAGGCACGCTGGAGCGGGGCAGGAACCTCGTGGCCGGAAACCCGCTTCTCCCCATGCACGCGGCTGCGGGGGCGCCCGGCTTTGAGGGACACTCGTACAGCAGCCAGGCGCACGCCGGGGGCAGCGACATGTGCTCTGCCTCAGAGGACGGCAGCGAGGTCCCCTGCGTTTACGACTCTGACACAAACAGCAAACCAAGGGGGAATAAACACGAGGTGAGTTCGCCTTTTGGAATCACTTGGTCTTTCTTGGGTTATAAACTGTCCTTCGGATGTGAGTGTGAATGGTTGTTGGTAGAGTGACTGAACTATTTTCTATTTCACTTGCAGGGTTACTCAACGTTGCCAGGCTATGGGAACGGAAAGGAGGCTGTGAGGCCAATCACCATCTGGAAGGGCAACTCTTACACCACCATCTCTGCCAGGGACCCCGCCTTCAGTGGCAAAGACAGTGGCAAGGGTGACAGTGACTTCAATGACAGTGACAGTGATGTGAGCGGAGACACTGGCTTGAAGAAAGATGGCGCAGCTGTTCCCCCGATGGGTGGCCAAAATGGTAAGAAGGCTCTGGGAAGGGGGCAAATTCGACTTCAAGGTTTTCCCGCCCAAAGGAGACGTTTGTCTCAGCTGCATGCATGAAAACTAACGGACATCAGTATCGCATATAGTGCAATACGTCCTGTCAATCGCATCCCTATTGGTTGTTCATGTTGATTAGCTTAATTGACCAAGGACAGGAATTATGGATTGTTAAATAGTTCAAAGGGAAGTCAACCGAGTTCTTTACAATAGTTGTATGTGCCAACTAATATTGCGTTTTGTGGAATATGAATTAAGCAGCAAAATCCACCCAATTTTATCCATCTCACGGGGCAGCCATTTTGCCACTTGCTGTTGACTAAAAATGACATCACAGTTGTTTAGTTCCCAGGTAACGACCAATCACAGTTTCAGAAAACATGTAATGACCAATAATGGCTCAGCTTCAGAAAACGTGAGCTGTGGTTGGTCGTTACTTGTGTCTTGAGCAACTCTGATGATATTTTAGTAAACTTCAAGTGGCAAAATGGCTGCCCCCGTGATGAATTCAAACAAGTGGATTTTATTGTTTAACTCATATTCCACAAACGCAATATTAATATAATAATGTGTTTAGACGGGTGGGTCTACATAGAACATATTATTGTTAAAACAATTTGTAGGTGGACTTCCTCTTTAAAGCTATTGAACACAGAAAATTGAATTTCGAATCGCTACTGCCACCTGTGGCTGAATAATGAAACTGCATTTTCCCTTCTTCACATGCACAATGCGCACATGATGTCACATGCGCAGACAGAGGCTGGGAAATTTGAACCCGATTCCTGTCTGAAAACAATTGGCCATTATGAACAGCTAACATGTTAATCTATTAATTTAAAAAAATGTTTCAGTCATAAATGGTCAAATAAAACGGCTATTGTAAAGATATCATATTTTGGGCAATGTCTAACTTGATGGCATGATCACAATTTGTATTAAAATCTAAATCTTCTCTCTCTCTCTCTTTTTTTTCTTTTTCTTTTAGCGTTGTGGGCTTGCACCAGTGAGTGTAAGGTTCTGGGTCATTCCGATCGCTGTTGGAGCCCCTCAGCAGTGAGAGCCAACGCAGCCCCCTCACCCGCCCCGACTGTCTCCTCCTTCAGCAGCCATTCCAAGACAGCCTCCTTGCCTCGGGACCAGCACCGCAGGGACAACTACTACCAAGCGCACATCCCCAAAACCGTGGGGCTGCAGAGCGTGTATGAGAAGGTGCTGGACAGGGAGTACGACTATGTCATGATCACCCCCACGAGGCCTGTGAGGGTCCAGGAGGTGTGCAGTGACGTAACGATCCCTGTGTACACTCCCAGTCCGACACACTGTAACAACAATGATGCCTGAAGAGACTGTGCACATGAGCTCTCACATAATATATTATATTGCAAAAATATTTAATTTATGTTCCCCTGAAAATGAGAAGTGTACAAAAAAAATATTTGCAGGCTTATATCCTAATGTTTGTGCATCTTTGTTTAATGTAAAAAAAAAAAAAAAAAAATTAAATCACTTTCAGATTTTCTTCTTTGACATGAACTGTATTATATGCAAGTTTTGTACATACAGAGATTTTATTTTTGATAAAAGCCATAATTAAGCGGACATGTGTAAATACAGATCTTTAAGCATGCTTCTATTTAAACTGTCCGAGTACTGTCTGGCTGGAGGACTCCAACATTATGAATCAAATTGATGATGATGTATGAAATGGTCTGAATGTAAAATTAAGTACTTGTACAGATTTTGTATTATCACAACGTTGTGACAGAAAATAAACTTTGAAATACTGCACTAAAAATGTGATTTTAGCGAGTTTTTTAGAAGCACAAGTGAGGAATTACACACAAAGGCCGACAGGTGTCACTGTTTATTACAGTTACAAGACCGACGTCCTTGCATCACACTGAAGGTCACTTTAGTTGTGTGCGTGTGTGTAGTGTGTGCGTTAATAAAATAATACGTTAGGACCAATAAATCACTGTCACATCCATAAGGACCAAAACACTTGATTGAGTTGCCATTTTGAATCACCTCATAAATTAAATTAGACACTGGTTGTGGTCATATGAATGAATCACAACCCATTGACATACAATGAAGTCATCTACTCTTCCACAATGTTCGGGCAACCGTGATTATTTGGGTTTTGTTTCTCTTATTAAACCATTATTATTCATGGTTGCTACTTCTGATGCTGTTTTGGAACGTACGCATCTACATCCAATAAAACACTTGAAGTTTACTGGCTAATAAGCCTTTAAGCTCAGAACATGCAATGATCAATATTCTTTTAAAGTAGAGCTGTCAAATGATTAAATATTTTAATCAGATGTCACATCTTAGAATTTTGATTAATCACGTTAAATCGCTTAATTAAAAAGCCTTTTTTAATCAACATTTTTTGCCTGCCAAATTTAAAGAGCAACTGTTAATTCTTTCGACATTTAACGTTATTGAGGACGTCGTCACCATTTTTTGATCCGCTGCACACGCTCATCCTCCTCTTTTTGTAATTAGTTAATTACTTGCACAATTTCAAATGAAAAAAATACCCCAATAGTTTGACATGAACAAATATTCTGAACTTCATACGTAAACATTTATTAAAGGCTTTGGCAAAAGGGTACTCATGTGACAAAAAAAAAAATCAAAATTGAGATATTGATATATTCAAATTCTGCACTTAATTCCCTTTAACATGATATATAATACATGGATTTACATAAAAAATTGACAACGTTACATCAGTTTTAATGTTGGAAGGTAGCTATCCCTAGTTTTGAGAAAAAGGGCTTTAAAGTTTTGGTACTTGCATCTTTTTAAATGTCCATAGCAACCAGTACCTTAGGAAAAAGATATGAAACTGAAATTTTCAGGAAGTTTTAAAATATCAATGGAAAGTACATTCCAATAGCAGGCAAGGTCATCGTCTGAAATTTTAACCCATTAAATATTTGGAAGTTTGACCTCTCAAGAGATGAAATCAGCCTCGACTTTGAAGATCACATTCAGCTTTCAATTCATCTCCTGAGGCATCAGCCAAAGTTTGCTTATTTTGTTGTTGCTCCTTGTGGTATTTTCTTGCGTAAATGAAGTCATATTACCACCGTGGGAAATTTGATTTCATAATTGAGTTTCAATTAAAAAGATTATTTGCCATTTGATGCGGCCTGTGATAAGTGCTTTATTGATAACTTATCATGGATGTGATATCGCAAATGCTTTTGGTCTCGTAAAAAAAAGAAAAGAAAATGTGTTGGTTTAATTTTGTTTTGTTTGTTTGTTTTGTTCCACCACCCCACTCCAAGAAATATATGTATTTCCAAGTCAATATTAGCCCTAACCCATAACCCGCTTGGGGAAGACCATCATGATCATGTTTCATCTTCAAGTTTCATATTTCATAGCTCATTTTTTTTATGTTCATGTCATTCCATTTAAAAGAGAATAAGTAAAAATGCAATGCAATACATTATACATTCGTCTACATTGCATACAAGGCACTGGCGCATGTCACAACTTTTAATTCCCAACTCGGTGTGACTGTGAGTGAAGGAGCAGTGACAGCCTGTCAATCACTCTTTGCGGGGGCATCGTGGTTGCTCCCCCGCTCGAGTTCGACGTGGTTTAATCGTGTGTGAATCTATTAATTTGAATTAAAAGTAGATATTGATTCATTAAGGAATAGATCCTGTAGAATATCTCTGTCTGTTTAGATTACAATTCGCCGATATCCGGGACCGATGACAACATCGCTTCTGCTCCATAAGGTAGGATGACTAGCTGTTCTGTTCACTTTTGTGCTGACTGGTGTATTTCAACTTGTTTTGGTTGCTATGTCATCCATCCATCCATTAGGGTTCGCTTATCCTCGCAACATTTATATAAATCATTTGTGAATTATGTTTGAGGTTAGTAAATTCAGGTTGTTTTTAAACAGTTGCGAAAGAGCTAGCTAGCGGCTAGGCTAAGTTAAACACTCCCCCTGGTTACTATGCATACTGTCTAATAATTGCTTATTTTGATACACTTCTATTACAATTTTGACTTTTGTGCTGCTTGAAAGTGAAACTAGAGACCTCAAGGAAACTATTTGTGGAGAAATCTCAAAATGGACAAAAAATGTCCAACTGTCTATCGTCCATATCTCCAGATTGATCCTGTCAACATGCGGACCCTTTTGCGGGAGTGGGGTCACAAATGCTTTACTTTAATGCATGTAGTTATGTTTATTGCCCAAACACAACCTATGCTATACCTTTAACGTAACCATCCACTGTCAATTTTAAAGGGATATTTGACCCATTGAACAATTATCAGCAGTGAAAAGTTCATATTTTGTCCACAATGAATTTGATGACTTCATTATTTTTCATGTACAATTAATACCTTTCAAAAGTCATTTTTCGACTTGCTGTCGACTGATGACATCAACTGTGCTGAGGAAGTAGGTAACGGCCAATCATGCCTCACCTGTTTTCTGGGTTTGGTCAGCAAACTCAGCCATAATTGGTTGTTACCTACTTCAGCACAGGTGATATCATCAGTCGACAGCAAGTGGAAAAATTACTTTTGAAAGGTATTAATTGTACATGAAAATAATTAAGTTACCACATTAATTATAGACAAATATTAACTTTTTACTGCTGAAAATAGCTCAATGAGTCTAGTATCCTTTTAAGGATAATCTGTGGTCAAAATCAATCGTGTGATTAATCTGCGTTAATACATGGTTAATGCGATAATGTTTTTTGTGATTAATTAATTAGTTAACGCTTTAACTTTGACAGCACTAATTTAAAGGTAAATGGACAAAGGAGAAAAATGTGTAGGATAAATGTTCACTTGAGTTGACGACCAGTGGTGTAGTGGTATCTGGAGAAGTTGGTATACTCTCAATTTTCACCTATTTTTTTTTTTTAAGGAGTCTAGAAAAACATCCTCTTTAGAAATGGTGACATGTAAGAATTAAAAATCCGTCATTTGTACTTGCTCACAATAATATAATTATCATGACTTGCTAAGAACAGTTTGGTAACACAAGCAGCCTGAAATAATATAAAATGTATTTATCATGAGGCAAGCATAAAGTATATGTTATGGAACAAATTACAATATTTAGTGAACAATGAGCACAAATATTGAAAAACAGTCTGGTTCGGCTTCGGTATTGCTTTGTGCTGAATCTTGAATTATTTCTGGGTCACTATTGTGTGGTCTCTGCCTCTGATTGGCTCATCAATCTTCAAATGCCAAAAGTTAGCCAATCTAATCAGTGTAGGCAGGCGGTAGCAGACAATTAGAGGCAGAGGAGGGTGGGCCATGGTTGAACAGTGTGAATCGGGGGGATTTAGAAGTACAATGATACCTCAGCTCACGAACATAATTGGTTCCCAGAAAGTGTGTCGAAGGCGAAAAGTTCGTCTTCCGAACATTTATTTCCCATAAGAAACCATTAAAATGAGAATAATCCGTTCCCAGGTCCCTATCAAACATAATTTTCTACTAAATAAGCCTTAAAACTACACAAAAATATACCTTATTTTATGTATAATAAATGTGCTATTGTATTGTAATTAAAGAAATAAACTGTACTGTATAATAAAGTCGTTTTATTTACCTTTGTGATGGTAGTTCTTAAGGATGGTAGCAATGGTAGACTTAGCGTACTGGTGCTGGGATGCCAAGTCACACAAACGCACACCTTGTTCGTGTTTTTCAGTGATCTCCTTCTTCTGCTCGATCGGAATTTTCTTTAATGTCTTCTTATGCTACGTTCTCACCAAATCCGAAAAGGCGAACTGGAACGCTTCATTCGCGAGTGTTTCACCGCGTAGAGTGTTTATGGAACGGTTGTCACTCATTCGCACTTTCGTGCTCACCGGAGCGGAGGAGGCGTGTCCCTTGGTGAACAAGGAAGTGGAGCACTTTAGCGAGTCAACAAAAAGTGAGCACCGTCAACTACTTTCACCTCTTTCCTGGGACTAAACAGCCGTGGCACTATTTTCTCCTTTTTTGAGGTACGTGATAGCACTTTCGCTTTTTTTAGTGGCGCGAACTCCATTACTACAATGCAAACGCGCCGCTGAATCGCCGTCCCTCGCTATTGGTGAGAACGCAGCATTAGGCTTAACGCTAGCCTGTGGTGGGGTCTTTGTCGGTCCCATAATAGCAAAAGTACACTCAATATGGTCCAAAATGTCTATCAAACACAAACCGCGTCCGCACTAAAAGAAAGAGGGTGACGAACTGGGACGCCGTGAGCGTGCGTCAGCTTCTCGTGGCCGCCACCGTGGTGCTGTTCGACCGCGTGGTTTGGTTCGTCCGCCGAAAACTAGTTCGTCAGCAGAGACTATATGCTTGCGAATTTAATGTTCGTGAGGAGAAAAGTTCGTGAGTTTAAGCGTTCGTCAGCCGAGGTTTTACTGTAGGTATAGCTACTCAATACTGACTGAAAAAGAAGTGGGTATACTCTGTATACCCGCATATACACTGGACTACACCACTGGTGACGACTTAAATTAGATGGATAATTGGATGGTCATAGCTGCATATCCCGCCCCCAAACACAATATGGCTGTGATTAGTCTGTACAAAAAAGTGTACGGATCGGTGAAAATCAGCGGGCTCGATACAAGATGGATTCAAGGAGATTCGTGAAATCACAAATCCTGCAAGATTTCAGCTTGCAGCGCAAGGTCACCTAACAACAGTTTGACAGTTATTTCATTACAGTACAGTATTTCCTTCCATCCATCCATCCATCCATCCATCCATCCATCCATCCATCCATCCATCCATCCATCCATCCAGCCACTAGCGAAGAGCCAATCAGAGTGACCAAACATCTACATCGGTAGACACCATTTTGCATACTACATTGTTGGCCCATTCAATCCAAACCCTATCTAAAAAGCACAATGGCACAAAAAAAATCTTTTTATTCTTC